>NW_027332105.1:0-319985 GCF_048418815.1 Hemitrygon akajei | reverse complement strand
TTAATGGACCAAATGGTCTCCTTAATGTCATCAGGAAATACAACACAGCAATACAGTAAATTAATCTTCACTTTCATTTGACAGAAACAGTCACCCAGCATTCAGACCTACATCACATCCCAGTTTGCTGAACTGCGCCAGATTATCACTGAGATAGAGCAGAGCTTACTCAGGGATCTCAAAGAAGAAGAGAAGAGGATTCTCGACAAAATGGAGAAAAATCTTCTAGCTCTCCAAGAGAATATAAGGATTATTCAGGAGGAAATCACTAAGTTAAAGGAACAGATGGATCAAAAAGACGGTGTGATATTTCTCAAGGTGAGGGATTACATTTCAATTTGTTTCTGTCAAAGGGCACTAAATGAACAGTGGTATATTTGAAATAAACACAGCACAGCGGCCAATTCTAACAAATCAATTGCCGCTGCTGGTGATCTCACACAGATTGTTCGACCTGTATGACGCACACGTCAATCACACGAATAATCACCTTCCAAAATGTCGAAGATTTGTATTCGATCCTTTATCTGCAACAGACAATCATGAAGCAATGAAACTTCAGCGTAATTAATCGTAAATTAATCAGCAACAAAGCGGTTAACAAACGATATGATATCCATCCGTCCTCAGCTCAAGACTGCCCAGAACAAAGCACGAATACGTAACTTATTCCCTTCACTATTACCACACCCCACACGCGTGACTAGTTACCATAACAATCACGTAACAGAACACAATGCAGACAGGGCAATCAAAGACAGAAAACAGATGCGTCGCTCCTAGACACAGCATTTACAAATGGCAGTAAACTGTTTTTCACCAGACAACTGATCCTCCACACTGCCAAGAGTCTTACCATTAATACCATATTCTGCCATCTTATTTGACCTACCAAGTGAACCACCTCACACTTATCTGGGTTGAACTCCAAACTGCCACTTCTCAGCCCAGTTTTCATCCTATCGATGTCCTGCTGTAAACTCTGACAGCCCTCCACACTATCCACAACATCCCCAGCATTTGTGTCATCAGCAAATTTACTAACGCATCCCTCCATTTCCTCATCCAGGGCATTTATAATAATCACAAAGAGAAGGGGTCCCACAACAGATCCCTGAGGCACCAACCTCCATGCAGAATATGACCTGTCTACAACCACACTTTGTCTTCTGTGGACAAGCCAATTCTGGTTGAACAAATCAATGTCCCCTTGGATCCCTTGCTGAAATCCATATACTCTACATCTACTGTTCTACGTTCATCAATGTGTTTTGTCACATCCTCAAAAAATTCAATCAGGGTCATAAGGAACGACCTGCCTTTGACAAAGCCATGCTGACTATACCTGATCATATTATGCCTCTCCAAATGTTCATAAATCCTGCCTCTCAGGATCTTCTCCATCAACTTACCAACCACTGAAGTAACACTTACTGGTCTATAATTTTCTGGGCTATCTCTCCTCCCTTTCTTGAATAAGGGAATGACCTCTGCATCCCTCCAATCCACTGGAACCTCTGGTCCCCATTGATGATGCAAAGATAATCACCAGAGGCTCAGCAATCTCCTCCCACAGTGGCCTGGGGTACATCTCATCCGGTCTCCTATAGAAACAATCTCCTCCCACAGTGGCCTGGGGTACATCTCGTCCGGTCTCCTTTAGAAACTATCTCCTCCCACAGTGGCCTGGGGTACATCTCATCTGGTCTCCTTTAGAAACAATCTCCTCCCACAGTGGCCTGGGGTACATCTCGTCCGGTCTCCATCAGAAACAATCTCCTCCCACAGTGGCCTGGGGTACATCTCGTCCGGTCTCCATCAGAAACAATCTCCTCCCACAGTGTCCTGGGGTACATCTCGTCCGGTCTCCATCAGAAACAATCTCCCACAGTGTCCTGGGGTACATCTCGTCCGGTCTCCATCAGAAACAATCTCCTCCCACAGTGGCCTGGGGTACATCTCGTCCGGTCTCCATCAGAAACAATCTCCTTCCACAGTGTCCTGGGGTACATCTCGTCCGGTCTCCATCAGAAACAATCTCCTCCCACAGTGGCCTGGGGTACATCTTGTCCGGTCTCCATCAGAAACAATCTCCTCCCACAGTGGCCTGTGGTACATCTCATCCGGTCTCCATCAGAAACAATCTCCTCCCACAGTGGCCTGGGATACATCTCGTCCGGTCTCCATCAGAAACAATCTCCTCCCACAGTGGCCTGGGGTACATCTCGTCCGGTCTCCATCAGAAACAATCTCCTCCCACAGTGGCCTGTAGTACATCTCGTCCGGTCTCCATCAGAAACAATCTCCTTCCACAGTGTCCTGGGGTACATCTCGTCCGGTCTCCATCAGAAACAATCTCCTCCCACAGTGGCCTGGGGTACATCTTGTCCGGTCTCCATCAGAAACAATCTCATCCCACAGTGGCCTGGGGTACATCTCGTCCGCTGTCCATCAGAAACAATCTCCTCCCACAGTGGCCTGGGGTACATCTCGTCCGGTCTCCATCAGAAACAATCTCCTTCCACAGTGGCCTGGGGTACATCTCGTCCGGTCTCCATCAGAAACAATCTCCTCCCACAGTGGCCTGGGGTACATCTCGTCCGGTCTCCATCGGAAACAGTCTCCTCCCACAGTGGCCTGGGGTACATCTCGTCCGGTCTCCATCAGAAACAATCTCCTCCCACAGTGGCCTGGGGTACATCTAGTCCGGTCTCCATCAGAAACAATCTCCTCCCACAGTGGCCTGGGGTACATCTCGTCCGGTCTCCATCAGAAACAATCTCCTCCCACAGTGGCCTGGGGTACATCTCGTCCGGTCTCCATCAGAAACAATCTCCTCCCACAGTGGCCTGGGGTACATCTCGTCCGGTCTCCATCAGAAACAATCTCCTCCCACAGTGGCCTGGGGTACATCTCGTCCGGTCTCCATCAGAAACAATCTCCTCCCACAGTGGCCTGGGGTACATCTCGTCCGGTCTCCATCAGAAACAATCTCCTCCCACAGTGGCCTGGGGTACATCTCGTCCGGTCTCCATCAGAAACAATCTCCTCCCACAGTGGCCTGGGGTACATCTCGTCCGGTCTCCATCAGAAACAATCTCCTCCCACAGTGGCCTGGGGTACATCTCGTCCGGTCTCCATCAGAAATAATCTCCTCCCACAGTGGCCTGGGGTACATCTCGTTCGCTCTCCATCAGAAACAATCTCCTCCCACAGTGGCCTGGGGTACATCTCGTCCAGTCTCCATCAGAAACAGGCCATTCGGTCCATCATCTTCTATCAATTTCCCTGCTTCAAAATTCTCCTCCCACATACTCACCACACCCAGCAACACAGCACCGAACTCGATGGTCGCTCACGTGTTTATCCAGTTTCCCCATTACATTCAATCTCTGCTGTTCCGCTTCAACCACTCCTGTGGCAGCGAGTTCCACTTCACTAAATTTCTTATGGGATTTATTAAAATCAATCTGGAATTTCACCTCCCACAATTCTTCCCATAAAGAGAGGTACTTCACCCCCCACCTCTCACAATTAAATCCATCACTGATCTTAAATTCCTCCATCTTGTCACCCTGATATCATATCCAGATGAAAATGGACAACCTGTCCTGTCTTCCCTGTAAGTTTCATCCTCTTAGTAATGGTCTGACATTCAGAAACTTTCCCTGTCATTTACCCCGTGGTTCTCTATTGTCCATGTGTGTGAGTGGGAATTTTCAACACCTTGTAATGATTTGGATGAAATTCAGGATGTGGACAGTAAGTCCAAGTCTAATCAGATTTGTGTTTGATTTATTTCAGGAGGAAGCTCATTGGAACAGGAGGTAGGACATACTTTTTTGTGAAAACCTGTATAGTTCAAAATTGCAGTTCATAACCAGCAGTTTAATATTTACAGGATTAATGATGATGTCCAGGAATTGTCAGTGACAGATGAGGCCCTACCGGTTGAAAAATTTGATCACCTCTATTTGTTGAACACAGTGCTGAGAGAAACACTTGATGCCATTAACCGAGGTAAAACTTACAAAGATTCATTTCTCCTTGTTCAGTTGCGTTCTAATTTGAAGCAAGGATTGTCTATAATTATAGGAGGAGAACCTATATTTATAATTATAATTAAGGGGAACCAAAGTTTATTCCACATCAACCCCACCGACTGGGAGCGATCACTGTCACATGGTCAGCTGGAGAAGTCAGACCCCTGAACACACCAGCACAGGGTCACAATACAACCAATACACGGGACTGGCAGATGAACCACTGTGTCCTGATCCCAGGCACACTGCACTAACACGCCAAAACATGAATTTGAATCCTTCCACAGGAGCTGGGAATTTAATACTGACGATAATATTGTAGGGAATAAAAGCAGGTATCAGTGTGGTGACCGGGATTGTCAGGGAAATACACAAGTCCTTTGTGAGCTGGGAGTGCAGACTCTGACTGACACAGGTCTTCACCCCACCCCCTCCTGAATGTGTGGCTGAGAAGCTGGTGCAGGGGGCAGAGCTTCAGCTTCTTGGATCATTGGGATCTCTTCTGGGGGAAGTATGACCTGTTCAAAAGTGACAGGTTGCACCTGAACCCGAGGGGGAACAATATTCTCTGAGAGAGGTTCGATAGAGCTGTTAGGGAGGGTTTCAACTAATTTGGCAGTGGGGTGGGAACGAGAGTGAAGGGACTCTGGATAGGACTGATGATAAAAATGCAAAGACAGCGTGCAGTCAGACTGTCAGATAGGGCGGACAGATGCGCGGACAAAATTGCAGCCAGCAGGATGAGTATCAGTGCATTAGGGATGCAGAATTAAAAAGGGTAGCAGATACAGTACACAAAGTGTTATATCTCAATGCATGGAGTATGAGAAATAAGGTGGATGATCTTGTTGCACTATTACAGATTGTCAGGTATGATGTTGTGGCCATCACGGAATCGTGGCTGAAGGACGGTTGTAGTTGGGAGCTGAATGTCCAAGGTTACACAATGTATCGGAGGAAGGAAGGAAGGCTGATGGGGTGGTGTGGCTCTGCTGGTAAATCAGCAGCAAGATGTGACATAAGATTGGAAGATGTTGAATCTTCTGGGTTGAGGTAAGGAACTGCAAAAGTAAAAATGACACTGACACCAGTCATATACAGGCCTCCCAACAGTCAGTGGGTTGAGGCCCACAGATTACAACTGGAAATAGAAAAGGCTGATGAAAAGGACAATGTTATGATAATCATGGGAGATTTCAACATGCAGGTCAATTGGGAAAATCAGGTTGGTAAAGGATCTCAAGAGAGTGAGTTTGTTGAATGCAATGTGATGGCTTTCTAGAGCAGTTTGTCGTTGAGTCTACTCGGGGAACAGCTCTACTGGATTGGGTGTTATGCATTGAACCAGAGGTGAGTAGTTAAAAGAAACCTTAGGAAGCAGTGCTCACAACATGACTGAGTTCAACTTGATATTTGATAAGGAGAAATTAAAGTCTGACATTGTAGTATTTCAGAGGAGTAAAAGAAATTCCAGTGGTCTGAGAGAGGAGTTGGCCAAAGCAAATTGGAAGGAGATGCTGGCAGGGATGAGAGCAGAGCAGAAATGGTGTCAGTTTCTGGGGAAGTAAGAAAGGTGAAGGATAGATGTATTCCAAAAATAAATAAATACTCAAATGTCAAAATAGTAAAACCGTGGCTGACAAGGGAAGACAAGTTAATGTAAAGGCAAAAGAGAGGGCATACAACTAAACAAAAATTAGCAGGAAGACAGAGGATTGGGAAGCTTTTAAATATCTACAGAGAGGAACTAAGAGGATGATTGGGTGGGAAAAAATAAACAAGAAATCGATTTGAATTGAATTGACTTTATTACTTACATCGTTCATATACATGAGGATTAAAAATCTTTATGTTATGTCTCCATCTAAATGTGCAATGTGCTATTTATAGTAATTTATGATGAATATTATGTACAACAGGCTGGTCAATATAACAGAGAAATACAGTTGTCTCAGCATGAGTTAATCAGTCTGATGGCCTGGTTGAAGAAGCTGTCCCGGAGCCTGTTGCTCCTGGCTTTTATGCTGCAGTACCGTATCCCGGATGGTAGCAACTGGTACAGTTTGTGGTTGGGGTGACTCTGGTCTCCAAAGATCCTTCAGGCCCTTTTTACACACCGGTCTTTGTAAAACAAGTTAGCAAACAATATCAAATTGTTTTTCAAGTATTGTAAAAAAAAACAGAGATGAGAGTGGATATAGGACCACTAGAAAATGAGGCCGGATATATAATAACGCGGGATAAAGAGATGGCAGATAAACCAAATATTTTGCACCAGTCTTCACCGTGGAAGACACTAGCACTGTGCCCGGTGTTGAAGAGTGCGAGGGAAGAGAAGTGAGTGCAGTTACTGTTACAAAGGAGAAGGTGGAGGACACTCGCACTGTGCCCGGTGTTGAAGAGTGCGAGGGAAGAGAAGTGAGTGCAGTTACTGTTACAAAGGAGAAGGTGGAGGACACTCGCACTGTGCCCGGTGTTGAAGAGTGCGAGGGAAGAGAAGTGAGTGCAGTTACTGTTACAAAGGAGAAGGTGGAGGACACTCGCACTGTGCCCGGTGTTGAAGAGTGCGAGGGAAGAGAAGTGAGTGCAGTTACTGTTACAAAGGAGAAGGTGGAGGACACTCGCACTGTGCCCGGTGTTGAATGGTGCGAGGGAAGAGAAGTGAGTGCAGTTACTGTTACAAAGGAGAAGGTGGAGGACACTCGCACTGTGCCCGGTGTTGAAGAGTGCGAGGGAAGAGAAGTGAGTGCAGTTACTGTTACAAGGGAGAAGGTGCTCAAAAAGTTGAAAGAACTAAAGGTACATAAGTCACGCGGACCAGATGAACTGCACCCTAGTGTTCTGAAAGAGGTTGCAGTAGAAATTATGGAGGCATTTCAAATGATCTTTCAAAAATCACTGGACCCTGGCATGGTGCCAGAGGGCTGGAAAATGGCAAATGTCACTTAGCCCTTTAAGTAAGGAGGAAGGCAACAGAAAGGAAATTATTGACCAGTTAGCCTCACCTCTGTGGTTGGGAAGAAGCTGGAGTCAGTTGTTAAGTATGAGGTTATGGAATACTTGGTGACACTGGACAAGATAGGACAAGTCAGCATGGCTTCGTTAAGGGAATATCCTGCCTGACAAACCTGTTGGGATTCTTTGAGGAGATTACAAGCAGGATCGATAAAGGGGATGTAGTGGATGTTGTATATTTGGAATCTCGGAAGGCCTTTGACAAGGTACCACACATGAAGGTGGTAACCAGGTTAAGACGGCATGGTATTACAGAAAAGTTACAGGCATGGTTAGAACATTGGCTGATTGGTAGGAAACAGCGAATGAGAGTAAAGGTTTTCTGGTTGGCTGCCACTGACTCGTGTTCCACAGGGGTCAGTGTTAGGACACCTTCATTTTATGCTGTATATCAAGATTTAGCTGATGGAACAGACCATAAGATATAGGAGCAGAAGTAGGCCATTTGGCCCATCGAGTCTACTCCACCATTCAGTCATGGGCTGATCTAATTCTTCCGGTCATCCCCACTCCCCTGCTTTCACCCTATACCCTTTGATGCCCTGGCTAATCAAGAACCTATCTATCTCTGCCATAAATATGACTTGGCCTTAACAGCCACTTGTGGCAACAAATTCCATAGATTTTCCACACACTGAATAAAGTAGTTTCTCCGCATCTCAGTTCTAAAAGGACGTCCTTCAATCATGAAGTCATACCCTCTTGTCCTAGAGTAGATGGCTTTGTTTCCAAGTTTGCATATGATAACGAAGATTGGTGGAGGGGCTGGTAGTGTTGAGGAAACAGTTAGGCTGGACAAGGACTTGGATGAGGAGAATGGGAAAGAAAGTGGCAAATGATATACAATGTTGGGCAATGCATGGCCATGCACTGTGGTCGTAGAAATAATGTGCAGATATTTTTTTTCAAATGGGGAGAAAACCCAAAAAGCTGAGTTGAAAATGGACTTAGTAGTCATTCTGCAGACACCCTAAAGGTTAACTTGCAGGTAGAGTCAGTGGTGAGGAAGGCAAATCCAATGTTAGCATTCAATTCAAGAGCAAGGATGTGATGCTGAGGCTTTATAAGGCACTGGTGAAGCCTCACCTTGAGTATTGTGAACAGTTTTGGGCTCCTCATCTAAGAAAAGATGTGCTGGCATTGCAGAAGGTTCATTTCATAAGGATGATTCCAGGAATGAAAGGGTTATCATACAAGGAACGTTTGATAACTCTGTGTCTGTACTCGCTGGAATTTAGAAAGATGAGGGGGGATCTCATTGAAACCTTTCGAATTTTGAAAGGCCTAGACAGAGTAGATGTGGAAAGGATGTTTCCCATGGTGGTGGAGTCTAGGACAAGAGGGCACAGCCTCAAGATAGAGGGGGGTCTATTTAAAACAGATGCGAAGAAATTTGAGCCAGCGGCTGGTGAATTTGTGGAACTTGTTGGGTGTATTTAAGGCAGAGCTTGATAGGTTCTAGATTGGACACAGCATCAAATGTTACGGGGAGAAGGCCAGGGAGTGGGGCTGAGGAGGGAAAAAAAGGATCAGCCATGATTGAATGGCAGAGCAGGCTCGATGGACAAATGGCCTAATTCTGCTCCTATGTCTTATGGTGATCAGACCACTACATTGAAGCATTGTGAGAATGAGCTCGGACACACCAACAAGCATTGACATGGGTCAAGATTTCATCTCGGGAGAAGCACACACAGCATAACCGGCCTGGCAAAGCTCCCTCACACACATACACAGGAAGGACTGGCAGATTGTAGTCAGAGCCTCAGCAATGTACGTTGTTATTTCCCTCAGTAACCTGGAAACCAATCTCTTCAGAGAAAGTCATTTATTCATTTAAACAACTCAGTCAAGTGTGACACACGGCCACAGAAATAGGCACACATTCCCATTTAGGATTGAAATCTTCCGTCCTTACCCAGTCTGTCTGTTCTGTGGCACTGAGCTGCCCTCTGACGTGATGTCACATCAACACTTCACAGACAGACTCCGGGGTGAGATTCCTCAGGAGGATGATCTGGGAGGGTTTAACGGATGTTGAACCCACGGCCCACTTCATCAATCTGCAAGACTAAGATGTCTTCTTGAGCATGGACCATTTGTGTGTGTTTGCACCCCCCACCCCCATCCCTCTAACCATTTCCCATCTGTGTACCTGCCCAAATTTATTTTAAAATCTTTTATTTTTACCTGTTTGTACAGCGTCTGATGGTAAATTCCATTTACCAACCTCCCTCTCTATGAGAATGTTACCCGATAGACCACTCAGAAAAATTTCCCATCTCACTTTCAATCTGAGGCCTCTGGTTCTGTACTCCCATATCTTGGAAAAAGAAATGCTATTTAAGCCCCTTATGAATTATTTACCTCAATAAGGGGTCATACCTGAACATCCTACACGACAGCTGAATAGCCCAAGCTTATCCACTCTCTGTTTTTAACCCAAGCCCCCAGTCCTGGTAACATCCTCCTGAAGCCTCCTGTCCAGTGTAATGACATCCTCCCCATACTCGGGAACTGGAAATGCAGACAATGCTCCGAGTGTGGTCTATCATCGACATCAAAGGCCTTGCTGAATTTCCTGTGGACAGTGTGGAATAGGCTGATGAATACACGACTGAAGGTGTTTTTTTTAGATTGGGACAAGAAGGGCGGCGTGGGAGCTAAATTCTGAAGAAAGGCAGTTCTGTAAAAAACTTGGCGTACAAGAACGGCGAGACTGCGCAGGACAGCGCGGAGAGTTTAAAAAGATGACCACCCTATACAGCGGGCAGCGGAGTGGGTGGCAGCAGAGTGTAGGGCTTTGGCTCAACGGGCTTAGGCGGAAACGGGAAGAGTCGAGAGCGAGGCACCGACTCTTTTTCTCCCCTTGGCAAATCGGCCCGGATGGATGGGGGAACAGCAGGGCACATTAGCTAACGGTTTAAAAAGTTCGTGTGTTTGGCGAAGTAAGTGGGTGAGTAGACCTATCTTTCTTTGTTTCATTCCTGTAGAATTAGGTAGGTTGTCTGCAGGGTTAGTGCTTTGTTCAGGGTGTCAGATGTGGGAATCCTGGGAGACCTCCAGCCTCCCTGATAGCCACATCTGCACCAGGTGAACCGAGATTCAGCTCCTCGGAGACCGTGTTAGGGATCTGGAGCTGCAACTTGATGACCTACTGCTTATTAGAGAAAATGAAGAGGTGATAGACAGGAGCTACAGGGAGGTAGTCATCCCTAGGCTACAGGGGTCAGAAAACTGGGTGACTGTCAGGAGAGGGAAGGGAAATGCCCGGATAGTGGAGAGCACCCCTGTGGCTGCCCTCCTCAGCAACAAGTATATCGTTTTGGATGCTGTTGAGGGGGATGACCTGACAGGGGACGGCCACGGTGACCGGGTCTCTGGCACTGAGCCTGGCGCTGTTGTGCAGGAGGGAAGGAGGGGAAGAGGAATGCGGTAGTCATAGGGGATTCCATAGTCAGGGGAACAGACAGGAGATTCTGTGAGCCTGGTAGAGATACCCGCATGGTGTGCTGCCTCCCGGGTGCCAGGGTACGGGATGTCTCGAATCGGGTCCAGAATATCCTGAAGGGAGAGGGCGAGCAGCCAGCTGTCTTGGTTCATGTTGGTACCAATGACATAGAGAGGAAAAGGGAGGAGGTCCTGAAGAGAGATTTCCGGGAGTTAGGAAGGGAGCTGAGAAGCAGGACCTCCAGGGTAGTAAGCTCAGGATTGCTACCTGTGCCACGTGCTAGCGAGGGCAAGAATAGTAGGATCAGGCAGATGAATGCGTGGCTGAGAGACTGGTGCAGGGGTCAGGGCTTCAGATTCTTGGATCATTGGGATCTCTTCAGGGGGATGTATTACCTCTTCGAAAAGGACAGGTTACACCTGAACCCGAAGGGGATCAATATCATAGCGGGAATGTTTAATAGAGCTGTTAGGAAGGGTTTAAACTAATTTGGCAGGGGGATGGGAAACCGGAATGATAGAGTGGAGGAGGGGGAAAACAGAAATAAATCTAAGATAGTGAGCAGTAAAGATGTCAGGAAGGACAGGAAGGTGATGCGGCAAATTTGCAGCCACTGGGATGAGTTGCAGTGCAATCAAAACAAAAAGTACCAAATACTGGGCCTAAGGTGTTAAACTTAAATACACACAGCATAAGGAATAAGGTGGATGATCTTGTCGTACAGCTACAGATTGGCAGGTATAATTTTGTGGCCATCACTGAGACGTGGCTAAAGGATGCATGTCTCTGAGAGCTGAACGTCCAAGGATACACGGTGTATCGGAAGGATAGGCAGGTAGGCAGAGGGGGTGGCGTGGCTTTATTGGTAAGAAATGATAATAAATCATTAGAAAGAGGTGACATAGGATCGGAAGAATCTTTATGAGTTGAGCTAAGAAATCGCAGGGGTAAAAGGACCCTGATGGCAGTTATCTACCGGCCTCATAACAGCTGCAGTGAGGTGGACTACAAATTACAACAGGAAATAGAAAAGGCTTGCCAGAAGGGCAGTGTTATGATAATTGTGGGGGATTTTAACATGCGAGTGGATTGGGAAAATCAGGTCAACACTGGATCTCAAGACAGAGAATTTGTAGAATGTCTACGGGATGGCTTTTCAGAACAGCTTGTTGTTGAGCCCACTACGGGATCAGAGGTACTGGATTGGATATTGTGTAATGAACCAGAGGTGATTAGAGAGATTGAGGTGAAGGAACCGTTAGGAGACAGTGATCGTAACATGACTGAGTTCACCGTGAAATTTGAGAAAGAGAAGCCGAAATCCGATGTGTCGGTATTTCAGTGGAGTAAAGGAAATTACAGTGGCACGAGAGAGGAACTGGCCAAATTTGACTGGAAAGGGACACTAGCGGGAGGATGGCAGAGCAGCAGTGGCTGGAGTTTATGCGAGAAGTGAGGAAGGTGCAATACAGATATATTCCAAAAAAGAAGAAATTTTCGGATGGAAAAAGGATGCGACCGTGGCTGACAAGAGAAGTGAAAGCCAAAGTAAAAGCAAAGGAGAGGGCATTCAAGGAAGCAAAAATTAGTGGGAGGACAGAGGATTGGGAAGTTTTTAAAAGCTTACAAAAGGACCGATAGAAAATGATGCTGGAGAAATTGTAATGGGAGATAAGGAGATGGCTGAGGAACTGAACGAGTATTTGCATCAGTCCTCACTGAGGAATATATCGGCGGTATACCGGACACTCAAGGGTGTCAGGGAAGAGAAGTGTGCGCAGTCACAATTACGACAGAGAAAGTACTCAGGAAGCTGAATAGTCTGAGGGTAGATAAATCTCCAGGACCAGATGGAATGCACCCTTGAGTTTTGAAGGAAGTAGCTGTGGAGATCGCGGAGGCATTAGCAATGATCTTTCAAAAGTCAGTAGACTCTGGCAATGGTTCCGGAGGAGTGGAAGATTGAAAATGCCACTCTGGTATTTAAGAAGGGGGCAAGGAAGCAAAAAGTAAATTATAGACCTGTTAGCTTGACATCGGTGGTTGGGCAGTTATTGGAGTCAATTGTCAAGGATGAGGTTACCGAGTACCTGGAGGCATATGACAAGATAGGCCAAACTCAGCATGGTTTCCTTGAAGGAAAATCCTGCCTGACAAACCCATTGAAATTTTTTGAGGAGATTACAAGTAGGCTAGACAAGGGAGATGCAGTGGATGTTGTGTATTTGGATTTTCAGAAGGCCTTTGACAAGGTGCTGCACATGAGGCTGCTAAACAAGATAAGAGCCCATGGAATTACTGGAAATTTACATATGTGGATAGAGCGTTGGCTGATTGGCAGGAAACAGAGTGGAAATAAAGGATCCCATTCTGGTTGGCTGCCGGTTACCAGTAGTGTTCCACAGGGGTCCGTGTTGGGGCCACTTCTTTTTACGTTGTATATCAACGATTTTGATTATGGAATAGATGGCTTTGTGGCTAAGTTTGCTGATGATACAAAGATAAGTGGAGGGGCCGGTAGTGCTGAGGAAACAGAGAGTCTGTAGAGAGACTTGGATAGACTAGGAGAATGGTCAAAGAAGTGGCAAATGAAATACAATGTTGAAAAGTGTGTGGTCATGCACGTTGGTAGAAGAAATAAACGGCAGACTATTATTTAAATGGAGAGAGAATTCAAAGTTCTGAGATGCAACGGGACTTGGGAGTGCTCGTGCAGGATACCCTTAAGGTTAACCTCCAGGTTGAGTCGGTGGTGAAGAAGGCGAATGCAATGTTGGCATTCATTTCTAGAGGAATAGAGTATAGGAGCAGGGATGTGATGTTGAGGCTCTATAAGGAACTGGTAAGACCTCACTTGGAACTGTGTGCAGTTTTGGGCTCCTTATTTAAGAAAGGATGTTCTGACAATGGAGAGGGTTCAGAGAAGATTCACTAGAATGATTCCGGGAATGAGAGGGTTAATATGAGGACCATTTGACCGCTCTTAGACTGTACTCCGTGGCGTTTAGAAGAATGAAGGGGAACCTCACAGAAACATTTTGAACGTTAAAAGGCATGGACAGAGTGGATGTGGCAAAGTTGTTTCCCATGGTGGGGGAGTTTAGTACGAGAGAGCATGACTTAAGGATTGAAGGGCGCCCATTCAGAACGGAGATGCGAAGAAATTTTTTTAGCCAGAGGGTGGTGAATCTGTGAATTTCTTGCGGCAGTGGAGACCAAGTCATTGGGTGTATTTAAGACAGAGATTGATAGGTATGTGAGTAGCCAGGGCATCAAAGGTCATGGTGAGAAGGTGGGGGAGTGGGAAAATGGGAGAATGGATCAGCTCATGATAAAATGGCGGAGCAGATTCAATCGACCGAATGGCCGGCTTCTGCTGCTTTGACTTATGGTCCTATTTGAATGTACCAGTATACGGAATAAGGATCTTGTAGCACAGGTAGAGTTTGGCAGGTACAAACTTAGGCAGGTACGACTTTGGTCGAAGGAATTAAACACATAGACAATTCTGTAAACAGGGCGAAATTCAAAAATCAGAGGTGCAAAGGGACATGGGTGTCCTTGTGCAGGATTCCCTGAAGGTTAACTTGCAGTTTGTGTCAGTGGTAAGATTGGCAAACTCAATGTTTGCTTTCATTTCGAGAGGATTAGAATACAAGAGCAAGGATGTAATTCTGAGGTTTTATAAGGCATTGATCAGACCACACTTGGAGTATTGTGAGCAGTTTTGGGTCTCCTCTATCGGAAAACATGTACTAGCATTGGAGGGGGTCCAGAAGATTCAGAAGAATGATTCCGGGAATGAAAGTGTTAACATATGAGTAGTGTTTGATGGTTCTGGGCCTGTACTCACGGGAGTTTAGCAGAATAGCTGATTTATTATCCCCATCAACCCTATTCTCCCGCCTCCTCCCCATAACTTTTGAGATTCTGACTAATCAAGATGTTTACTTATTAACTTCTGCTTTAAAAATCAAACAGGAGAAAATCTGCAGATGCTGGTAATCCAAGCTACACAGGTCCTGATGAAGGGTCTCGCCAGATCTCTCTGACACCTGTCTGGAGAGAGTTGATGTTGGGAGGATGTGGGTGGGTCGAGAACAGTAAGCACAGCCTCCGACTATAGGGATGTCCATTTAGGACAGAGATGAGGAGGAATTCCTTTATCCACAGGATAGTGAATCTGCCACAGGCAACTGTGGAGGCCAAATAATTGAGTATATTTAAAGCAGAGTAACACACACAAATTGTTGGGGGAACAGCAGGCCGGGAAGTTTCTATGGAAAAGAGTAAACAGTCCACAGTTCAGACTGAAACACTTCATCAGGACCTGTGTTGCTTAAGGGTCTCTGCAAATTCATCCCCTGTCCTAATGAGGGGCTGCGGGGGATGGGGTTGTGGGAAAGGGGACAAAGTCATCCTCACCTGCCATCTTTGCCCCCTCTAGCTTCTCATTAACTCTAGACACACAGTTCACCCACGGGGTTTCCACCCCTCCCCCTCCTGGTTCAATCTGCCATTCATCTCTCCCCTACTGGTTCCCATTATCACCTCCTTTACTGTCTCAAACCATCACACTCCCCCACTTCACACTCACAAATGAATGTGAACATTGTATGACGGGTCTGTTCCTGTGCTGTCCGATTCTATGTTCTCTGTTCCCAGTTTTGAAGAATGAGAGGAGATCTCATGGAAACACAAAATTCTTTCAGGGGTCAACAGGCAGGAGTCAGGGAGGATGTTTCCCTGTTCAGTGGAAAACCCTTGGGGAGACATTAGTTGTCCACCCGCTTTCGTCGGGTCAAACCTCCCCCCGATCCCCGGGACCCCGCTGCCCGAGTCTCCCCCCCCCCCCCCCGATCCCCGGGACCCCGCTGCCCGAGTCTCCCCCCGATCCCCGGGACCGCGCTGCCTGTCTCCCCCCCGATCCCCGGGACCGCGCTGCCTGTCTCCCCCCCGATCCCCGGGGCCGCGCTGTCCGAGTCTCCCCCCGATCCCCGGGGCCGCGCTGTCCGAGTCTCCCCCCGATCCCCGGGGCCGCGCTGTCCGAGTCTCCCCCCGATCCCCGGGGCCGCGCTGCCTGTCTCCCCCCCGATCCCCGGGGCCGCGCTGTCCGAGTCTCCCCCCGATCCCCGGGACCGCGCTGCCTGTCTCCCCCCCGATCCCCGGGGCCGCGCTGCCCGAGTCTCCCCCCGATCCCCGGGGCCGCGCTGCCCGAGTCTCCCCCCGATCCCCGGGGTCGCGCTGTCCGAGTCTCCCCCCGATCCCCGGGGCCGCGCTGTCCGAGTCTCCCCCCGATCCCCGGGGCCGCGCTGCCCGAGTCTCCCCCCGATCCCCGGGGCCGCGCTGTCCGAGTCTCCCCCCGATCCCCGGGGCCGCGCTGCCCGAGTCTCCCCCCGATCCCCGGGGCCGCGCTGTCCGAGTCTCCCCCGATCCCCGGGGCCGCGCTGCCCGAGTCTCCCCCCGATCCCCGGGGCCGCGCTGTCCGAGTCTCCCCCCGATCCCCGGGGACTCTCTAATTCTCTGCTTCTCCCCCCAGTCTCTGTCACCCTGGATGTGGAAACGGCGCATCCGGGTCTCGAGGTGTCTGAGGATCGGAAGAGTGTCAGATGGACCGGGACCCGGAGGAATCTCCCTGACACCGGGAAGAGATTCACATACTGGGAATGTGTACTGGGATCGGAGGGATTCACATCGGGGAGACATTACTGGGAGGTGGAGATGACGGGGAATCGGCGCTGGTGTCTGGGAGTCGCCGCAGAGTCTGTGGAGAGGAAGAGACGGGTCAGACTGAGTCCGGAGACCGGATTCTGGGTCATCGGGCGGGATTGTGACGTGTTACATCGGGATTGTGACGTGGACGGTCTCCCCTCCCCCGGGTCCCGTCTCGCTGCCGGTCCCATCCCCGGGAGGGTGGGAGTTTATCTCAGTTACGAGTCCGGGACAGTTTCATTTTACAACGCGGAGACCAAGTCCCATCTCCACACCTTCACTGGGAATAAATTCACGGGGAAACTTTATCCTTTCTTCGCGCCCTGGGATGAAAACCAATGGCTGAGAATCTGCTCCGGTTCCGCTCCGGGTCTGTAAACGGGTCGGGTCCCGGGACCGGCGTCAGGAGTAAAGTCCCTGTAAATATAAATGTGCGGAGAGTGCAGCTAAATACGTGGCTAAGGAGATGGTGCAGGAGGGAGGGCTTCATGTTTCTGGACAATTGGGCTTTGTTCCCGGGAAGGTGGGGCCTGTTCCGACGGGACGGTTTGTCCCTGAACTGGAGGGGGACTAACATCCTTGCGGGTAGATTTGCCAGTGCTGCTGGGGGGGGGGGGGGTGGGGAGGGGGTAAAAAAGATTTGCAGAGGGAGGGGAACCAGAGTGTTAGAGCAGATAGTGAGGTGGAGGAGGATAAAGGTCATGCGAGGACTGCATGTATAAACAGCAATCAAAGGTTTGTACATTAGGTTGTAAATTAATTTTCAGAGCTTTAGAAATTGTAGAAAATAAAGATTTTCAAAAAGATTTTGATGAAGAACATGACCAGAACATATGTGAAAAAGTGGCTACTTCAGTTTTACACCTATCGCAATAATTGTCTATGTTAGGAAATATTTTGGATAGTCTCTCCTTTGTGAAATTGTAACAGTGAACAATTTTAAATTGAATTAAACACTGATTGGTTCATATTAAAGAAGAATTGACCATCTTCATTAACAAAGGTCATATTAAGTTCTCTCTCCCAAACTTGTTTAATCTTTAGTGATTAAGGAGATCTGTTTTTTTTTTTTGCAGATTTATTTATTTTTATTATCATTTATTTTGTGATGGTCGATTGATGACATTTGAAGAGTTAATTAGTAAATATTCTCTCTCTCATACACACTTACTGCAATATCTTCAGGTTAGAGATTTTTACAAAAATAATTATCTCAGTTTCCATATATGCAAGAATCTGATTTGTTGGATACTGTTTGAATATGAATCCTTCAGTAAGAGAATTTGTAATTCTCATTGTAGAATTTATAATTTATTTTTAATACATTATTACAAAAAGATAACCTCCCACCTAAGGTTTATACATGATAGAAATATTCGTTGTTTCAGACGTGATAGAGGGGGAGGGATGAAAGGGGGAGGAGTGGCATTACTAGTCAGGGAAAATATCACAGCTGTGCGTAGACAGGACAGCCCGGAGGGCTTGTCTACAGAGGCCATATGGGTGGAGCTGAGGAACGGGAATGGTGTGACCACACTAATAGGGGTGTATTACAGACCGCCCAATAGTCAGAGAGAATTGGAGGAGCAAACCTGTATAAAGATAGTAGACCGATGTAAGAAACAGGAAGTTGTAATAGTAGGGGATTTTAACTTTCCACATATTGACTGGGACTCCCAAACTGTAATAAGGCTAGATGGCTTGGAGTTTGTGAAATGTTTTCAGGAAAGTTTTCTAAATCAATATATAGAGGTACCTACGAGAGAGGATGCAATACTTGATCTCCTGTTAGGAAACCAGACAGGTCAGGTGACAGAAGTATGTGTAGGCGAATATTTTGGGTCCAGTGACCATAATGTCATTAGTTTCAAGTTAATTATGTATAAGGATGGGTCTGGTCCTCAAGTTGAGGTTCTAAATTGGAGAAGGGCCAATTTTGTGGAAATGAAAAAGGATCTAGGAAGAGTGGATTGGGATAAGTTTTTTTTTTCTCCCCCTGACAAGGATATGTTCAGTAAGTGGAATGCCTCCAAATGTGAAATTTTGAGAGTGCAGAGTTTGCATTTTCCTGCCAGGATTAAAGACAAAGTTAACAGGCACAGGGAACCTTGGTTTTTAAGGGATATTGGCGATCTGGTTAAGAAAAAGAGAGAAGTGTATAGCAGGTAGAGGCAACAAAGAGCAAATGAGTTACTTAAAGAGTATAGAAAACGTAAGAAAATACTAAAGAAGGAAATCAGGAAGGAAAAAAAGAAGACATGAGGTGGCTTTGGCAGATAATGTGAAGGAAAACCTGAAGTGTTTCTACAAGTATATTAAGAGTAAAAGGATAGTAAGGGACAAAATTGGTCCCCTAGAAGATCAGAGTGGTCGTCTATGTGTGGAGCCTTACGAGATGGGGCAGATCTTAAACAGTTTTTTTGCATCGGTATTTACTCAGGAAACTGGCATAGTGTATATGGAAGGAAGGGAAACAAGCAGTAGTGTCATGGAACATTTGTAGATTAAAGAGGAGGAGGTGCTTGCTGCCTTAGATAAAGGTAGATAAATTCCCCGGGCCTGACTTGATATTTTCTCAGACCTTGAGAGAGACTAGTGTAGAAATTGCAGGGGCCCTGACAGAAATATTTAAAATGTCTTCAGCCACGGGTGCAGTGCCGGAGGATTGGAGGGTAGTTCTTGTTATTCCGTTGTTTAAAAAAGGCTCCAATAGAAAACCAGGTAACTAAAGGCCAGTGAGCGTGACATCAGTAGTATGTAAATTATTGTAAGATGTTCTGAGAGATCGGATTTACAAGTATTTGGACAGCCAAGGGCTGATTAAGGATAGTCAGTATGGCTTTGTGCATGGTAGATCTTGTTTAATGAATCTTGAAGAGTTTTTCGAGGTGGTTACCAACTAAGTAGGTGAAGGAAAGGCTGTGGATGTTGTCTACATGAACTTTAGTAAGGCCTTTGACAAGGTCCCACATCGGAGGTTAGTTCAGAAAGTTCAGACATGAGGTATCCATGGAGAGGCTGGAGAGATTGAAAGAGTGCAGAGATTTACTAGGATGTTGCCAGGTCTTCAGGAGTTGAGTTACAGGGAAAGATTGAACAGGTTGGGACTTTATTCCTTGGAGCATAGAAGAATGAGGGGAGATTTGATAGAGGTTTACAAAATTATGTGGGGTATAGACAGTAAATGCGAGTAGGTTCTTTCCATTTAGATTAGGAACGATAAATACGAGAGGACATGGTTTTAGGGTGAAAGGGGAAAGCTTTAGGGGGAACATTAGGAGGAAATTCTTCACTCAGAGAGTGGTGGGAGTGTGGAAAGAGCTGCCATCTGATGTGGTAAATGCGGGCTCACTCTTAGGTTTTAAGAATAAATTGGATAGATACATGGATGGGAGAGGTCTGGAGGGTTATGGACTGGGTGCAGGTCAATGGGACGAGCGGAATAAAGTTTCCGCACAGACTAGAAGCGCCAAATGGCCTGTTTTCTGTGCTGTAGTGTCTATGGTTCTGTGGAGTGAAATAAACACGAGATGAGAATTATCGATCGATTATTTTTAACTCGTTCGCCGCATCCGTCAACCGAACAGAAACACCGGGAAATTCAGCAGCAGCTGCGGGCGGCGGGTCCTGAGCTCCCCCGGGTCCTAAAGTCCACCCGTAATGAGACAGGTTAAATGGGACAAGTGAGTGTGGTGCTGACCGGAAAAGACAGTGAAGATTGTTCATTAAGTTCATCTGCCATTACTTTGTCCCCCATTACTACTTCACCAGCATCATTTTCCAGTGGTCCAGTATCAACTCTCATCTCCCTTTCACTCTTCATGTAACTGAAAACTAAACTTTTAGTATCCTGATTTATATTACTGGCCAGTTTGCCCTCATATTTCGTCTTGACCATTCTTATGGCTTTTTTCGTTGCCTTTTGTTGGATTTTAAGAGCATCCCAATAATCCAACATCCCACTCACCTTTGCTACCCTATATGTCATTTCCTTAGGTTTAACATAATTATTACATGCCTTTTCCAGCTCAAACTGTGAATTGATTTAAAGTCAGTCCCATAATTTAATAGTTTTTTTTCTGAAAACTATCTACCCTCGCAAAGATTGTACTGAAGACTGCATTTGATTTTTCTTCAGCCTTGTACGCTTCACATTGAAATAGTATGTGTTTCGACAGTTTCATCATGACAAAATGTACACGACACAGAATGAAGTTTTCCAATTAGTTACAAGGCATAATTAAGCATAGTGTGGGCATTTCTAAGCTGAGTCAATACCAATCCTTGCCTTGTTTTAAGCCCTTCTTCTATAAACCCAATAGGTTTATGTATTCTGTAAACGTGTCTGTCCTTATGTCCATTATCCTACGTCTTGCCATAAGCCCCTAATTCTTAACACTACCAACCCTTTAGTTTCTAATTTACTAAGTGGAAGGTCTATATCCACAGCTTAACATTTAACAGCTTTTGGTGCTAAACAGTCAACATCATCATTTCCCTCAACAGTGTGATGTTCAGGGCCCATAATGTGCAGACATATAAATCAAACTTTATATATGAAATACCGTTTGACAAGTTTCTAACAGTCAATCTGACCTACTGCTAGAATGACCTGTTTAAGACTCATCAAAACTGAAATGTATTCTGAACAAATTACAAGGACCAATTTCCTCCACCCACTGTTGGCAAAGAATTCGGCTTCCTATGCTGGTAAATGGCTATAAATCATTTCTTTATCATTACCTGCAATTCAGGCACATAAAAACAGCCACACCAACATCCCCAGTTAACTTATCTTTTGATTCATTTGTAAAAATGGTTACTGTATGATAATAACTTTCATTAATATACTGATGAACCAACAGACTCTCAGGCAGAACCGGATCCGATCATGTAACCTAAAATCAACTGAATTCATTGGAAAAACCAAGGTGGGATTACAGAAAAAGCTACAGTGGGACATATTGTATCATCAAATACACCCATATTCCCAGCGTGGTAAGAACCCATCCACCCAAAACAAAAAACACTCCTCTTGTGATGTCCCCAACCGTCCTCGAGCACACCTTTAACAGGATGATCATTTCCTTGCCCCCGCAAATCAATCCAGTATGTTGACATCAACTTGAACCTCTGTTACTTTGAGGGCAATTGCCCATTGCAATCAGTAAAGCCAAAACAGGAGACAACATTACTGCACCAGAAAACAATCTTAAAGTCTGTAATTGTATCACATACAAACATTTTAAATTTGAAGATGAAGCTGAACCATAAGCCACACAGACAAAATCAAGAACAGATGAAATTAAACAAATATAATTGGTCAGCAAAGATTTTCATGTTGCACCCAAGAATACCCACATAGATGTCTGTGGAGATTTAAATCTCCTTTACATATATCAATTATTTTACTGATAGGTGCTTCCACGTCAGCTTATTATCCATCCACATACTGAGAAATCTTACCACTGACACTTCCTCAAGATATTAATGACATAATTTAAAATCAAGTGCAAGTTTATATATGCTGTTTGTAAACAACGTAATGTGTTTTAACGACTGAAAGCTTAAAATCCTCATCAATCAGCCCACTGTTTGACCTATTAATTGTAAATTGTAATTAATACCTCTAATCTATAAAGCTACGTCATCTGAATATCGTGATTTTCCCAGGGTATCCCATTTTCCCATCTAGAGAAAATATCATTAATCATAATATTAAATAATGAATGGCTACAAATACTGCCTTGTGGGATCCCATTCTCTATCTCATAGAAACACAAACATAACATGCCAACCGGTACTTGGACAGTCCATCCAAAAAAAACTCAGAAAAATTAT
The DNA here is from genome assembly GCF_048418815.1 of Hemitrygon akajei. Taxonomy (NCBI): domain Eukaryota; kingdom Metazoa; phylum Chordata; class Chondrichthyes; order Myliobatiformes; family Dasyatidae; genus Hemitrygon; species Hemitrygon akajei. Next base: position 297,923 of record NW_027332105.1, on the reverse strand, counting down.
ACAATGTCCCCCTCACTCCTAATTTAATCAAAAGTCCTTTCTTCCATATCATTTCCCTTTTCAGTATCAAGAAATACTGCTATTGCAACATCTTTATTTATTTGTGCTTTCCGAACATAATCTTCCAAACCTAAAACTGAATCTAATGTCATTTCACCCTTCCAAAATTCACTCTAATAAAATACTTTATCACGACTCTTTCCAAAATATAACTCAAGCGTTTGATTACCATACATTCCATAAGTTTGCATAAATGAGCCATTCACGATATCGGCCCTTAACTAGAAGGATCAAATGGGGATCTGCCAGGTTTCAGAATAGGCAATCCTATTTCCATTTTCCATGAGGAAAGTAGATGCACAATTCAAACATTTAATATTTTCACAAAAGCGAAAAATAAATGACAGCGATACTATCATTGCTACAGCTGACTTCCAGCACGTCAGGGTATTCACTGAAAAACATATCCCTACATTGTTTAACTTCTTCACTTAAATTATCCTGATTATGAATCTCAACAAATGACCCAGCCAGTAACACAGCCTTCCCTGTTTCAGTAACAATCATTTTGCCCTCATTAATCAACACTGGAATATTATGATCCCCACAAATCCCCCCATTTTCTAAATCATATCCCAAACAATTCCAAGTTCGATATCCCTTCCAATATTATCTCCATATAAACTCCAGTAAATCACCTACTTCCTCACAACGGCCTTTGCCCTTTTATTGTTAATAATGTCGCTCGGAGACTGATGCACCATCACATAAAAACTCACATTTCTCCCAATTTGCTTACTGTCCCGTTATAAATCCAAATCCAAACTCATAAAGACAGGAAGGCTGATTGACGTTCACATAAACTAATCACCCTCTGAGTTCCCATTTGGGCGACAGGCACAACAGCCAATGACAGCAGGGATCTGTGTCAGGTCTGAGCTACGATAGGCTGGAGGAAATCGGCCCATGATCAGCCCCTCCTCTTCCGCTCCATCGCCATGGCGGAGTTCAGCGATTCGCTTCTGTCGGTGTCGCCGGCCTCGGCACCCACAAGGACGTGTGTGATTCCCGTTCGGGCCTCGGTGGGTCTGTTTCGGTGACGTCTGTGGTGGCTGACGAAACATGCTTTGACAGGGAGCGAGCGAGGATAATGACTACAACTCCTAGAAGGCCCCACTGATGACGTTGTGTTGTTTAGGGGTAAGGTATAAAAGCAAAATGGAGGAAAATGTAATGCATTACTTTTTCTGTACTGTGTCGCGCCTTCAATAAAAAATTAAATTAAAAGAGAGATTCCTGCGAGAAATAGATAGAACATAGAACAATACAGCACAGTACAGGCCCTTCGGCCCACAATGTTGCGCCAACCCTTAAACTCTGCCTCACTAAACTTAAATTCCTCCATTTACCTGTCTAGTAGTCTCTTAAACTTCACTAGTGTATCTGCCTCCACCACTTACTCGGGCAGTGCATTCTACGCACCAACCACTCTCTGAGTATGAAATCTTCCTCTAATATCCCCCTTGAACTTCCCTCCCCTTACCTTAAAGCCATGTCCTCTTGTGTTGAGCAGAGATGCCCTGGGGAAGAGGCACTGGCTGTCCACTCTATCTGTTCCCCTTAATATCAACTAAACCTCTATCATTTCTCCTCTCATCCTCCTTCTCTCCAAAGAGTAAAGCCCTAGCTCCCTTAATCTCTGATCATAATCCATACACTCTAAACCAGGCAGCATTCTGGTAAATCTCCTCTGTACCCTTTCCAATGCTTCCACATCCTTCTTATAGTGAGGTGACCAGAACTGGACAGAGTACTCCAAGTGTGGCCCAACCAGAGTTTTATAGAGCTGCGTCATTACATCGCGACTCTTAAACTCTATTCCTCGACTTATGAAAGCTAACACCCCATAAGCTTTCTTAACTACTCTGTCTGCCTGTGAGGCAACTTTCAGGTATCTGTGGACATGTAGCCCCAGATCCCTCTGCTCCTCCACACCTCCAAGTATCCTGCCATTATACTTTGTACCCTGTCTTGGAGTTTGTCCTTCCAAAGTGTACCACCTCACACTTCTCCAGGTTGAACTCTATCTGCCACTTCTCAGCCCACTCCTGCATCCTATCAATGTCTCTCTGCAATCTTTGACAATCCTCTGCACTATCCACAACACCAGCAACCTTTGTGTCTTCTGAAAACTTGCCAGCCCATCCTTCTACCCCCACATCCAGGTCGTTAATAAAAATCACGAAAAGTAGGGGTCCCTGAACTGATCCTTGTGGGACACCACTAGTCACAACCCTCCAATCCAAATGTACTCCCTCCACCACAACTCTCTGTTTTCTGCAGGCAAGCCAATTCTGAATCCACTTGGTCAAACATCCCTGGATCCCATGCCTAATGACATTCTGAATAAGCCTACCGTGTGGATCCTTATCAAATGCATTACTAAAATCCATGTAGATCACATCCACTGCACTACCCTCATCTATATGCCTGGTCACCTCTTCAAAGAACTCCATCAGGCTTGTTAGACACGATCTGTCCTTCAGAAAGCCATGCTGACTGTCACTGATCAGACCATGATTCTCTAAATGCCAATAGATCCTATCTTTGTGAATCTTTTCCAACAGCTTTCTCACCACAGATGTAAGACTCAATGGTCTATAATTATCTGGACTATCCCTGCTAACCTTTTTGAACAAGGGGACAACATTCACCTCCCTCCAATCCTCCGGTACCATTCCCGTGGACAATGAGAACATAATGATCCTAGACAAAGGCTCAGCAATCTATTTCCTCGCCTCGGGTGCAGAACTGGGAAGTGGCAGCTGGTGTTCAACACAGATGAAGAGATTCATTTCTGCAGGTCAAATTTGAAGACAGAATATAATATTAATGGTAAGACTCTTGGCAGTGTGGAGAGTCAGAGAGATCTTGGGGTCCATGTCCATACGACATTCAAAGCTGCTGTGGAGGTTGGCAGTGTTGTTAGGAAGGCGTCTGGTGTCATGACCTTCATCAGCCGTAGGACTGAGTTCAAGAGCTGTGAGGTGATGTTGAAACTACATTTCTCCTATCCTGTACATAAGTAATTGTACCCCAACACGGCAGGACTGTGGGCTTTGTTGGACCCCACTTGGGAGTCCTGTGTTCAGTTCTGGTGGTCTCACTACAGGAAGGATGTGGATACTATAGAGAGTGTAGAGTAGATTTACAACGATGTCTCTCTTGGATTGGAGGGAATGCCTTATGAGAATATATTGAGTGAACTTGGCCTTTCCTTCTTGGAGCGACGGAGGATGAGAGGTGACCTGATAGAGGTGTATAAGATGATGAGAGGCTTTGACTGTGTGGATAACCAGAGGCATTTTCCCAGGCTTGAAGTGACTAACACGAGGGGACGTAGTTTTAAGCTGCTTGGAAGTAGGTACAGAGGGAATGTCAGGGGTAAGTTTCTTACACAGAGAGTGGTAGGTGCATGGAATGGGCTGCAGGCAACGGTGGTGGAGGTGGATAGAATAGGATATTTTAAGAGACTCTTAGATAGGTACATGGAGCTTAGAAACATAGAGGGATATACGATCAGATAATCCTAGGCAGTCTCTAGAGTAGGTTACATTGTCGGTACAACATTGTGCGCTGAAGGGCCTGTAATGTGCTGTAGATTTCTGTGTTCTGTGTCAAAGACAGGCAGAGGGATTAGTTTAAATGGACAGGAGGACAACATGGAAAGGTTGGGCCGAAGGGCCAGTGTTAGTGCCGTAAGGGAGGGGTTCTGTCCCAACCATCGACTCTATTCCCATCAACAGATGCTGCCTGACTTGACAATCTTCTTGAAAAGTTGCATTCAGTTCCGCTTAGCATTCTGTACAAAGGATGTTTTGTGCTGGAAGAGTGCAGAGGAGATTCATCATGATTGAGAGGGCTTGTGTTCATAAGTCCATAAGGCATAGGAGCAGATTTAGACCATTCAGCCCATTGAGTCAGCCACCTTTCCATCATGGCTGATCCCAGATCGCACTCAATTCCAGATATCTGACCTCCCGCCATATCCTTTGATGCCCTGACCGATCAGGAAACGATCAACTTCCGCTTTGAATATACCCACACACTCGGCCTCCACCGCAGTCTGTGGCAGAGCATTCCACAGATCCAATGCACCTTGGCTAATAAAGAAAATAAGCTGCTTACCTCTGTTTGAAAAGATGGCCCCTCGACTTTGTGGCTGTGCCCCACCACAGGAAATACCTTCTCCACATCCACCTTATCCAGTCCTTTCAACATTCGGTAGGTTTCAATGAGATGCCCCGCATTTTTCTGAGTTCCAGTGAGCACAGGGTCAAAGCTGCCAAGTGCTCCTCATATTTTAACCCCTTCATTCCCAAAATCGTCTTTCTGAACCTCCTCTGGACTCTGTCCAATGACAACACATCCTGTCTGAGATGTGGGTCCCAACACTGTTGACAAAACTCCAAGTGCGGCCTGACTCGTGTCTTATAAAGCCTCAGCATTATCTCTTTGCTGTTATATTCATGGGGCGATATTGGACTGTGTTGATCTACAGGGAGATCTTGGAATCCGAGTTCATAACTCCCAGATAGTGGTTCCATTGTCGGACAGTAATGTTGCAGTTGTATAAATCTCTAGTTTAAAACCACACCTGGAGAATAGCATTCGAATACAGGAATAATGCGGAGGTTTCGGATGGTGAGTGGAAGAGACTTAACAGGATGCTGCCTGGATAAAGTGAGACTGGACAATCTCGGGTAATTTTCTTTGGAGTGGCAGAGGCTGAGGGAGGTGTGACAGACGTTTACAGGAATGTGAGAGGCACAGACAGAGTGAACAGCCGGGATTTTTTCTCTAAGGATGAAGTGTCCAATGCCAGTGGGCATGCACTTCAGGAGAAAGGGGGAACACAACCTCATTGGTCCTTTTTGCACTATTGAAGTATTTTGTAATTAGTGCATTTTGTACCTTTTCTCTGCACAGCTGCTGTTGAAAAACAAAACAACTAGAAAAGACAATGACGTTAAAAACCTGACTCAGGATGTTTAAAGGAGATTTGCTATTCAAGTTTTGTTTTTCATTCCCATAGTGGTGGGTATCTGGAGTGAATATCGGGTGTTGGTGGAGGCAGATGTGAAAGCGGCTATTAGATACCACGTGAATGTGAGGAGAATGGAGGGATGCGTTCCTTGTGTAGGCAGAAGGGATTGGTTTAGTAAGGCATGAAGTGACCAGTTCAATTGGTTCAGAACAACACAGTGAGCAGAAGGGCCTGTTCAAGGACAAGTACAGCAAGCAGAGCAGGTAAACTGGATAAAGTGATCCCACTCAGAGAACAGACTGTGACGTCAGTGGATATATGCCGGCATCACAGTTCTCTCACCAAAGATATTGGTGGATAAAATGAAGTTTGTGATGTTTATAACCGATGTGGTGAATTGTACTGCTCAGACATCTCATCCTGCTGAGGAAATTAAAATTATTGTGAAAACTGCAGAAAGGTATCTTGGTGTAACTGGTGTTATGTGGGAAGCTGTGAATGAAGCTCTGATTTGTGGGAGTTTCTGCATCCCAGTCTACTTGTGAAGATATGTAATGGGATTGAAATATTGAAGTGAAATGCAAGAAGCCTGATTTTACATGGTCAACACTTTAAGCAGTTTATGTCTGATTTCTCAGATCTTTCCGATGTTATATCCGTTCAGGAAACCTGCACATTTTAAATTTTATTCCTATGCAGGATTATATTGTCGTTTGGCTTGACAGGTTAGTTGGTAGAGGGGTGGTGTTGTCAGTTTTATAAGGAAAGGGGCAGAGTATAGTGTTGTGAATGGGAATAAAATGTATCATGAGCTTGTAGAAATTCTTGATTCAACAGGGATGTGTGTAATTTTCTTTTGTGAAAATATTAACTTTCTGAATCGTATTTGGAGGTTTGGCCATCTACTTTTCTCATGGAAAATGGTTGTAGTAGTTCCCATTGTAAAACCTAGATCTCCCCGTCTGATCCTCCTTCTTGTAGACCAATATCATTAAAGTCTCATTTATGCAAACTTGTGGAATGTATTGTAATCGAGTGTTTGAATTATATTTTCGATAAAAGAGGTAATTTCATGTTTTATCAGAGGGGAATTTGGAACGGTAGAATAAGACCATAAGACAAAGGAGCAGAAGTCGGTCATTCGGCCCATCGAGTCTGCTCTGCCATTTTATCATGAGCTGATCCATTCTCCCATTTAGTCCCACTCCCCTGCCTTCTCACCATAACCTTTGATACCCTGGCTACTCAGATACCTAGCAATCTCTGCCTTAAATAACACTGGAATCAGTTTGGGTTTGGAACATTATATTAGGAAAGTACAGTTAAATAAAGATGTTTTAATAGCAATATTTTTCATATTGAAAAGGCAAATATTTATTGAAGGATGGACTTTTGAGTAATTTTTGGAACTGCAATTGAGAGGGCTATTGTACATTTTTTTCTGATTGTTTCTACTTGTACGTCTTGTAAAGGTATGGATGGGCAAGTATGACATTGAATCCACTCAAGTCCAGAGTAGATGGATCACTCGGGCACCACTGAACACTGAGGAGCTGACCTTCCATTCAATGAAAATGTCAATGTTTACTGTATCAAAAGAAGGAAACAAAATCCTTACATCAGTTTTAGTCCTTGTGGAAATCACCTTTGTTCCATCTTGATCTGGACCTTTCCACCTGTGAGAACATGTTTAGTACCATTTGCTTTGGGTACATAATGATAACAATTATCTTTGGCCTGGGTAACGTGACCTGTAGCGTTCTCATCACAAATATGCCACACTCTAATGAGAATGAGGACTGCTCTCCCCATCATGTTCATTGGCATTGCCTCTGATGGGCTCTCCACCGTCAATCACCTGTGCGGAGGGGCAGAGTAATTTGAAACTCTCCAGGGTTTGCTGTGTAACATCACATGCTCTTTGTAGTGCTGTCGTACATGACCAGAACTTGAAATAATACCAATGTTTTCTCCAATTTATTTTTCTCACATCGTATGGACCGACCATTTGTCTGAAGGTTAAATGTTAACACAGCCTGAAAACAGCACGGCACAAACAAAATACCAGCTGTGCAGCAACAAAGGCTCTCTGTGTGGGAGCATTTCAGTTACTGCGAAGCTCAGAATAATATGGGACAGAGAATAATACTAATGGAAGGAATCAGACTGGGCCAAGTCACAGATTGAATGTCCCATTCTCACACAGACAGGAAGACTGTCGGAGAATTCGATGGACAGACCAGTTGCCGGCACCATGAACAGTTAGAAGGTGAGTTTTTCCCCCAACTTGGGTTGAACCTTGCTGTAACAGTGTGATGTCAGAGCTCAGAAAGGAGACTAAAATTATCTCATAATATATCGGCTGTGAAAATTCATCAGATACAGGAGCAGGATGAGGTCGTTTGGCCCATCGAGTCTGCTCCACCATTTCATTACAGCTGATCCATTTCCCTCTCAGCCCCACTCTCCTGCCTTCTCCCCATATCCCTTCATCCCTGACTAATCAAGAATCCATCACCCTCTTCCCTAAAATATACCCAATTACTTGGCCTCCAGAGTAACTCATAGCAACAAATCCCACAGATTCACCACACTCCAGTTAAAGAAATTCCTCCTCATCTCCATTCTGAAAGAACAAAGCTCGATTTTGAGGCTGTGTCCTCTGGTCTCAGACTCCCCCACTCAAGTAATACATACTCTCCACATCCACTCTATCGAGACTTTTCAATGTTCGATAGATTTCAATGAGGGCCCCTTCATTATTCTGAACTCCTGTGAGTAGAGGCCCTGAGCCATCAAATGTTCTTCATCTGGCAAACCTTATAATTACAGAAATATTTTTGTAAACTTCCTTTGAACGCTCTGCAATGTGAGCAAATCTGTTCTACTTAAGGGACCTGAATCTGCTCTCAACAGTCCAAGTGAGGCCACACTTTATAAATACTCAACAACACATCCTTGCTTTTATATTCTCGTACTCTTCAACATTATTTCCTCTCCATTGAGAAAACAGTCTGCACTCTAATTGCTTCTAACAAAGTGGATGACCATACGCTTCTCTGAATGAGGACTCTCATTCGTTGATGTCTTTTGTAAATCTTTTTTACAGGTTAGAAATGGCAAAAATTGTGTACGGGAATTTTAAACAGAACAACATGTCAGTCTGCTGTTTCTGCCCAGATATTTAAGGAGTTACTAGATATTTAACAATCTATCACCGTTTATCCTTGGAGATGAAGAATTATGTCATCACAGCTGGAAAAGTGTTTTGTGTCTGAAATGAAGTTTTCTGTTGTAACTCACTGAAATCCACTGGAACCGGGGAGCTGAGAACACATCAGCATTTGTTCACTGGAGATGAGTTCTTCAACTACATTGATTGTGCAAGGGGTTTACTACATCTGACATTTGACTTATGAATTGACAAAGAACTGTGGGAAGGGATTCACTCTTCACTCACTCTTCTGACCTGCATGCTCACCAGCGAGTTCACACTGATAAGATGTCATTCACCTGTGCTGATTGTGGGAAGGGATTCACTCGGTCATTCAGCCTACTGACACACCAGCGAGTTCACACTGGTGAGAAGCCATTCACCTGCTCAGACTGTGGGAAGGGATTCACTCAGTCATCGCAACTGCAGAGACACCAGTCAGTTCACACTGGGGAGAAGCCATTCACCTGCTCAGACTGTGGGAAAGGGTTTATTCGGTCATCTCAACTGAAGGTACATCAGATAATTCACACTGGGGAGAGGCCGTTCACCTGCTCAGACTGTGGGAAGAAATTCACTGACTCATCCAGGCTACAGGCCCACCGGCGAGTTCATACTGGAGAGAGGCCGTTCACCTGTTCAGACTGTGGGAAGGCATTTACCCGGTCATCTCAAGTGATGGTACATCAGCGAATTCACACTGGGGAGAGGCCATTTTCCTGTTCTGAATGTGGGAAGAGATTCATTCATTTATCTGACCTACAGGTGCACCAGCGAGTCCACACTGGAGAGAGGCCGTTCACCTGCTCAGACTGTGGGAAGTCCTTTACTCGGTCAGTTGAACTGAAGACACATCAGCGAATTCGCACTGGAGAGAGGCCGTTCACCTGCTCAGACTGTGGGAAAGGGTTTATTCGGTCATATCAACTGAAGGTGCTTTAACGAGTTCACACTGGGGACAGACTGTTCGCCTGTTCTGAATGTGGAAAGAGATTCAGTCAGTCATCTGACTTACAGACACACCAACGAGTCCACACTGGGGAGAGGCCATTCTCCTGCTCCCAATGTGGGAAGAGATTCTCTCAGTCATCCCACCTTGTGACGCACTACCGAGTTCACATTGGAGAAACTGTTTAAGCAGACGACAGGCTACAGTCTGGATATTTCACCATCACAGTTACTGAATCAAGTTCAAAAGTGACTGTTGGTGCCGAACTCGGCAATCATTGCTGCTGTTTATCAAACCCAGTTCTGCACTCTGGTCACTGGACATGGGAGGTATTCCTCAGCTAATGTTCACGTTTAATGGGACTGGAGTTTAACGGTTTGGATCTGTGACGCAGAAATCAGTTCTAATTTAAATCCCGTCCATATCAACAGAATCTCCTATCTCTCCCCTGACTATAATCTCCTATAACTGTCGCAAGGCCTAAATTTACACTTCCCTGTTAAGCTTCAGAGTGGACAGTGTTGCCGGCCTTTCTGTTGCCTCCACGCCTCAATGGGTCAACTCCCCACCCACCCAGCAGTATCAACAAGGTGTTCTGCTGAGGAGAACGCCCACAGGACAGCCCTGCACTGTCTTCCTAATGACCCTTACCTCTGCTGGTGGTCACGCATCTCCTATCCGAAGCTTGTACTCTGGGTGTGGCCACCTCTTCAGATGTTTCATTGATAGTATCTTCAGGCTTCCGAATGACCCTGAGTACATCCAACTCCCTGAACCAGTCAGTCAGGCGCTGTGATCGGGTGCACTTCCTGCAAATAGTCATTGGAAAACTGTCAGATGTCCAGAGTTCCCACATCTGACTGGAGGAGCATCTCATCCTGACTGCTCTGCACCAAAATACACCACTGTGGGTCAGGAATTAATTAACGAATGCAAGAAAATATCGAATGTGAATGGGTCAATGACAATGGAAGTAGAGTGTTCAATTGTCTGTGTTTTTCCCATGAGGTCGAAGGAACAGAGGCTGCCATTTTGTGAAGCTGCTCTGTAACCCCATTTTGTGAACTGTTTGCTATGGGATAACCCAATCAGATCAACTGAACACAAGAAGTTACTGGTATTCCCATTGTAAGCCTGTGATCACTCTCACGTAAACTGTGTATTATGTACACTGTCAGGTTTGCAGAAGTAATCTCGTTATCTCTGAACCTGAAGCCGCTCTGAGATAATGTTTGTATTATGTACAGTGGCAAATCTGCAGAAGGAATCTCGTTATCTCTGAACCTGAAGTCACTCTGAGATAAGGTGTGTATTATGTACAGTGGCAGGTCTGCAGAAGGAATCTCGTTATGTCTGAACCTGAAGTCACTCTGAGAGAAGGTGTGTATTACGTACAGTGGCAGGTCTGCAGAAGGAATCTCGATATTTCTGCTGAGAAACTGAACGACACAGTTTGTCTGTTTGGAACCATTGTTGAGGAGAACAAAATAAATTACCTTTGGCATGAAGCTGTGTAGCCCTTGGACTACATCCAATGGAAATCTGTTAGTCATCAGCCTGATGGACTTCAGCCAGCAAGAATGAGATGCGTCCTCTGAACTGATAAGAGTTGTTTCAAATGTTTCAAATAAGACTTGTTTCAAAACAAGTAAAGAGTTTCAAATGCAAAGGTGTGATAACTCCTGAGACTAACTATCACAAGGAAGAACCCCCATGGTAGGGACCGGAGAAGAAATGATCGATCATTTGGATACAGTGGGATCCCCTGTTTCAGTGTGGTGAATTTGAGAAGTGGTCAGGGTGTGTATTAGTACAGAGGGAGCAGTGGAATTCATGATTTAAGTTGTTAGCCTGGGGTCAACATAGTTACTTTGTTGTTTATGCAGGAAAAATAAAGTGCGAACTTTGATTAATTACGATTTGCCTGGTGAGTTTCCAAACTGATCTCAGTTGATGAACGGTGAACATACTTTGGCGCCCTGGGGTGCACTCGAAAAGACAGAAAAGTGGTCTGGGACCCTGGTGTCGAGTTGAACCACACAGTAGGTTAGGATATTAAACTGTGAAAGGGAAAGGACAGGAAGAACCCAGGGATTCAGAGGATTTCAGAGATTACTTTCATGGTTTATTATGAGGGAACTGGTCAGATTATGAAGAGTGGTTAGGAAAGTTTGAGAGCCAAGGGTCAGGGATTCCGGAGGAATAATTGTGAAAAATAGTTAGTGAAAATAAATTAAACAAATTATAAGGGAATAAAAATGTTATAATGTGATGTTTGTTGGATGATCTAATTGAACTGAAGAGAGAAAAAAACTGAAACTGACAGAGGAATTGTGTAAGTGTAGGGAAGATTTAAAAATTCTAACAGAGCAGGATCAGGTGAATTTGATCCACATGAGTCAGTTTCAGGCTCAGTGTGAAGCGTTAACAAGAGAACATGAGAAAACTGAAGAGGAGTATAAACAGGTGGATACAGAATTAGAGAAAGGAAAAGTCAGGGTCAGGATTTACGGCTGTTGTGAATGTCATGAAGAAATCGGCAGCTGAGAGGAAAGGCTGCGCTGATCGCAAGTGTTTAAAACAGATGGAAAATCTGCAAAGTGAACTCTCAGCTCGGAGAGGAGTGATATGTGCGAGGACGGACGATGATGGTGATGCAGATTGGGGTGATTTAGCGTATGAAGAGACGCTTATATCACACACCGGGTTACTCTCTTCAGTCGACTGATGAGGAAATCTTAGCCTTTGTCCAGGGGCAGATATGGTCAGGTAACGCCCAACCTTCACAGAGTGTTTCAACCCGTAACCACTACACTGTCCAGCTGGTGGATCTGAAGTGAGGGCCAAGTCACTGCCCATCTGTTCCTGACCTCCAGCTCAACCCCTCTCTCCAGCTCCATACCCAGTCAGGGGCTCTTTCTGCTTCCTCCCCCATCCTGCCAGCTGCTTGCTTCTTGCTCTTTTCATCAAGGCCCAGCACAGACAGCAACCTCCATGCTGGCCGTGCCGGGAACCCACTACAGTCCATCTCCATGAGGAACAGCCACGTCTGCCATCCTTTGTCCCTGCACTCCGGGACTAACAGTATAAAAGCCAGGATTATTGGGGAAGTGGCCCGCCTCCCAGCAGGTTTTTCCGAGAGTGGGTGGAACCTTCAACACTCAGTGCCCCAATGGCGCCTGTAGTAATGGTGGGACTGCAGGAGACACCAGAACCGGGGGTGTGGGGCGTGTGTGACACGGTATTCTGTCCCTTTGACGTGGCCCAATTGAGTGCTGGAGCTGTGATTGAGTGATGATTCTCGGAAACTTTCCCAGTGCATTCAGCAGACAGGATAACTCACGGTTTATATGAAACGGAGGAGGGGAAGCTAACCCTTCTCTGTCTAACTTCAGCTTTCCCTTCAGCCCTGCCGGAGGAACAGGCACCCGCCCAGGGGACACGGGGTGATGTGCAGAAGGCACCATGAGAAGCTGCTGGACTAATAGAGGTGACAGTGGAGATTTTGCATGACTGCAGACAGTGGAAAGGGAGGAACCTTCTATATCTGTGACGAGGTTGTGGCCAGTTTTCTCCAGTGTTTTGTGTCCTACTTTGGATCCGCAGAATTTGACTCCGTGACAGAGTAGGAACTGGCCGAGGAACTTGGTATCGCACAGTACCGAGGAGAGCAGAAGGGTGTGTGAAATGATTGATCAATTCAAATCCCACACATGCTGAAGCATGGGCTCTCAGAGGGATGATGTGAATGAGGGAAAAGGGATTGAGGGAGAAAGGTACAGAGGAGGGTAAGGGGAAACAGGGTTCTAAAACGACCCTATCACAGAACAAGGTTTGCAGTGGCAGAATGAAGGGAGACGGGGTGCTGATCAGGATGAGCTGCCACCGAGCTCAACAGCGCCGCCTAATGACTAGGTAGTCGAACACACGGTTGGAATACCGTACTTCCAACTGTTCCAACTGTACCGTTCCCACTGTTATGAATCCCCAAAGAAATGACGCAATTCCGGACGGGAAGTTTATTTTGCCATTGATTGCCCACAACCCAAGTGGGTTGGGACTTGTCAGGATGTAACAATGGCCCATTGCCCCCTGGAAGGTCAACAGTGTTATCTAAAATGAAATGCCCATGATGCTGATGAAAAGCCACGACTTGCATCCAGAGTTATCCCTAGGGGGAGTCCAAATTGTATGTGCGTTCACCACATGGTTGGAGCTGGACCCCTTGTAGAAACTAAAGTAGGAATACAACGCGTAAAATTTCTTCGGAATGCAGGAAAGTCTCGAACCACCCTAAAAATGGCTATGTTCAATGCAACACATTGGGAAATACAAGATACGGTTATTGTAAATGGATTGAATTGACATTCATAAGTGTGGAAGTTGAGTACCGTTGAAATATATTCGAAACTTTGAGATTTTTTATGTATTAAATCTTGTAATGTCACAAATGGACTCTGAATTATACCAGTGTGCTTTGCTATATGCTAAGTGAGGATGTGGCAGGAGGCATGTTCATTGTGTAACTGGTAAGGTCTCTCTATTGCGAGGCCTTGAATAAAAGCGTTGCAGTCGCTAAGTAGAGGAGCTGACACCCAGAATAGCCTGAACACTTGTATGAAAGCGAACTTTGTAAGCTGTAAACGATCCATCTATTCTGAGGTGTGGAGATGGCTTTCTCCTTGTAAGTCATAAGCGTACTGCTGAACAGTTGAACTCTGTGTGTGTTTGTCTGTGTGCGTGTGTGTGTGTGTGTGTTTCTGTGTGTGAGCGGTGTGAGCGTGGGAGAGGAAAAGTTGTTCTGTGTTTGCTCAATCGATAATAAGAGAGAGTTCGAATGAATCTCGGGCTTCGAAAGACCAAAAATAAGGTGATCAAGGGAAATATTTTATTCTGACTTGAATTCGCTTTTGTGTTAAAAATGTATTATTGTGTCAGGGCCTCACGCAGCAGTAACCACCCCGCCCCCTCCCCCCGTCCCCGTCCCTGTTTCTTTATAACGTGTGAAAATGGACTGGTTATTTTAAGTTTTGCAATTATTTTTGTGGCGCAAAACAGCTGCAGGGGACAACGTTTCTGTTCCGTTTTTATTTGTTTTTGTGCATTTGATGCGGAAGAGGAGTTGTTGATCATGTTGTTGTTCTTCCTTATCTTGGTTTCGAGACTATCTGAAGAAGAATCACAGGATTGTGTACTGCATACATTTTCAGATAATACATGAAATGACATGAATGAAGAAATGAAAGAATGATACAAACATGGATTTTTGTGCTGTCTTCTCTCTCTCTCTCTCTCTCTCTCTCTCTCTCTCTCTCTCTCTCGCTCTCTCTCTCTCTGCGCACGCGCGCGCGTGTGTGTGTTTCTTTGGGTTTCCCTATTTGTTTTCCATGTAATTGATATTAAAGCCACACGAATTCCACACTGGCAATGTGCAATCCTGGTTTAGCAGATGGAAATCCGTGCATCTGTATTCGGATATGAGATGCCTACATTCCAGGAGAAAATTACTCATTGGTGTACCGTTACGTTTGGGAATTTGAAATTAACAATTTTGTTTAAATTGGAATAATTTGAGAGCAATCCTAAAAGTTGTTCAACTAACAAGATACCGTTCTTTTATAGAACAGAAAAGATGTCAAAACTTTTGACATATTCTGAATTTGTGATTTCTTGGAAAATAGTTTTGATGAAATCAATGTTTTGTCATGTAAATTGCAAACGGAAAAAAAAGGTAGAGAGTTTTCTGGTTGGCACCACATTAAACAGTACGTAGATGACCCCCTGTTGAAACCCCCGAAAGGAAACTTGTGATCAGGGCTCCATAAGCTAGGTACATAAGCCAGTTATGAAAGTTCAAAAAGTATCAAAGCAGAAATTAGTTTCTACAACCAGAAGTTATTTACCTAGGATGTACCCAGGACAGAAGGTCATCGATTAAGACTTCTGTTAAAGACGGATGCGAACGACTCGCAGAGAACTGAAACACTTTCTAAGAATGATATCTGATATTGTAGACAATGGATTTTAGATTGTGCAGGTATTGTTAGGCCCACCCTTGTGGTGTCAGAGGCGAGCGACCTACTCAGTTGATCCTGATGACATCTCCCACTTTGGGTGAAAGAATGTATTAGACATTATTTATGTGTTCTCACGATGGGCTGAAGCATTTGTTTGTGGAAAAGCAATGATGCAGCTGCAGTGACAAAATGTTTTTTAAAGGAAGTAACCCGCGATCTGGGATCCCCTGGAAACTATCCGGTGACAACGGTACTCATTTCACTGGTAAAGTCATTGAAGATGCATGCAAAGCCTAACAAGCGGGTCAAAATTTCCATTGTCGCTCCCATCCACAGTCAGAGGTACAAGTCGAAAATATGAACGGAATCATTAAGAATATACATAGGAAGATTTGTGAGGAAATGAGACTAAAGTGGAAATAGGAGCTGCATTTGGTTCTGCTGACTACAGAAGCCACTGCCAATGGAACCATTGGGCTGTCCCCACATGAAATCACAACGGGACTGCCGTCTGATGCGCCATCAGGAATTAAACAAGTGCGTGTACACCACTTGGATGAGAGCATGTTCAATTATCGTATCGCCTGAAAAAATCACTAAATATCATCAGCAGGTAAGAGAGGCCCAGCAAACTGTAGAGGACGTCAAATGCTACTACAGTGAACCGGTGCCTACGTGGTGGTGCGGACATTTAAAAGGGAGATGTGTTTGGAGCCTCGGTTTGAAGTACCATTTCCGGTATTGCTGGTCACTAATCATGGTGAGAGAAAGGCCGTCGTGGATTCACGCCTCTCACTGCAAGAAGCTGCTTGACGACGGGAAAAAGATAAAACCACTGAGAGACCGAATGGTGTCGGTTGGATTAGCTCTTGTCCTTTCCCGGACGGATGTGGTCGCCACAAACATTCAAGCTGCTGAGTTTGTATGGGTGTCCTGGCACATGTAGAAATGGATGTGTCCCGTTTAACTGTGATCTTCAATGAAATACAGGTGAACTGTTACTTTAACTGGTCCAGGTCCTCAGGCCAGGATATGTTTGGTTTCTAGCACAGGGCTGATGGGACTTGGAAACATAGACCCCTTTCATTCCCTTATCAGTATAGTCAGAATGTCACTTTGTCTGGATGAAGATATAAATTTGAAAACGAGTGTTGTAGAGAATGATTTGCCCCAACTCAACAATGTTAACCAAGGTTAAAAAGACTTGGTGATGTCCTCATAGAAACGTGCAAAGATAGAAAACCTACAGCACATTATAGGCCCCTTCGACCGATAATGCAATGCCGAACATGTAATTACTTTAGAAATTAACACCGGTTACAAATTGCCCTCTATTTTTCTAGCTCCGTGCAACTAACCAGGAGTCTCTTAAAAGTCTCTTATTGTATCCGTCTCCACCACCATCGCTGACAGCTTATTCCACGCACTCACCAGACTCTGCGTAAAAAAAACCTTACCCCTGACATCTCCTCTGGCCCTTCTTCTAAGCACCTTAAAACTGTGGCCTCTCCTGTTAGCCATTTCAGCCCTGGGAAAAAGCCTCTGACTATCCACACGATCAATGTCTCTCATCACATTATGCACATCCATCAGGTTACCTCTCATCCTCCGTCGCTCTAAGGAGAAAAGGCCAAGTTCACTCAACCTATTCTCTAAGCCATGCTCCTCAACCAAGACAACATCCTTGTGGATCTCCTCTGCACCCTTTCTATAGTTTCCATATCATTCCTGTGGTGAGGTGAGCAAAGCGCTCCAAGTGGAGTCTGCCCAGGGTCCTATATAGCTGTACCGTTACCTCTCGGCTCCTGAACTCAATGCATTCTTAACCTCACAGGGAAGGTGACACTTGCCAAGGAGATCAGCAAGGCAGCTCCGGAGCTCATTAACATGGTAGCAGCATTGGAAAAGTTAGCAAATGAAATTACTTATACTCTCGAACAAACCCAACAAGCAATATCTGAATTGTTGGCGAAATCGGTGACGGTTCGTAAAGTGGCATTGCAAATCCGAATGATTTGGACTTTGTTTTCGCGGGAAAAGGGACTACGTGTGTCCTGATTGGCCAAGACCGTTGCACGGACGCACATGATGAATCAGGAGAATATACTTCACGTAACAGCTCACATCCGTGAGGGCACCGAGAAGCTGAAGGAAGAAGGAGACCATTTCCATCATTACAACCCCCAGGAAGCTGTCGGCCGTCTGGGATGGTGGACTGCTGCCCTGCATTATGGAAAGACTACTGGTATTATAATATTGGCAGTCACCATCTTGTAATTTTGTGTAGGACTAAAGAGATGATATTGAAAATGGGAACCCTTTGATGCGGACTCGGAAAAGAAGATTTTGCTGACTGAAAGGTCGGAATGTGGAATGTGGGAGTATATTCGAACCTTTGTCATGTAATAGAATGGAACCTGTAAGATCCCACAGTTGTTTGCTATATGCTGAGTGTGTACTTGACAGGCACCATGTAATTGATCAGTGTTCACTGTGTTACTGAGAGGAGGTTGATATGCACTGGAGCAGCCACCGGCAGAACAGATGACAGCCAAAGCACAGACAAACAATTTTGCAAACTTCGTAAGCTGCAAAGCAGAAGCGATCTCTCGCCATGGAGAGTGGAGATGCTTCTCATTACAGCTCGCAGTAAGCATGACTCTGAACAGACCCACTCTGTGTTTCTGGTTCTTTGTTGACAGACCTGAAGAAATGCACACGACATACAGATGACAATGAACAACAGAGCCAGATCCGGGTCTCAGTTGCTTTGGGGGTGCACACTGATTTGAGAGTTGAATGAGAGTTTGCCGGTCAGCAGAGATTTATGGGTGTAAACAGATTTGCAGATACTGTATATGAAGAGTTGGGTGTGTTGGCGGATTCGGGGGTGAACGCTGACTTTGAGGAGCTGTTGGATTTGGAGATGTGTCGAATCACAAGGTTGTTTCTTTTAAAGATAAACGCGATATGAACTTTGATCTCTGTACTTGCTTTTTTTATAATGTAAGCCACCCTTTTGTGAACTGCTTGAAATGATTCTTGCGCTGGGATAATCTAATGTGCATGTTGGAAAATCAGTGGGTTCGGGTGCGCAGCGGATTCGGGGGTGCAGACGGATTTTAGAATATGTACTGATTTAGGAATGCTTTGGAGAATATGGTGGATGAACAGGGATTTGGGAATGTGGACAGGAATGGGTGTTTGCCAGCTAATATAGGGATGCATGCGGATTGAGGGCACACATTAACTCAGTTGCACAAGGATTTGGGGCGCACACGTATTTGTTTTTCGGTGCAAATTTGAGTGTGTGCAGAGATTTGGGAATGTCGGCGGATTTCAGGATGCATACGGAATTTGGGGGTTTGGTGGTTTTTGGAGCACACATTTGGGGTGTGTATGCATTTCAGAGTTCTGAAGATTTGGAGGTGTGACGACTATCAAACTTGTTATATTTATAGATAATTTAACAATAAATGCATTTTTGAGTGTTGAAGTTTGTTCTTGCTATTTTCCAAGGTGGAGACAGCCGTTTTGTGAACTATTTGAAATGATTTTGCTCTGAGATGATCCAATGTACAAGTGTGTCTGCTGATTTGGAGCTCTGACGAATCTCAATGTTTTTGAATTTGTACGCAGATTAATCATGAATGCAATCTGAATTTTGACCTCTGCTCTTGAATTTTATGGTTCAGGCAGCCACTGTGTGAAGTGTTTGAAATGAGAGTTTGAGAGCATGTGCAGTTTGCGGGGACAGATGGGAAGGAACTGAACCGAGGGGATAAATTGAACTCGAGATCTGTGGATAAGTGTACAGTCAGGCAGGGACAGGCAGAGACAATGGGTCGATCCACACAGAGACACAGAAACACGCTACACGGAACTGCACTTCCTTATCCGCCTCTCCAGCGCTCCGCCGTGTTCTTTAACACATACGTGGTGATATGATTGAAACACACTCAACCCCCTACTAGACTTTATGGCCATGTATTAGGGTTAAGGGTGGGTCCCGGACGAGCACCGAAATGTTCTGACTGTGACTATGTCAGTGAAGATGTTGGCGTGTTTTGTGGATGTGAAAGTGTTTATTCACCATCACAAGCAGATCTTTTCTTGGCGACCCCCTCGTTAGAGTCCCCCAAACACAAACTAATCCAAGTGTTTATACTCTCGAGGGGAATGGTAACAGTAGGTGATTCAATACAATTTTACAAGCTATAAGAGCATAATTTACTTCAATATGTCGTGTGTCTCAGTTGGCTCCATTGATGTACATATTTACAGTGGGAGCACATTGAATTGATAAGAAACCACTGAAGGTTCAGTCACCTTTGTTGGGACAAACTAATTCACACAAAGAGTCCAAACATTGCACTAGTTAATTATTTAATCGCAATCTGTCACCACGGGGATTGCACCTGCCTGACATAATTGTTTTGTAAATAATTTTAAAACAGTTATTGTTAAATTGTTGAAATGTGTCCCTGTGGAGTCGCTAAATGGTATTAAAAACCGCAGGCATGTGCTGCCTTAACATTTCATTCCGAGAGATCGCCTGTAGCACAGTGGGGACAGGTCACTGGACAGAGAAAATGCCTGCAATGTTCGATAGGTACAGTAATGTGGAGAAAATATTGTACGTGTTCATTGCCGCCATTGGAGTTCCTGGTGAGTGAGCAGAGCAATTCATGTTCGGTATTTCTGTGTGCTAACCATGTGAATCTGTTTATGATCATTTGACAGGCTTCTAACTTGATGATCATTGTAGAAATATCCGTCAGAGATATTGATCCTGTCAGTTCAACACTCTGACTTTTCATATTTAATGACAAGCGGAGCTAAACTCCTGTCTCTTATCCAACTCATGGGATTGACTCGAACGTTGTTCTTGCCTTCAATGACACCTTGTCCGGAGTTGTCCCAGTGTGGGGACAGGCAGCTCTCCCGCAAGCTGGGACTGGGATCGGTTTACGTTGTAAAGGTCACTGTTTCTGAGTTATTGACCAGAGAGAAACCCTGGTCCTGTGTTTCATGTCTCCCTGTGGAGTTTGTCACAGTCGGATCTCACTGCCTGTCGGTCAATAACTGGGTCTGTAAACACAAAGTACACAGCTGGGGTCAAAGCAACACGTACAGCAAGCTGGATGAACTCAGCAGGTCGGACAGCATCCGTGGAAACGAGCAGTCAACGTTTCAGGCCGAGACGCGTTTCCACGGATGCTGTCCGACCTGCTGAGCTCCTCCAGCTTGTTGTACGCGTTAATAATTGGGTCTGATCATCTGAACCAGTGTCCGCGGATCTGCTGACGAGAGTTATCGAATTGAACTGCGCTGCAGAATTAATCCATTAACGGAGCCGCTCAGCCTCAGGTTACTGGGTTGTTCCTGCTTTCCCTCTGAGACGCGTCGTAAATTGCACCGCTTCGTCCTGTAGAGAAGTCTCGGCCCAAAACCGAAGTTTGTTCAATTCCATGGATGCTGCCTGAGCTGCTGAATCCCTCCAGTACTTTTTGTGTGTTGCTTCCCTCCGTATCATTTCTCGGCCCCATCAGATGCTGAGTTTCCAGGGGCCTGGTTAGTCACGGTTAAATCAGTGAAACCGGTCACGTTAGTGACTGGAATCGGGATCAGCACCGATCTTTGTTGTTCATGCAGATCGCTTTTATCGCCGACGATTGTCCGCACATTGTCTTATCCCCACACTGAAGAAGGCAGGTTAGAGACAGTGACCCATTAAATTAGCAGCTGTTCATAGACTGTAGAGCTCCAGACCATTTGCTGAAACCCGATCCCTTGAAGAATTGTTTCAGTAATGCCCTCTGTCTGTTATCTCTCTCTCTCCCTCACTCTCTCTACCCGATCCCCCTCCCCCACCCCATCGCCCTCCCCCTCCCCTCCCCTCTCCCCGTCTCCCTCCCCCTCTTCCTACTCTTCCCCCCCCCCCTCACCCAACACACAGTGAATTTAGTTGCGATTGTGATCCTGTCCCGGGGGAAGTGCGGCCTCTCTACCTGCACCACTCGCTACCTGGTTGCCATGGCAGCGGCGGATCTACTGACCATTGTCATCAGCGTCATTTTGAATCGGATCAGAATCTATTACTTCCGGTGGAGTTTTCTGGACATCACCCCTGTGTGCAGTGTTATCGCTGTATTGCGGTTCACAGCCACACACTGTTCTGTCTGGTTCACCGTCACTTTCACCTTTGATCGGTTTGTCGCCACTTGCTGCCAGAAGCTGAAAACAAAATATTGCACCGGGAAAACTGCGACTGTGGTTCTGACAACAACCGGCGTGCTGTCCTGTCTGAGAACCGTTCCCCGATACTTCACATGGGAACCCTGGGTGATCATCAACAATGTACCGTGGTTCTGTAAACTGAAGGACAGTTATTTCACTGACCCCTGGTGGGTAGGATATGACTGGCTCGATACGGTTTTAACTCCGTTCCTCCCTTTCGCTGTGATCCTGCTGCTCAACGCTCTGACAGTCAGTCACATTTTACTGGCCAGTCGGGTCCGTAAGGGGCTGAAGGGTCAGAGCAAGGGGGAGAACCGCAGTGACCCGGAGATGCAGAGCAGGAGAAGGTCTGTGGTTTTACTCCTCACCATCTCCGGCAGCTTCATCCTCCTGTGGATGACACTGGTTGTAAACTTCATATATTATCAAGTCTCAGGAAAAGGATTCGATTTCAATGATTCTGAATTGATCTTTCACTACGTCGCGAATTTGCTGAATGATTTCAGCTGCTGCACAAACACATTTATTTACGCTGTGACTCAGTCAAAATTCAGGGAACAGATAATTAGGGCGGTGAAATATTCTGTCCCCTCGGTGCCTCATTTCATTAATAAAGCCGCGTCCTGATCACAAGCCGGAGGCGGTCGCAGTGTCTCCAATCGGGACGTCAGCTCCTCACATTCACCGCCTGATCTCTCAGTTGTTATTCCGGGGCCGACTGTCCCGTCGACCGGAGGGTCTGGGACATTAGGGTAGTGTGTTTCTGGGGAGGGGCAAACCACTGTCCTGGACTGGCCAGCTGTCAGTCAACGAACTACTCTGGAATGCCAGCCACCCATTAGTCTGTGAATATGTCCATCTATCCCTATTCCCGCCCACCAACCTCACAGACCGACTTTCCCACAAGACAGCGGGAATTCTAGTCTGATGCTGGTTGGAAAATCCAATGTCAAACGCACCAGTTTCCGCCTTCTCCTTGAATGATTGGCTAACGTGAATATAAATAGGGCGGGCTTTGGATACATGGTGGTTGACACTCTAACTTAATGCGCATTCCCGCCACTAATTGGACTGGAATTTGGTGCAGGGAATTGGGAAATAAAACTCTCGCTGCTTCTTTGTTCTAATGAAAACTAAATTACCCCCCAAAATGCTCCAAATTGTACCAAGTGAAACCCAATAGAGAGAATCAAATTAAACTCATTCCCACAACTGAAATGAAAGATATCCGCCCCCAGCGATTGCAATGAAATCTGCATTTCATTTCTATCTACCTGGTCACCTTCACCCTGAAATATTCTGCAAATGTGTCTCCCCTTGTGCCCAGTGTCCCACTAGATTTACCATAAGCCCCTAATTCTTAACCCTTCAAACCCAGAAGCAGGTTCTGATTTGCAAAGTGGAAGGTCTTTATCTAGAGTTGAATCTTTAACAGCTTTTCTAATTAAACTATCAACCCGCTCATTCACACCCAATTCTGAATGCACGCCCAATCCAAGTGAACCACAATATTCGACAACACACCCCTACATCTGATCTGCGCACGTCCGGAAATCGGTGTGTAACCCGTATATGGGCCTACATACCATTAACCCTGTGTACATCTGTGCATCCCATATTGGCCGACGCATTCTCAAACGCATGTACACCCCAAATCCATGTTCACCCCCAAATCTGAGCACTCCTCCAAATCCACAAGCAACCCGCAAATCAGTGTGTACACCCAAATCCACAGACTTCCCCACCCCTCGTGCTCCCCCAAATTCTTATGCAACACCAAACCTGTCCGCCCTAAACAGTCTGACACCTCGACGTGCACATTAGATTATTCCTGAGAAAGAATCTTTTCAGTGCATTGGTAAGGAACGAACCTATAAATGAAACGACCTCGAGAAACGTCACAACTCCAAACCCGGAGACACCACAACTCTGAGAGACCCCGAAATCCGAAAAAATCCCTATGTTGACCTACTCACTCCTAATTCAACGGGCACCCTCAAATCAGTGGGCATCCCCCTATTTGACAAGGTTGCCCTAAATCTACGCAATCCACAAATCAGTGTGCATTCCCGCATGCATAATGGGTTACCGAACAGTTGAAATCCGTTCAAATAGTTCAGAGAATCGCTGTCTTTACGCAACCGAAACTCAGTTTGCAACTCCTGACCGGCTGACGTACCCGAATCTGGCTGTAACGCTAAATCCGTGTGCACCCCCAAATCTGCGCGCATCCCTAAACAGGAGCGCACTCCATAATCATTTTGCAGACCAACCCGCTGAAAACTCCACATGCACATTAGCTAATCCCAAAGAATCATTTTCAAACAGTACACAAAACGGCTGACTCGATATTAAACACTCGCACGCAACCCGGAATTCTTGTGTAAATCTAAAGCGGCTGGCATACGCTGATTCGAGTGCAATCCCATATTCAACAACACACATCCCCGAATAAGAGCGCACCGCAAAATCTATGTTCGCCAATTGAAAGGGCAAAGTACAGAGGTTATAAAAGTATCGGAAATTAAAACACGTCACAACGCCAAATCCGCAGTCTCCAAAAAATCTGTGATTTCAGCTGCTGCACAAACACAGTTATTTACGCGGTGACTCAGTAAAAATTCAGGGAGCAGATAATTAGGGCGGTGAAATATTCTGTCTCCTCGGTGCTTCATTTTATTAATAAAGCTGCGTCCTGAGCACAAGTCGGCCAAAGACAGAGACACACACCGGTATCAGGCAAAATAAACGCCCATCCAGCCTTTTCTCCTGCACCGGATGGTCACATTCGTCAGCTCCCGTTATCTCCAACAATATCTCAAACACTGTTGGCAGTGAAACTTTTGCCGGGACGTTATACTTTCCCACACCAGAAATTGTCATGAGGATTGAAATGATGTATCATCCCCTCATTAATAACACAGTGCTCAAAGGAATTTCGTGACGTCAGAACCTCCAATCCATTTGTAAATGGTCGTGACTTATTTCACCAGGGGAATAGGCGCAACTCTCTGTTTCCCTGGTGCGACATTGGCCAGCAAAGTCATGAGGACACGACGATTTCTGGTGTGGGAAAGTATAACTTTCTGGCAAAAGTTTCACTGCCAACTGTGTTTGGGGTATTGTTGGAGATAATGAAGAGAGTAGACGCTGCAGACAATCGGAGACAAAGTTCTGTCGTCTACCAGGCATCGGGGAATATGACTTTTGGAAGATTAGACTGTTTAATTATAATGGGCTCCTTTTAATTTTATTTTTTATTTCCTCGACTAATTCCATAGTTAAGCTGCAATTTATAAATATTATTATTTCCTGCGACGAGCTGAAACAGGGGCAGCAAATCAGACGTCATTCACACAAACCGGGGTTTGGCTGGGCGAACAACCTAATCTCACGGATTTGGCGGGACCGGGGTGTGTAAACCCTGGTCTTACGAGACTGGAGAAAGGCGGGTTACTCGGCGCCGAGTTGGGAGACTGCCAGTGAGGGATAATGAGCCGTGAGACGCCCGGGAAGTTTCAGAATCAATCTTGTGATTCGTCACTAACCCAGATCCACCGACACCCACAAAACAGTGTGCAAACCCATATTTGTGATCATCCCCATATTCGATGGCACAACAGTAAATCTGCATACATCCACAAATCTGTGTGCACCCGCAATCGCGCTGACACCCCTACATACACATTTCGTTATCCCAGAAAAAAATCATTTCAAATAATTCACAAAATTGCTGCCTCCACCTTAAGGAAATAGCAAGAGCAAAGTTCAGTTGAAGGTGCACTCATAGATTTATATTTTTCATGGAGGGGAGAGCGGTTTTTATAAGTGTTTAAACTGATTTGCTCTGGGAGAGTCACCTGTGTGGGCTTATGCACAGATTCGCGGTGCGCACTTATGTGCGGTGCATACCGATTTGGGATATGTGTCTATATCGGGTTTTTTCGGTGATACTGGGGTGCACACGGATTTGGGGTGCCCACGGATTTGGGTTGCATACGGATTTGGGTTGCACACGGATTTGGGGTGCACACGGATTTGGGTTGCATACGGATTTGGGGTGCACACGGATTTGGGTTGCACACGGATTTGGTGGTGCACACGGATTTGGTGGTGCACATGGATGTGAACAGATTTAGGGGTTTGTCATTTACAGTGTGAATGCACTTGAAATTTGGAGTGTCGGTTGTTTTGCCGGTGCACACTGATTCGGCGGTGTCGGTGTGTCGACTCTCAAGGCTGTTTCTTTTAAACTTTAATAATAAATGCATATTGATGTTTGAGCTCTGTTCTTGGTTTTGTGTTGGTATCAACTGTTTTTGATCTACCTGAAATTAATCTTGCTCTGGGAATATCTAATGTGGACATAGGGGCCTCGACAGTTTCGGTAATGAGCATGGTTTTGGGGTTACACAGAGATTTGAGGACGTGCGCTGATTTTGGAGTGGTTTGTGGAATATGAGGGTGCACGGGGATTTGGGGATGTGCGTAGAAATTGCAGTTCTTTCAGCAAACATTGGGGTGCACGGGGATTCCCTGGCATATGCTGACTCGGGGGTGCACACGGACTTGGGGCTGTGCGCAGATCTAGGGGGGAGTTAATTCCTGGGATGTCAGGACTGTCTTACGCAGAGAAGTTAGAGAGACTGGACTTGTACACGCTGGAATTAAGGAGATTGAGAGGGGATCTGATTGCAACATATAAGATTATTAAGGGATTGGACAAGATAGAGGCAGGAAATATGTTCCAGATGCTGGGTGAGTCCAGTACCAGAGGGCATGGTTTGAGAATAAGGGGTAGGTCATTTAGGACAGAGTTAAGGAAAATCTTCTTCTCTCAGAGAGTTGTGGGGGTTTGAAATGCACTGCCTCGGTAGGCAGTGGAGGCCAGTTCTCTGGATGCTTTCAAGAAGGAGCTAGATAGGCATCTTATGGATAGGGGAATCAAGGGATATGGGTACAAGGCAGGAACCGGGTATTGATAGTAGATGATCAGCCATGATCTCAAAATGGCGGTGCAGGCTCGAATGGCCGAATGGTCTACTCCTGCACCTATTGTCTATTGTCCAGTATGGGTTTGCATGTGGATTTCGGAGTGCTCACGTATCTGGGTGTGGGTGTGGAATTGAGAATGTTGCCAGAGTTAGGTGTGCACACGGATTTTGGGGAATCGGTGGTTTTGGAGCATGATCATGGGCTTGGGGGTGCGCACGTATTTCCGAGTTCTCGGGATTTGGAGGTGTGACGACTCTCAGTTGTTGCATTTTTAGATACTGTAATAATAATGCACTTTGAACGTTCAGTTACTTTCTCAGGTGGAGGCAGCCGCTTTGTGGTCTATTTAAAAGGCTTATTGCTCTGGGATAATCCAATGTGCATGTCTGCTGCTTTGTAGCTCTGACGGATCTCAAGGTCGTTTCCTTTGTACATTCAATTTGAACTTTGACCTCTGTTCTTGCATTTTTATGGTTCAGGCGCCATTTTGTGAAGAGATTGAAATTATTCTCACTTGGATAATCTAATCTGTAAATGAAGGTATCAGCGGTTCGGTGTGCGTGAAGACACGGTGAGCAGTCGGTAGAACAGAGGGATCTGGGAACACAGATTCATAATTACCTGAAAGTGGTTTCACAAGTAGATTGGGTGGTGTAGAAAGCTTTTGGTACTTTGGACCATAAATCAAGGTGCTGAGTACAGGAGATGGGGGCTATGATTAAGTTGTGTAAAGGGGATTTCTTCTTTTTCTTTGTTACTGTGTATGTAATCAAAATGACTTCTTTGTTTTGTTAGAAGTAGGAATGCTTCTTTGTTACGAGAGAGTGCTGGAAGCTTGTTTGGGTTAAAATTTACTGATAATGAGAATTATATTCATTTGTTAACCAATTGGGATTAATGTTGTTCTCTCTTCTGAGTCTGTAAGCTATTGTTGGCGGGCTTTTGGGCAGATCGGCGCGAGGGGTTGAGAGAGAGAGGACGCGATGCTGTAAGCTGGGCGAGGAACGGACCCCAAGCGGGGGTCCAAGGCCAGGAGGTGCTCCGAGGAGAGGAGTTGACCACTTCGGATGGTCCTAAGCTGCGAGTCGAGGAGTTCGGAGGGGATCGAATGGTGGCCAGAAGACTTCAGTAATTGAGCTCCAACGAAGTTGTTTGGACTTTGATAAGTTTGGCGCCTTTTCTTTATTTTTTTTTCCTTCATATGTACTGTATCGCTATTAATCACTTAGTTATAGTAACTTTTATAAATTGTACTCATTTAATCGCATATCGTGTACTGTCTGTTTTTGGGCGAGGCGGGGACATCACACAGCATCCACACCAGGTGATTACCCAGTTTGGCGGGACCGAAGGCTGCTCCCCCTAAACGAGAACGAGCTGAGTGAGCCTGAGGCGACCCAGGGGGTTACAGTTGTATAAGAGGTTGTTGTCGCTTCATTTGGAGGATTATGGGTAGTTTCTGTTACCTCCTTCCGGTTGCACTTATCATCTTGTGTTTCTTCCTCTCATCCCCACAACCTCTAAGCCTGACTCCTCATTTTATTCCTCAGTCCTGCTGAAGGATCCCGGCCAGAAACGTCGACTATGCTCCCTTCCAAAGACGCTGCACAGCCTGCTGAGTTCCTTCAGCAATTTTGTGTGTGCTACTAGTTACCCCGTCACCCCGTCTCTTCTCGTCTACCCATCACCTTTCTCTGGTTCCACACATCCTTCCTTTCGTCAGTGTTCCACTCTACTCCTCCATTAGATTCGTTCTTCTGCCGCTCTTTAACTTTTCCAGCTCTCATCTCCCAGCCTCTTGAGTCCAGTTCCATCACCTCCCACCAACCTTGTCCCTCATCTACCAAATGCCAGTTTGTACTTCTACCACTTTCTTCAATTTACCATTCTAGCATCTATCCCCGTCCTTTCCGGTCCGATGAAGTGACATTTTACGAAACGTTGACTGTCGTCTGTCAACTGTTGGGTGTTGTCCACAGTGGAGAGATCATTGCGGCTGGACACCAGCAGGTGGGAGCGTTGTTCACAGCGGAACTGTCATTGCGGCGGGACACCACCAGGTGGGAGTGTTGTTCACAGCGTAACTGTCATTGCGGCAGGACACCACCACGTTTAAGTGTTGGCTACAGCAGACCTGTCTTTGTTGCTGGACTCACCAGGTAGAAGTGTTGTCCATTAGGGACCTTCCATTCCGGCAGACACCACCAGGAGGGAAAGTTACACACAGAAATTGCTGGAGGAACTCAGCGGGTTAGGCAGCCGTCTATGAAATAAATCAGCAGCTGACGTTTCGAGTTGAGACACTTCTTCAGGACTGGAATGGAAGGGGAAAGGCCAGAATAAAAAGGCGGGGCAGAAGGAGGAGGATAGATGTAAGGTGAATCGTGATGTCAGTTGGGTGGGAACGATCAAGGGCTGGAGGGTAAGGGATCTGATTGGAGAGGAGAGGATGGACCATGGGAGAAAGGGAAGGAGGAGTGATATGCAGGTGAGAAGAAGAGTTAAAAGCCAGATTGGGGGAGAGAAGATGAAGGGAGGGGGAAGGATAAAGTTGACTGGAAGGAGAAATCGCTACTCATGCCATCTGGTTGGAGGTTATTTAAAGAAAATATAAGGTGCTGTTTTTCCAGCCGGAGGTGGGCTTCATCATGGCATAAGAGGAAGCCATGGACCGACATGTTGGAACGGGAATGATGATAGGAATAAAATTGTTTGGGCACAGGGAGGTTCCACTTATGGCAGCTGAAAAGGAAGTGCGAGACAAAACGATCCCCCCAATTTACGCCGGGTCTCACCAATATACAGAAGGCTGCATCAGGAGCAGCGTATGCAATAGAGGAAGCGTTGTCTCACCTGGAAGAACCTCTTTGGGCGATGAATGGAGTAAGGGAGGAGATGAATGGGCAGGTGTAGTATTTCTCTCACTTTCAGGGATCAGTGCCAGGAGGGACAACAGTGGAAAAGGAGAAATAAAGGGAGCGATCTCGGCAGAAACCGGAAAGTGGGGGGAGGTAAATAAGTGTTTAAACCACAAGACATAGGAACAGAATCAGTCCATTCGTTCCATCGAGTATGCCCCGCCATTTCATCATGGCTGACAAATTCCCTCCCGAATCCATTCTTCTGCCTCCTACCGGAACAATTCACGCCCTAAGTGATCGAGAACCTATCAGCCTCCGCCATATTTACACTTCCTCACCTATCAGCACATCCACTTGTGGCAACGAATTCAACACATTCACCACCTTCTGTTCTCAGCCAGGCAATTATAGGCCGGTGAGACTGATATCAGAAGTGTTAAATCTATTGGATGGTCTAAAGTCAAGTTTTGTGAATGGCCTCGGCCCGAAACGTCGAATGCATTCTTTTCCATCGATACTGCCTGGTCTGCTGAGTTCCTCCAGCATTCTGTGTGTGTTGCTTGGATTTCCAGCATCAGCAGATTTTCTCCTGTCTGTGACAATCAGTTGCATTCATTTTTACGGACAGGAAGCTGGTTTTCCGTTTTATCTGGAACTGAACACTTTAGTTTTGAACACTATGAGTGCGATCTTGTACTGTGAACAGTCTGACCACTGTGCTCTAAATATTTTTGTTCTATTTGAGCTCCTTCCTGTAAAATGTTTGAATAACTTGTGTTGATGTTGTTGTGACCGCGGCTTTGCCATGTGTCTGTGACGCTGCTGCAAGTCTGTTTCTCAGCGCACCTGCCTTTGATGCCATTTTCCGTACACAACCGGAAAGGAAAAGACAATAATTGTTACTCCGGATCCGATGCGGCAATAAAAAAGGAAACACACAGTCATTGTGGAAAACCATTTATTTTACCACAAGATCATTGAGATTCCACATTTGTGGAACTGGGTGAGAGGGAAATCAGCTTGTGTTTGGATCCAGCAGCAGACAAGTGTGTGTGTCCTTAGCAGAACAGATGTGTTAGTTCAGAATGTTCTTTCCCAACCGTCTGCACTTATCTCATCTGTACAGCTGTATTATCGCCCTACTGAGGGGTGGTGGTCAGCACAGTGATCTTAGTTCTGCAGGCTTGCAACTGAACTGGATAAATACAGGCTGTCAAGTCACAAAGCTTTAACAGCACACAACTGTTAACCCTTCCTTCCCCCTCCATCCCCTTCTCTCTCTGCCACCCTCACCTTCTCTCTACATCTCTCCCCCACACTCCCCCCCACTCTCCCACACTCTCCACCCTCTGAGTTAGAGGGAAGTCAGCTCGTGTTTGAATCCAGCAGCGGACAAGTGAGTGTGACCTTGTCAGAACAGAGGAGTCAGTTCAAAACGTTCATTCCCACCCGTCGACACTTATCTCATCTGTACAGCTGTATTATCGCCCTACTGAGGGGATGTGGCCAGCACAATAATCTTAGTTTTGCAGGCTTGCAACTGAATTGGATAAATACAGGCCATGGGCAATGTCACAAAGCTTTAACAGCACACAACTCTTAACCCTCTCTGCCCCCTCCCCCTCTCTCCACTCCCCACCCTCTGAGTTACAGGGAAACCAGCTTGTGTTTATATCTGGGAACAATCCACAAGGCCACAAAACTTTAACAACACACAGCTCTTCTGGCTTTATATTTCAAATGTTCTTCCACAGGGCCGGTGACTTTAAATGCCTTGGTGCTACCAGTTCAGAGAGCTGACACGTAAGTGTTGTCACAGAGAAGGCACAGCACTTCCACTGCTTGAGAAGTTGCACAAATTCAGCTTGTTGTCCAAAACTTTGTCAAACTTCAGTAAATGCATGATAGACAATACCCTGACTGGTTGCATCACAGCCCGCGACAGAAACCAGTTCCCAAGAACGGAAAGATCTACAGAAAGTGCTGGACACTTCCCAGCCCAGCAAAGAGAAATTCAGCACATCTACAAGGAGCGCGGCCACAGGAAAGCAGCATCAATGATAACCATCCCCACCCACTCAGATCACGCTCTCTTCTCGCCGCTGCCCGGGGGAAACAGGTCCCACACGTGTGGACACATTTTCCAGGCCTCTGCAACTCATCGTCTCAAAATGATCAGTTTGTCAGTCTTCGTGTGGAGTTTTTTTTTTATCGATTCTGTTGTATTTTTCTGTTCGACTGTGGATGCCAGCAAGAAAATGAATATCATGTCTGTATGTGGTTAAGTATCTGTACTGTCAGAATAAGTTTAATTTCAAATGTGAGCAAAGGCACAAAAACTCACAGACATCCATCCAGAGGCAGAGTGACACACACACACACACACACACACACACACACACACACACACACACACACACACACACACACACATTCACAGACACACTCACACACATACACATACTCACAGACACACAGTCATACACTCTCTCACAAAAACACACTCACACACCAAGTCACACATGCTCGCGCAGTGAGGCTCACATTGACATAAATGTGCACACAGGCCCTGAGACTCACAGGAAACACAGACACACACACATGGAGATACACACACGTGCACGCACAAACACATATACAGCACATGCACACTGACACACAATAATAGAAACAAACTCGCACACGGACACAAATACACACACAGACACTCAAACGCATACTAGCACGCAGAGACGACACATAGAGACAGAAACACACGCACAGACACAAAAGGAGACACAAACGCATGCACCACACACACACATGCACACACAAACAACTCTCACATCTCCCTCTCCAGCTCTCCACTGTGTTTTCTGTGCTTTCAATGATTGATATGTTTCATTCCTCTGAACTCTGCAAGTCCAGGCCTTGGAGACATCATTAAGTTTGCAAAGCTTTTGGACTCTGCGTCCTCTTGGGGCAAACTAAAGGTGTTTTGTTTTTCTCTCTCTGCTTAATGTGTTTTATATGATCACAAGACTACAAGAACTTCGAGGACTGCTGGTCCGCTGCACAAGTGAGCTACTCGTTTCGTCTCACGGGACAATCTTAGATCTGGCAAATCTGTTGGAATTATTTGAAGAAATAACAATCAGCATTGACAAAGGAGAATCGGTTGATACTGTGTATCTGGATTTTCAGGAAACCTTTGACAAGGAGCCACAGAAGCTACTACTTAGCCCATGGTATTACAGGGAATATGCTGGCATCGATAAAGCAGTGGCTGATTGGTAAGAGGCAAACAGTGGGAATAAAGGGAAACTTTACTGCTTGGTTGCCGGTGACTAATGATGTTCCACAGGGATTTGTGTTATGTCAATAATTTTGATGAATTGACTGTTTTGATCAAAGTTTGCAGCCAATACGAAAATAGGTGGAGGGACAGATAGTTTTGAGGAAATAGGCCACAGAAGTACTTAGACAGATTAAGAGAATGGGCGAAGAAGTGACAGATGAAATACAAGGCCAGGATATGTATGGTCATGACTTTGGTAGAGGAAATGAAAGCGTTGGTATTTTCCCCAAATGGAGACACAACCATTTGAGGATTAAAGGGATTTGGGAGTAATTATGCAGCATCCCCCAAAGCCAACTTGCAGTCTGAGTCTATAGTGGGGAAGGCAAGTGCGATGTCAGCATTTAATTTCAGGAGAACCTGAATATAAAAGCAAGGATGCAATTCTGAGGTTTTGTAACTCACTGGTGAGGCCTCACTTGGAGGAATGGGAGCATTTTGAGTCCTTTATCTTAGAGAGGATGTGTTGAAACTGGAGAGAGTTCAAATGAAGGTCACGAAAATGATTCCGGGATTTGACGGCTTGTCATTTGAAGGGCTTCTGACGGCTCTGGGCCGGGATTCACTGGAATTCAGAAGAACGAGAGTGACCTAATTGAAAATTATCGAATATTGGAAAGCCTGTGTAAAGGCTGTGGGAGTGTCCTTTTGGAATGGCGATGAGAAAGAATTTCTTAAGCCAGGGATTAGTGAATCTTTGGAATTCTTTGCTACAGCCAACTGTGGAGGCCGTCATTATTAATATTTAAGGCAGAGGTTCATAGATCCTCGATTGGTCAGGGCATGACGGGATACGGGGAGAAGGCAGGAGATTGGGGCTGAGAGGGATAATGAATCAGTCATGATGAAATTTCGGTGCGAACTCCATAAGCCAAATAACCTAATTATACTCCTGTAACTTGTGGTCTTATAACAAACTCTCATTCAATGTCAGCAAGAGCAAAGAGCTGATTATTAACTCCAGAGGCAGGAAACAGGAGGTCCATGAGCCAGTCCTCATCGGGGATCAAAGGTGGAGAGGGTCAGCAACCTCAAAACTTTGGAATCACATTCGAGGCTCTTCATCTCACGATATTAATATTTATTATTTATTTATATATCTTGTTTTTAAATTTGTATTTGCATTGTTCGTTGCTTTTTTGCATATTGTTTTGTTTTGTTTTTCCCTCGTCCGTCCTGTTGGGAACAGTCCTTTACGGATTCTGTTGTGGATCTTTGATTTACTGAGTTTGCCCACAGAAAAATGAATCTCAGGATTGTACATGGTGACATGCGTGTACTTTGATAATACGTTTACTTTGAAATTTTAAATTGTCATTTGAATATGTGAATGTTTCTCTCAAAGACAAGATTCCTCAAAGAGGAATTTTGTTCTGATCTGAATGGTCGTCCTGTCACTGTGACCCCTCTTTAGAGGCACCACAGTTACTGGAAACATTCCTCAATCGGACTGGGAAGCCTCCACACACACACACACACACACACATACGTGATAATCATAGCAGAACCCGAAAAGAGCAGGGTGAGCTGCCTCAATCAGTATCCCCCAGTGGCGCTCACAGCTACTGTGATGAAGTGCTTTGAGGGGTTGGTCATGGCTAGAATCAACTCCTGTCTGTGCATGGACCTGGACCCACTGCAATTTGCCGATCGCCAAAATATATCTACAGCAGATGCAATCTCACTGACTCTCCACTCAGCCTTAGATCACCTAGACAATAGCAATACACAAGCCAGGCTGCTGATTACAGCTCAGCGTTCAACACAATCAGACCCTCAATTGTAATCAACAAGCTCCAAAACCTGGGCCTCTGTAGCTCCTTCTGCAACTGGATCCTCACCAGGAGACCACAGTCCGTGTGGGTCAGAAATAACATCTCCTCCTTGCTGACAATCAACACCGGCACACCTCAATGATGCGTGCTCAGCCCACTGCTCTACTCTCTCTACACCCAGGTCTGTGTGGCTAGGCTCATCTATAAACTTGCTGATGACACAACTATTGTTGGTGGAATTTCAGATGGTGACGAGGAGGAGTACAGGAGTGAGATAGATCAGCAGGTTGAGTGGTGTCGCAGCAACAACCTTGCACTCAACATCATGAAGACAAAGGAATTGATTGTGGATTCAGGAAGGGGAAGTCGAAGGAACTGTTACGTACCCCGTAACTGGGTTAACAGACCAACAGAAATGGAAGGATACGTTGGAGTCTGGTGGTACTGTAACAAAAGGTGTTTATTAGTAAACTAAGCAATACAATATCAAAAATGCAAATATACATATAAAACAGGTTAGCAATAATAAAAACAGAAGTGTAAGAATAATAATCAACAGTAAAAAAACAAGCTCTAAAAAGTCTAGGGGTAAATGAATTGTCATATGAGAATATAGAGTTCAGTTCAGCTCGTGCTGAGGTAGGTGTTGTGTTGCTATTGTTGGACAGAGAGAGAGAGAGAGAGAGAGAGAGAGAGAGAGAGAGAGAGAGAGAGAGAGAGAGAGAGAGAGAGAGAGAGAGAGAGAGAGAGAGAGAGAGAGAGAGAGAGAGAGAGAGAGAGAGCAAGAGTTGAGCAGCTGCAGCAGGCAAACCTTCCGTCGTCTTCTTGTTCCGTTGTACCGTTGGAGCCACCGATTATGAACCTTCCGTTCCAGTCTACATCGTTCTTTGGTGGTGGACCCGTCACCCAGGCGAGGGTGGAAACACACACAAGCCCCCACCGGTCTGCCTTCATCCACCGTACACCGGACCGATTCTCCTGAACCGATCCTCCAGGCCCCCACCTTCCTGCGGGTGCACAACACTCTTTCAGTGTCCACAGGTGCGTCTGTGGGTGTCTCGGCAGCCCCGTCTTTTATCCCCAATGACGGGGTATCAGCCACCCATCAGCTCAATATGTCCATGTCCATCAAACTTGGCCACTCCCTGCTGTCTCAGCAAGAATGTGAACGAGCAAAGAGGTGTCCTTGTAGCCAAAAGATTGTTTACCTTTCCATTAGTGAAGAAGCCATAATACTTAAATCATTCGTCTCTCTCTCTCTTATCTGTAGCAGATGCCTCTACCTCTGTTCTTCACCTCTCTATCTCATTGGCAGCATAGGTCCCGGGGGGGTGGGGGGTTAGCTCTGGACCCCATTTCCATCTGGCTCATTCAGCACACATAACAGAACACACACCAGTCCTCACCGTGGGATCAGAAGTGAAAAGGGTGAGCAGTTTCCATTTCCTGCCTGTCAACATCTCTGAGGAACTATCCTGGGCCCAACATATTGATGCAGTTAC
Source organism: Hemitrygon akajei (assembly GCF_048418815.1). Lineage (NCBI taxonomy): Eukaryota > Metazoa > Chordata > Chondrichthyes > Myliobatiformes > Dasyatidae > Hemitrygon > Hemitrygon akajei. The sequence continues at coordinate 261,986 of NW_027332105.1, read as the reverse complement.
AATGAAGGCACAACATCGACGATATTTCATTCGGAGATTAAGGGGAATCGGTCTGTCACTAAAGACACTTGCAAATTTCTACAGATGTACTGTGAAGAGCATTCTAACTGGTTGCATCACTGCCTGGTGTGGAGAGGCCACTGCACAGGATCGGAAAATGCTGCAGAAAGTTGTAAACTCAGCCAGCTCCTTCATGGGCACTGGACCCCACAGCATCCAGGACACATTCAAAAGATGATGCCACAAAAAGGTGGCATCCATCATTAAGGACCCCCATCACCCAGGACATGCCTTTTCTTATTGCTACCATCAAGGAGGATGTACAGGAGCCTGGAGACACACTCACCGGTTCAGGAACAGCTTCTTCCCTCCACCATCAGTTTTCTGAATGGACAATGAACCCATGAACACTTCCTCAGTATTCCCCGTCTCTTTTTGCATTGACATTTAAATTTAATGGTATACATACTGATTGTAATTTATAGTTTTTATTACTATGTAATTCAATGTACTGCTGTCACAAACAACGAATTTCACCACATATGCCGGTGATATTAAACCTGATTCTGATACACAAACACACGCAGCTGGGCTCAGAGATACAACACTCCCACATTCCTCCCTTTGTGACACCCTGCTTGCTCCGTGGCCCCCGGTATGAAGCTCAAACTGTTGCAACACCTGCCCTTTAAATTCATGGCTGAGGCTGTGTTGTGTCTGTTCACTGTTTGAGTTCGATATTAAATGAAGAGCACAGGCAGTTTCTGGAGTAGGCTACATGGTCGGCACAACATTGTGGGTCGAGGGGCCGTAATGTGCTGTAGATTTCTATGTTCTGTATCAAAAGCAGGCGGAGGGATTAGTTTAAATGGACAGGAGGACAGCATGGAAAAGTTGGGCCGAAGGGCCTGTGTTAGTGCCGTAAAGGAGGGGTTCTGTCCCAACCATCGACTCTATTCCCCTCAACAGATGCTGCCTGACTTGACAACGTTCTTGAAAAGTTGCATTCAGTTCCGCTTAGCATTCTATACAAAGGGTGTTTTGTGATTGAAAACTGCAGAGGAGATTCATCATGATTGAGGGAGCATGTGTCCATAAGATCTTAAGTCATAGGAGCAGAATTAGGCCATTCAGCCCATTGAATCTGCTGCCTTTCTGTCATGGCTGATCCCAGATCACACTCAATTCCATACACCTGACCTCTCACCATATCGTCTGATGCCCTGACCGATTAGGAAATGTTCAAATTACGCCTTAAATATACTCACAGACTTGGCCTCTATTGCAGCCTATGGCAGAGCATTCCACAGATCCAATACCCCCTGGTTAATAAAAAAAATCCAACTTACCTCTGTTTGAAAAGTTGGCCCAACATTTTTGTGGATGTGCCCTCTAGATCTTGCGAACCCCAACATCGGAAACAACCTCTCCACATCCACCTTATCTGGCCCTTTTGACATTCAGCAGGTTTCAATGAGATCCCCTCTGTATTCTTCAGAATTCCGTGGTGTACATGCTCAAAGTTGCCAAATGCTCCTCGTATGTTAATCCCTTCATTCCCAAAATCATCCTTCTGAACCTTCTTTGGACTCTCTCCAATGACAACACATCCTGTCTGAGATGTGGGCCCCAAAAGTGTTGACAATACTCCAAGTGCGGCCTGACTAGTGTTTTATAAAGGCTCAGCGTTATCCTCTTGCTGTTATATTCATAGGGCGAGATTGGACAGTGTTGATCTACAGAGGGATCTTGGAATCCGAGTTCACAACTCCAGATACTGGTTCCAGTGTCAGGCAATTATGTTGCATCTGGAGAATTGCATTCTCATATAGGAAAAATGCAGAGGTTTTGGAATGTGAGTGGAAGAGGTTTCACAGGATGCTGCCGGGATAAAGTGAGACTAGCAAATCTCGGGGTATTTTCTCTGGAGTAGCAAAGGCTGAGGGAGATCTGACAGACGTTTACAGGAATGTGAGAGGCACAGACAGAGTGGACAGCCGGGATCTTTTCTCTAAGGAGGAAATGTCCAATGCCAGTGGGCATGCACTTCAAGAGAAATGGGAAACATATCCTCATTGGTCCTTTTTGCACTATTTAAGTATTATGTAATTTAGTGTAATTTGTATCTTTTCTCTGCATAGCTTTATAGAGGCTATTAGATCCCACGTGAATGTGAGGAGAATGGAGGGATGTGTTCTTTGTGTCGGCAGAAGGGATTGGTTTAGTAAGGCATGAAATGACCAGTTCAATGGGTTCAGAACAACACAGTGAGCAGAAGGGCCTGTTCAAGGACAAGTACAGCAAGCAGAGCAGGTAAACTGGATAAAGTGATCCCACTCAGAGAACAGACTGTGACGTCAGTGGATATATGCCGGTATCACAGTTCTCTCACCAAAGATACTTCACCGCTGGATAAAATGAAGTTTGTGATGTTTATAACCAATGTGGTGAATTGTACTGCTCAGACATCTCATTTTACTGAGGAAATTAAAATTATTGTGAAAGCTGCAGAAAGGTATCTTGGTGTAACTGGTGTTCTGTGGGAAGCTTTAAATGAAGTTTTGTTGTGTGGGGTATCTGTATACCAGTCCACTTGGGAACATACATAATAGTACTAAAATATATCAATGAAATGCAAGAAATCTGATTTACAATTTATTCTTATAGACTTTAAGATGTTTATTTCTAATTTGTCAGATATTTCCAATGTTATCTCTGTTCAGGGAACCAGAACATTTTAAGTTTTTATTCCTGTGCAGGATTATATTTTCGTTAGGCTTGACAGGTTAGTTTGTAGAGGGGTGGTGTTGCCAGTTTTATAAGGAATGGGGTATAGTGTATAGAGTAATAAGGTATAGAGTTGAGAATGGCAATAAAATGTCTGAGGAAATTGTGATAAAAATTCTTCATTCAACAGGAATATATGTAATTTTCTTTTGTGAAATTATTATCTTTTTGAATCGTATTCGGGGGATTGGCCATCTACTTTCCTCATTGAAAATGGTTTTAGTAGTGCCCATTCTAAAACCTGGAGCTCCCCGTCTGATGCTCCTTGTTATAGGACAATATCATTAGAGTTTAAGAGTCGCTAGGTAATGATGCAGCTCTATAAAACTCTGGTTAGGCGACACTTGGAGTACTCTGTCCATTTCTGGTCGCCTTACTATAGGAAGGATGTGGAAGCATTGGAAAGGGTACAGAGGAGATTTACCAGAATGCTGCCTGGTTTAGAGAGTATGCATTATGATCAGAGAGTAAGGGAGCTAGGACGTTACTCTTTGGAGAGAAGAAGGATGAAAGGAGACATGATAGAGGTATACAAGATATTAAGAGGAATAGATAGAGTGGACAGACAGCTCCTCTTCCCTAGGGCACCACTGCTCAATACAAGAGGACACGGCTTTAAGGTAAGGGAAGGGAAGTTCAAGGGGGATATAAGAGGAAGGTTTTTTGCTCAGAGAGTGGTTGGTGCGAGGAATGCACTGCCTGAGTCAGTGGTGGGGGCAGATACACTAGTGAAATTGAAGAGACTACGAGACAGGTATACAGAGGAATTTAAGGTGTGGGTGGTTATAAGGGAGGCAGTGTTTAAGGGTCGGCGCAACGTTGTGGGATGAAGGGCCTGTACTGTGCTGTACTATTCTATGTTCTCTGAATGGGAAGGAAGTTTTGAATAAAAGAATAAAGATCTCCTCTGCATGGTGGCCTGGTGAGAGCGTACACGGAACACTGTGACAGGTCTGGTCTCCCTTCCAGAGGCCTGTCTCAAAATTAGAAAAATAACAAGTAGTCTGACTGAGACCGACAACGTCCCACAAGTATTGAGAGGGTAGGGGCAGGAATGACGTTTCCACCGGCTGAGGTGAGGAAGCAGGAGTCACAACATCAGCTGTTAACTCAGCAAGACAGAGATGAGGAGAATTTTCCCCACCCAGAGGGCAGTGATTCTTTCGAATTATCTCCACATGGTTTCTAAATTCAAAGGGCAAATTTAGGGGCTCTCCGATGGTGGGAACGTTGTAGAAAAGTGGAGCTGAATTCAAAGATCAGCCACGTTCTGAGTGAAAGGCCGAACGTCTGCAAAGGGCCGAACGGCCACGCCTACTCCTGTTTCTTATTTTCTAAAGCAAGAGTTTACCTTTGCGCCTTGTTCTCCCTTGGTTTTCAGCCGTTCGGATTGCACAGGGGAGCGGTGAGAGCTCCGGAGATCCATCGGCAGCCGCTGCGGGGCAGCTCGTGTCTCCCAGAAGCAGGGGTCGGGTCAGATAACAGGCCCCGATCTACAGCGGGGAAATACCAAGCTCACTCCGTGTGTCTGAAACATCTCTCGGCATCTCCGCCCGTCTCTTCATCTCTGTCATCTGAAGGATTGAAGATCCCGGTCCGTGTTGCAGCCTTTACCAGAGATGCAACTTCGATCTCCGGCCTTTCCCCGGGCCCACTCGCTCCCGTTTCCAAACTCCGGTCAGCTTCGAGCGCAAAAGCAGATCATTTGGGGACTCATCCAGGACCAATCCCCAACCCGAACACATGCCATGAAATTGAGCAGTCTAGTGGGGGGAGGGGTCTGTTTTAATCAAGTCACTCCGTAGGTGTCACAGAACACGGTACGAAAGTGTGTGTGTGTGTGTGTGTGTGTGTGTGTGTGTGTGTGTGTGTGTGTGTGTGTGTGTGTGTGTGTGTGTGTGTGTGTGTGTGTGTGTGTGTGTGGACGGACTGCGGTCGGGAACTGGAGATGTCAATCACAGTTTATTCGCAGAATCAATTTGTGAAATGTCCAAAGATTCACTGCACTCTGGGTGGGGACCTTGGATTTTTAGTCTGTGAGACCCTCCCAGCCAGGGGAGCCATCAATCCTGCCCCTACCCTGTAAATACTCTATGAAAATAAGTCTGTCCCGGTCAGAACACCTCTTATTTCGCTAATTCTGAGAAAGGCCCAGTGTGATAACTTGTTGCAGAAGCATCTGAATGGATGGGCAAGCGAGTGTATTTCTCCTGTATTGTTCAAGAGCCTAGTGTCTGAGGTGTAGTAACTGTTCCTGAACCTGGTGCGAGTCCTGAGGCTCTTGTACCTTCTACCTGATTTCAGCAGCGAGAAAAGAGCCTAGCCTGGGTGGTGAGCATCTCTGATGATGGAAGCTGCTCTACTCCGACAGCGTTTCATGTCGATGTGCTCAGTGGTTGGGAGAATCCACCCAGGATGTATTTCATTGTGAATAAAGTTTATTTTGATAAACACAGTAACTTTTGGGCTCTGTCCAGACTGATGGAACCGGGCCTTCCATTGGAGCCGGGACGGATATGGGTTAAGTCAGGGAGTTTCTTCACGAAGGGCTGTTGAAATCAGGACCTCACCGAAAATAACATTTTCCACCCTATGACGTAGAATGTCCAGTCCTGTGCTTTTTCCTGCAGCCACGGGTCGGTCATCAGCACTGCATCCTCACAACACAAAATTCTCTCCACACCCCCACTTTCATGGCATGAACTATTTTAACAGTGACTACAAATCATTACTAACTACCGTTGTACTACCAGGCCAGACTCTCTTTAGACCTCGTGAAAAATAAAAACGAGCTGCTGGAGGAACACAGCGAGTCAGGCAGCATCTGTGTAGGGAAATGGAGAATCGACATTTCGGGTTGAGACAGTTCAAATGAAGATCTCGTCTCGGAAAGTCGATTGTACATTTCTCTCCACAGGTGTTGCCTGACCCGCTCAGTTTCTCTGGCATGATATTTCCTACTCGGGATTTCAGCATCTGCAGTTTCTTGTGCCTCTCTTTTCAGAACTTGCCCCCTTCAGTCCTGCCTCAAACTGAACCAGGCTCTTCTCTCCGGCTTCACTTCTGTTCTGCTTCTTCTTTTGCCCATCACGCCTACCGGGACACAGACCGCCACCAGCAGCTCTGCGAGGGTTGATCAGCCCTGTGGTCTCTGCTTTCACCAAAGGTCTTCCAGGGGAAGGTCCTTCCGATCGCAGGGATGAGGCCTGTGGATATTCAGTTGATGTTTCTGTCGCACTGGTTTCTTACGGGAAGGGGTTGTTAACCTCAAGTCCGACCCTCCTCCTTTAAAGAGGGGCTTCAGCAGTCAATGGCCGAGTTTTCCTTCGTGTTCCGACCTGCTTAATCTGTTTTTGATCCCTCCGTGATATCGATACGATAATTCTTTCCCACAGACAGCAACATATTGTTCATTCCATGACACTGCAGCGCGCGTAGTGGACAATCGCGGTACTGCAGGGGATCAGCAGCTCCCCGAACGTGAAAACATTTTGAATCCGGAAGTGCCGCCAGTTAACATGGCTTCGAAAGGACAGGCGGAGAGTTGGACTGAGGAGGAAATTTGTTCCATCTGCCTGGATTTCTTCACCGATCCGGCTGTACTGCAGTGTGGACACAACTTCTGTCGCTCTTGTATCACACGGTGTTGGGAAAGGGAGGAGAGAAACTCCTGCCCGGAATGTAGAGAGGTGTTTGCTGACCGCACCCTCAGGGTGAATCGGGCCGTAGCAAATCTGGCTGAAAAAGCTCGAAAACTAAACCTGAATCCGAAAGGGAAGGAAAGTAAACTTCACTGCAAGGAACATGAGGAAGAACTGAAGCTGTTTTGTGAAACGGACGAAACACTGATCTGTCAGATCTGTAGAGACACGCAGGAACACAGAGAACACCGCTTCAAGCCGATTAAAGAAGCAGTTAAAATCTACAAGGTAAAACTAACGTTAATTTGATACGCAACCAATTTCTCTTGTCCTACAAACCATCACATGAGCCTCCAAAACGAACACATCATTCTCTGCAACTTCCGCCATCTACAACTGGATTCTAGGGATTCCGTCCCACATTCCATCCAACACCTCACAACTCTCCGCTCTCCGTACTGCATCGCCTTAATCCACTCGCTCCTCCCCACTTATCTCCCTCCTGGCAATGACACCTGAAAATGGAACAAGTGTTACATCTGATTCCTCCAACTCCTCCCTCGTCACCATTCAGGGCTCCAAACAGCCCCAAATCCCACCGTTTCCTCCATGGTCTATTATCCTCTAGCCTTAGATACCTTCTTCTCCAGCTCTTTACCTCTTCCACCTGTCCACTCTCAGCTTCTCACTTCATCACCCTCCCCCACGTTCCCCCTCACGTTGTCTCGCCCGTCACCTGTCAGCTGGTTCTCATCCCCAACCTTTTTATTCTGGCTTCTGTCCCATTCCTTCCCAGTCCTAATGAAGGGTCTCATCCCGAAACACCGACTGTTTATTTCCCCTGAATACATGATGCCTGACTCACTGAGTTCCTCCGGCATTTTGTGTGATATTCGGGTTTGATCACCTGTTTCTTTTGATGCATCTTTGTTTCTATTTCCTTCACTCTCTGACTTCCAGGATCAGCTAAAATCTTCCTTGGACTCTCTCACAAAAAAGAAATCAGACTTCCAAAAAAAGGAGCAGAAACAGAAAGAGAAGATTTCCGGAGTTCGGGTGAGGTTTCCTGAGCGGAATTTCTGACATTACTGTCGGGCTTTGCTCCATTTAATGCAGAATAGCAGAGTATCGCATCTTTAGTGACCTGGGTTCGATCCTGACATCTACTGCTGTCTGTGTGGAGTTTGCATGCTCTCCCTGTGACCACGAGAGACTCCGACACATCCCAAGGACATGCCGGATGAATGGCTAATTACCATTAACCCTGTAAAGGTGGGGAGGGTGTGTGTGAATCAGATGGGAGTTAATGGGTCAATGAATGAGAATATATTTCACGAAAACGTGAGGGAATGGGGTTGACGGGAATGCCTCAGAAGTAGTATGGACCCCAATGGACCGAATGGTCACCTTAATGTCAAAAGGAAAAAAAAAACACAACAATGCAGTAAACTAATCTTCACCTTTCATTCGACAGAAACAGTCACACAGCGTTCAGACCCACATCACATCCCAGTTTGCTGAACTGCGCCAGATTATCACTGAGAAAGAGCAGAGCTTACTCAGGGATCTCAGGGAAGAAGAGAAGAGGATTCTAAATCCAATGGAGAAAAATCTTCTGCAGATTCAAGAGAATATCAAGTTTATTCAGGAGGAAATCTCAAAGTTAAAGAAACAGATGGATCAAAAAGACGGTGTGATATTTCTCAAGGTGAGGGATTACTTTTCAATTTATTTCTGTCAAATTGAACTAAATGAACTGTGGTATATTTGAAATAAACACATTTGGCCAATCCGACCAAATCAATTGCCGCTGCTGGTGTCCTCACACAGAGTGTTCTCTTTGCATGACGAACCTCCAATCACTCCGCTAATGACATTCTAAAATGTCGGAGACAGATATTCGATCCTTTATCAGCAACATACAATATTTAAGAGATGACATTTCAGCATCATTAATCGTAAATTAAACTGCAATGAATCGGTCAACAAAAAATATGGCACCTACCAGTCCCAGGCTCAAACCAGCCCAGAACAAAATATGAATACATAACTTATTCCCTTCGCTTTTACCACGTCCCCACTCACGTGACTGGTTATCGTAATAAACACGTAACACAAAATACAATGCAGACAGAAAACAGACGTGTTGCTCCTACACACAGCATTTACAAATTGCAGTAAACTGTTTCTCACCAGACGACTGATGCAATTATTCAAGGTTGTTGTTTTCCCAAAACTGGACTTCCACAACTTCTGCTTCTGTACATCCCAGGACAGAATGCAATCTCCTCTGAAATTATTTATTCTGATCATAACACAGAGGTGCAGATTGTGTCCTTAATTACCACATTAAATATCCTCTAAAACTTCATTAACACCCAGTTCCAGTCACAGGCTGTGAGTGTGTGGTGCGGTGGGTGTGAGGGTCTCTATGTCAATCGGTGAGAACAAAGAATGTTACCCACCCATCAGACTTATCCTCCATATCCGGTTTCCATCAGAAACCTTCACTGTCTCTAATTTTCGGGTAAGTTTTACATGGGATTGTGTCCCATTCTACGTCACGAGCAGGCCATTCGGTCCATCTCCTCCAATCAATTTCCCCTCTGCACAAGACTCCTGCCACCTACTCACCACAACCAGCAACACTGCCCCGAACTCCCTGGTCCCTCACGTGTGTATCCAGCCTCCCCATTACATTCAATCTCTGCTGTTCCATTTCAACCACTCCTGTGGCACTGAGTTCCACATCCTCTTCACTAAATTTCTTGTGGGATTTATTAAAAACCACCTGGCATTTTATCTTTGACTGAAGATCTCCCGACAAATAGAAACACAGAAACAAAGAAAACCTGCAGCACAATACAGTCTCTTTAGCTCACAATGCTGTGTCGAAGATCTACTTACTTTAGAAATTACCTTGAGTTCGCCATAGCTCTCTATTTCTCTAAGCTCCATGCACCTATATAGGAGTCCCTTGAAAGACCCTATCGCATCCGCCTCCACCTTCGTTGCCGGCAGCTCATTCCACCCATTCCAAAAAACTTACGCCCTGACATCTCCTCTGTACTCGTTCCAAGCACCTTAAAACTATGTTCTCTCGAGTTAGCCATAAATGAGGTACTTTCTCCACCTGCACGAGATCAAATCAATCACTAATCTTAAATTGTTCCATTTTATCACACTGACGTCATATCCAGATGATAATGCACAGCCTGTCCTGTCTTCCCTGTAAGTTTCATCCTCTTAGTAATGGTCTAACTTTCAGAAACATTCCCTGTAATTTACCGCGTGGTTCTGATTGTTCGTGTGTGTGAGTGATTGAGGGAGCGGGAATTTTTAACACGTTGTAAAGGTTTGCATGAAATTCAGGATGTAGAAAGTAAGTCAATGTCTCATCAGATTTGTGTTTTTATTTATTTCAGGAGGAAGCTCGTCGGGACAGGAGGTAGGACATGATCTTTACTGAAACCCTGTATGGATTTGTAAAATAGTTCAAAATTCCAGTTTATCACCAGCAGTTTAATATTTACAGAATCAGTGACAATGTCCAGGAATTGTCAGTGACAGATGAGGCCCTACCGGTTGAAAAATTCGATCACCCCTATTTGTTGAACACAGTGCTGAGAGAAACACTTGATGCCATTAACCGAGGTAAAACCTACAAATATTCATTTCTCCCTGTTTATGAAGCACAACTGTAATAATTTGAAGCAAGGATCGGCTGTGATAATGGAATGAAGGGGAACTGAAGTTTATTCCTCATCAACACCACCGACTGGGAGGCATCACTGTCACATGGTCAGCTGGAGATGTCAGACCCCTGAACACACCAGCACAGGGTCACAATACAGTCAATACACGGGACTGTTAAATGCCCCAGGCACATTGCACTAACACACCAAGACATGAGTTGAATCCTACCACAGGAGCTGGGAAATTAATACCGACTTGATGATATCGTAGGAAATAAAAGCGGCTATCAGTGCGGTGACCAGGATTTTCAGAAAAATACGTAAGCCCTTTGTGAGCTGTGAGTCTGACATTGTAGTATTTCAGAGGGATAAAAGAAATTTCAGTGGTCTGAGAGAGGAGTTGACCAAAGCAAATTGGAAGGAGATGCTGGCAGGGATGAGAGCAGAGCAGAGATGGTGTCAGTTTCCGGGAAACTGAGAGAGGTGAAGGATAGATGTATTCCAAAAATAAGTAAATACTCAAATAGCCAAATAGTACAACCGTGGCTGACAAGAGAAGTCAAGTTAATCTAAAGTCAAAAGAGAGGGCATAGAACAAAGCAAAAAATAGTAGGAAGGCAAAGGATTCGGAAGCTTTTAAACCTACACAGAGGAACTAAACGAAAAATTAAATGTGAATTGATTTGACTTTATTACTTACATCCTTCATATACATGAGGTGTAAAAATCTTTATGTAACATCTCCGCCTAAATGTGCAATATACAATTTATAGTAATTTATAATATGTATGACATGTTAGTCAATATAACATAGAAATACAGTTGTCTCAGTACGATTTAAGCAGTCTGATGACCTGCTGGAAGAAGCTGTCCCGGAGCCTGTTAGTCCTGTTTTTATGCTGCGAAACCGTTTCCCGGATGGTAGCAACGAGCACAGTTTTTAGTTGGGGTGACGCGGGTCTCCAATGATCCTTCAGGCCCTTTTTACATACCTGTCTTTGCAAAACGAGCTAGCAGACAATACCAATTTGTTTTTCAAGTATTGTAAAAAAATGAAATAGAGATGAAAATGAATATAGGCCCGCTAGAAAATGAGGCCGGATATATAATAACGGGGGATAAAGAGATGGCAGATAAACCAAATATTTTGCACCAGTCTTCACCGTGGAAGACACTAGCACTGTGCCCGGTGTTGAAGAGTGCGAGGGAAGAGAAGTGAGTGTAGTTACTGTTACAAGGGAGAAGGTGCTCATAAAGCTGAAAGACCTAAAGGTACATAAGTCACCCAGACGAGATGAACTGCATCCCAGTGTTCTGAAAGAAGTTGTGGTAGACATTGTGGAGGCATTTCAAATGATCTTTCAAAAATCATTGGACCCTGGCATGGTGCCAGAGAACTGGCAAATTGCAAATGTTAGTCAAATCTTTAAGTAAGGAGGAAGGCAGCAGAAAGGAAATTATACACCAGTTAGCCTCACCTCTGTGGTTGGGAAGAAGCTGGAGTCAGTTGTTAAGTATAAGGTTATGGAATACTTGATGACACTGGACAAGATAGGATAAGTTAGCATGGCTTCATGAATGGAATATCTTGCCTAACAAACTTGTTGAAATTCTCTGAGGAGATTACAAGTAGGATAGATAAAGGGGATGCAGTGGATGTTGTACATTTGGAATCTCAGAAGGCCTTTGACAAGGTGCCACACATGACAGTGGTAACCAAGTTAAGAGGTCATGCTATTACAGAAAAGTTACAGGCATAGTTGGAACATTGGCTAATTGGTAGGAAACAGCGAAGGAGAGTAAAGGGATCCTTTTCTGGTTGGCTGCCAGTGACTCGTGTTCCACAGGGGTCAGTGTTGGGACACCTTCAATTTATGCTGTTTTTCAAGATTTAGCTAATGGAATAGACCATAAGCTTTAGGAGCAGCAATAGGCCATTCGGCCCATCGAGTCTGCTCCACCATTCAGTCATGGGCTGATGCAATTCTTCCAGTCGTCCCCACTCCCCTGTTTTCACCCCATAACCTTTGATGCTCTGGCTAATCAAGAACCTACATATCTACCTTAAATATGACTTGGTCTCAACAGCCACTTGTGGCAACAAATTCTACAGATTTACCACACATTGAATAAAGTAATTTCCCTGCATCTCAGTTCTAACAGGACGTTCTTCGATCCTGAAATCATGCCCTCTTGACTTAGAATAGGTGGCTTTGTTTCCAAGTTTTCAGATGATATGAAGATTGGCGGAGGGGCCGATAGTGTTGAGGAAACAGTTAGGCTGGACAAGGACTTGAATGAGGAGAATGGGAAGGAAAGTGGCAAATGATATTCAATGTTGGAAAATGCATGGCCATGCACTTTGTTAGCAGAAATAATGTGCAGATTTCTTTTAAATGGGGAGAAAACCCAAAAAGCTGAGATGAAAATGGACTTAGCAGTCATTCTGCAGAACACCCCAAAGGTTAACTTGCAGGTAGAGTCAGTGGTGAGGAAGGCAAAGCCAATGTTAGCATTCAATTCAAGGGGTTTAGATATCATTCAATTCAAGTGCAGGGATGTGATGCTGAGGCTTGATAAGGCACTGCTGAAGCCTCACCTTGAGTATTGTGAACAGTTTTGAGCTCCTCATCTAAGAAAAGATATGCTGGCATTGCAGAAGGTTCATTTCATCAGGATGATTCCAGGAATGAAAGGGTTATCATACAAGGAACGTTTGATAGCTCTGTGTCTGTACTCGCTGGAATTTAGAAAGATGAGGGGGGATCTCATCGAAACCTTTCGAACATTGAAAGGCCTAGACAGAGTAGATATGGAAAGGATGTTTCCCATGGTGGTGGAGTTTAGGACAAGATGGCACAGCCTCAACATGGAGAGGCATCTATTTAAAAGAAATGCGAAGAAATTTCAGCCAGCGGCTGGTAAATTTGCGCAACTTGTTGTGTACTTAAGGCGGAGCTTGATAGATTCTAGATTGGATACAGTATCAAAGGTTACGGGGAGAAGGCCAGGTAGTGGGGTTGAGTACGGAAGATAAGGATCAGCCATGATTGAATGGCGGAGCAGACTCGATAGGCAAATGGCTTAATTCTGTTCCTATGTCTTATGGTTATCAGACCACTACATTGAAGCATTGTGAGAATGAGCCCGGACACACCAACAAGCATTGGCATGGGTCAAGATTTCATTTTGGAAGAAGCACACAGCATAACCGGCCTGGCAAAGCTCCCTCACACACGTACACAGGAAGGACTGGCAGATTGTAGTCAGAACCTCAGCAATGTACGTTGTTATTTCCCTCAGTAACCTGGAAACCAATCTCTTCAGAGACAGTCATTTTTTTAAACAACTCAATCATGTGTAACACATTATCAACACACACCAGACATGTGATGACACACTGTAACATATAAATTCTTCAATGTGCACACTCTCCTTCCATGCGTATACACACCACACGGATATTTACCACAATCCACACACACACACACACACACACACACACACACACACACACACACACACACACACACACACACACACACACACACACACACACACACACACACACACACACACACACACACGGTTATACTATCAGAGTGTGACACACGACCACAGAAATAGGCACAAATTCCCATTTAGGATTGAATTCTGCCGTCCTTACCCAGTCTGTCTGTTCTGTGGCACTGAGCTGCCCTCTGACGTGACGTCACATCAACACTTCACGGACAGACTCCGGGGTGAGATTCCTCAGGAGGATGATCTGGGAGGGTTTGGCGGATGTTGAACCCATGGTCCACTTCATCAAGCGGCCAGTGAGTGATTAGGCCAATGAAGGAGTGGGGATTTGAGGCTTTGACTAGAGAGGCTTCGACAAGAAGAGGCGGAGGACGAGCTTGTTCCCAGTTAGTCTTTACAATGCCTCCTGAGACGGTGATGTGCCTCTCCTGTGAGATGTGGCAGTCTTGGCGGAGCTCCCGTCTCCCGCAGAGTCACATCTGCCAGAAGTACTTGCGGCTGGGCGATCTGGAAGAACGTGTTAGGAATCTGGAGTAGCAGCTGGATGACCTTCGACTCATAAGGGAGAATGAGGCAGTCATAGATGAGAGCTACAGGGAGGTAGTCACACCTAGGCTGCCGGAAGCAAGTCGTTGGGTAACAGTCCGAGGGGGGAATGCGAAGGAGAGTAGACAGGTAGTGCAGAGCACCCCTGTAGCCATTCCCCTGAATAATAAGTTTACCGTCCTGGATACTGTTGGCGAGGACGACCGACCAGGTGTGAGCCTCTGTGGCAGGGCCTCTGTCAGTGAGTCTGCCCCTGTGGTGCAGAAGGATGGGACGGAGAAGAGGAGAGCTGTCGTCATTGGAGACTCTATAGTCAGAGGAGCAGACAGGAGAATTTGTGGACATGAAAAGGAATCCCGCACGGTTTGTTGCCTCCCGGGTGCCAGGGTCCGGGATGTCTCTGACCGGGTGCATGACATCCTGGTACGAGAGGGAAAGCAACCAGAAGTCGTGATACATGTTGGTACTAAGGACATAGGCAGGAAGAGGGATGAGGTCCTGAAGTGTGATTTTCGGGAATTAGGCAGAAAGCTGAAGAACAGGACCTCAAGGGTGGCGTTCTCAGGATTGTTGCCAGTGCTACGTGATAGTGATGGTAAGAATTGGAGGAGATGGCAGCTGAATGTGTGGCTGTAGAGTTGGTGCATGGGGCAGGGTTTTAGATTTTTGGATCATTGGGATCTCTTCTGGGGAAGGTGGGATCTCTACAGATTTGATGGTTTGCACCTGAACTCGAGAGGGAGCAATATCCTTGCAGGTAGATTTGCTAGCATGGCTCGGGAGGGTTTAAACTGATTTTCAAGGGGGGTGGGACCCGGAGCGATACAGCAGTGAAAGAATTGCATGGAGTAAAGCCAGATCTAACATATAGAGAGGCTTTGAGGAAACAGAAGCAGAATAAAGGGTGTAAAGGTAGTAAAGTAGAAGGGCTAAAGTGCGTGTACAGTATGTTGACAGGCCGACTGGGGGGGGGGGGGGATGCCATACTAGATCTAGTATTAGGTAACGAACCGGGTCAGGTCGCAGATCTGATGGGTCTATTGAGGAATATAGGGTAGCAAGAAAGGAACTTAAGAAGGGGCTGAGAAGAGCAAGAAGGGGGCATGAGAAGGCCTTGGCGAGTAGGGTAAAGGACAACCACAAGTCATTCTTCAATTATTTGAAGAACAAAAGGATGACAGGAATGAAAGTAGGACCGATTAGAGATAAAAGTGGGAAGATGTACCTGGAGGCTGTGGAAGTGAGCGAGGTACTCAATGAATAGTTCTCTTCGGTATTCACCACTGAGAGGGAACTTGATGACGGTGAGGACAATATGAGTGAGGTTGATGTTCTGGAGCATGTTGATATTAAGGGAGAGGAGGTGTTGGAGTTGTTAAAATGCATTAGGACGGATAAGTCCCCAGGGCCTGACGGAATATTCGCCAGGCTGCTCAGAGATTGCTGAGCCTCTGGCTAGGATCTTTATGTCCTCGTTGTCTACGGGAATGGTACCGGAGGATTAGAGGAAGGCGAATGTTGTCTCCTTGTTCAAAAAAGGTAGTAGAGATAGTCCAGGTAATTATAGACCAGTGAACCTTACGTCTGTGGTGGGAAAGCTGTTAGAAAAGATTCTTAGAGATACGATCTATGGGCATTTAGAGAATCATGATCAGATCAGGGACAGTCAGCATGGCTTTGTGAAGGGCAGATCGTGCCTAACAAGCCTGATAGTGTTCTTTGAGGAGGTAACCAGGCATATAGATGAGGGTAGTGCAGTTGATGTGATCTGCATGGATTTTAGTAAGGCATTTTACAAGGTTCCATACGGTAGGCTTATACAGAAAGTCAGATAGCATGGGATCCAGGGAAATTTGGCCAGGTGGATTCAGAATTGGCTTGCCTGCAGAAAGCAGAGAGTTGTGGTGGAGGGAGTACATTCAGATTTGAGAGTTGTGACTAGTGGTGTCCCACAAGGATCTGTTCTCGGACCTCTACGTTTCATGATTTTTATTAACGACCTGGATGTGGGGGTAGAAAGGTGTGTTGGCAAGTTTGCAGACGACAAAAAAGTTGGTGGTGTTGTACATAGTGTAGAGATTGTCGAAGATTGCAGAGAAACGTTGATCGGATGCAGAAGTGGGCTGAGAGGTGACAGATGGAGTTCAACCTGGAGAAGTGTGAGGTGGTGCATTTTGGAAGCACACACTCCAAGGCAGAGTACCAAGTAAATGGCAGGATACTTGGTATTGTCGAGGAACAGAGGAATCTGGGGGTACATGTCCACAGATCCCTAAACGTTGCCTCATAGGCAGATAGGGTAGTTAAGAAAGCTTATGGGGTGTTAGCTTTCATAAGTCGAGGTATAGAGTTTAATAGACGCGATGTAATGATGCAGCTCTATAAAACTCTAGTTAGGCCACACTTGGAGTACTGTGTCCAGTTCTGGTCGCCTCACTATAGGAAGGATGTGGAAGCATTGGAAAGGGTACAGAGGAGATTTACCAGGATGCTGCCTAGTTTACAGAGTATGGATTATGATCAGAGATTAAGGGAGCTAGGGCTTTACTGTTTGGAGAGAAGGAGGATGAGAGGAGACATGATAGAGGTTTATAAGATATTAAGAGGGATAGACAGAGTGGACAGCCAGCGCCTCGTCCCCAGGGCACCACTGCTAAGTACAAGAGGACATGGCCTTAAGGTAAGGGGTGGGAAGTTCAAGGGGGACATTAGAGGAAGGTTATTCACTCAGAGAGTGGTTGGGGCGTGAAATGCACTGCCCGAGTCAGTGGTGGAGGCAGATACACTAGTGAAGTTTAAGAGACTACTACAACAGGTATATGGAGGAATTTAAGGTGGGGCGGTTATATGCGAGGCAGGGTTTGAGGTTCGGCACAACACTGAGGGCCGAAGGGCCGGTAATGTGCTGTACTATCCTATGTTCTATGTAATCTGCAAGAATAAGACTAAGATGTCTTCTTGAGCACGTCCCATTTGTGTGAGTTCGCCCCATATCTCTCTTCATTGACTAGGACAACCATTTTACCGAGGTGGAAGGATTCTAAACAGTTCCTATCTGTGTACATGTTCAAATTTATTTTATTATGTTTTATTTTTACCTGTTTCTACAGCTTATGACGGCAAATTCCGTTTCCCCACTATGGGAATGTGACCCCATAGACCACTCATAAAAATTTCCCGTCTCACTTTCAATCTGAGCCCTCTGGTTCTGTACTCCCATTTCTTGGAAAATGAAACTTTATTTGAGCCCCTTATGAATTTATTTAACTCGATAAGGGGTCATACCTGAACATCCTACACTACAGCTGAATAGCCCAAGATTATCGCCTCTCTGCTTTTAATCCAAACCCCCACTCCTGGTAACATCCTCCTGAAGCCTCCTGTCCAGTGTAATTACATCCTCCCCATATTCGGGAACCGGAAATGCAGACACTACTCCAAGTGTGGTCTATCATCGACATCAAAGACCTTACTTCAGTTCAGGTGGACGTGTCGAATAGGCTGATGAATACAGGACTGAAAGTGTTGTATTTGAATGCACCAGTATGCGGAATAAGGTAGATGATGTTGTAGCGCAGGTGAAGATTGGCAGGTACAAAGTTGTTGGCATCACTGAGTTGTGGTGGAAAGGAGATCCTGGCTTGAAGCTGAACATTCAAGGATACACCTTTTATTCAAAGGACAGACAGGTAGGCAGAGGCGCTGGGGAGTCTCTGTTGGTAAAGAATAAAATGAAATACTTCGAGAGAGTTGACATAGGATTGGAAGATGTCGAATCATTGCGGGTAGAGTTAAGAAACTGCAAGGGTAAAAAGACCCTGATGGAAGTTACAGTATATACAGACCTCCAAATAGTAGTCAGGATGGAAATGGGATACAAATTACACACGAGATGGAAGGAAGGGCAGGGTGACTATCGGAATGGGGGGTTTCAACATGCAGGTAGACTGGGAAAATCATCTTGGTGTTGTATTCCAGGAGAGGGAATTTGTAGAATGCCCCGAGATGGCTTTTCAGAACAGCTTGTGGTTGGGCCCAATGGGAGAAAGGCAATTCCAGAGAAGGATTTGTATAATGAACTACAAATGATTTCGGAGATTCAGTTAAAGGAACCTTAGACTAAGACTGTACTTCCTAAGAAGGTTGGCGTCATTCAATGTCTGTAGTGAGATGCTGAAGATGTTCTATAGGTCAGTTGTGGAGAGCGCCCTCTTCTTTGTGGTGGCGTGTTGGGGAGGAAGCATTAAGAAGAGGGACGCCTCACGTCTTAATAAGCTGGTAAGGAAGGCGGGCTCTGTCGTGGGCAAAGTACTGGAGAGTTTAACATCGGTAGCTGAGCGAAGGGCGCTGAGTAGGCTACGGTCAATTATGGATAACTCTGAACATCCTCTACATAGCACCATCCAGAGACAGAGAAGCAGTTTCAGCGACAGGTTACTATCGATGCAATGCTCCTCAGACAGGATGAAGAGGTCAATACTCCCCAATGCCATTAGGCTTTACAATTCTACCGCCAGGACTTAAGAACTTTTTAAAAGCTATTATTAATGCTTTTTGAGATAGTGATTTAGATGCTTATCATATTTTTTACTGAGTTAAGTATTGTATGTAATTAGTTTTGCTACAACAAGTGTATGGGACATTGGAAAAAAGTTGAATTTCCCCATGGGGATGAATAAAGTATCTATCTATCTATCTATCTATCTATCTATCTATCTTTAGGAAGCAGTGGTCATAAAATGATAGAATTCACCCCACATAGGGAGATAACGTCAGATGTATCAGTATTAAAGTGGAGTAAAGTTAGTTACAGAGGCATGAAGGAGGAGCTGACCAAAGTAGATTGGAAGGGGACACAAGCAGGGATGATTGCAGAACAACAAAGACTGGAATTCCAGAGCAAGTTGAATAGGTAAACCTCAAGATGAAGAAGTATTCTACAGGGAGGATGAGGTAATCGTGTTTGACACTGGAAGTCAAAGACAGCATAAAAGCAGAAGAGAGGGAATACAATAGAGAAATTAGCAGGATGTTGGAGTATCGAAAAGGTTTTTATAATCAACAGAAAGCAATTGCATAGCCATAAAGGGAGAAAATGAGATATGAGAGAAAGCTTGCCTACAGTACTCAAGAGGACACGAAAATGTAAAGAGTAAAAGAGAGGCGAGAGTGGATATTGGACCCCTGGAAAATGATACTGGAGAGGAGAAATGTGACAAAAGATATGGCAGACCTACTTATTTAATATTCTATATCAATTCTCATAGTGAATGCTATTATCTGTATGTCAGAAATGTGAGAGTGTCGGGGTACAGATATAAGTGTTGCTACTGTTACTGAGGACAAAGTTTTTGGGACGATTGAAGATCTAAAGGTATCTGGACCAGCTGGAATGCACCCCAGTGTTTGGAAAGAGTTAGCTGAAGGGAATATGGCGCCAAAAGTAATGATCTTTCAAGAATCACTAGACACCTGTTTATTCAAGACGACTGGAAATTGCAAAGGTCACTTCACTCTTTAAGAAGATAGAGCAGCTGGGGAAATAAAATTATAGATGTTTTAGTCTGGATGTGGTGTGGTTGGGAAGATGTTAGAGTCCAGCATTAATGACGAGCTTTTGGGTACATGGAGGCACATGATAAAATAGAGCAAAGACAGCAGGCCTTCCCTTAAGGGGAAATCTTGCCTGACAAATCTGTTGGAATTCTTTGAGGAACACAAAGCCAAGATAGACAAAGGATGATTTGGATGACAGAATTGTTGCCTTTGTGGCCAAGCTTGCAGACGATATGAAGATAGGTGAAGGGGCAAGTAGTGCTGCAGAAGCTCGGAATCTGGGGAAGGACAGAGACAGATCAGGAAATGGGCAAATAAGTGACAGATGGATTATCGGGTAGGGAGGTCGTGCATGCAATTTTGTAGAAGGAATAAGGGCATAGACAATTTTGTAAACAGGGAGAAAATTCAAAAATCAGAAGTGCAAAGGTACTTGGGGCTTCCGGTGCAGGATTCCCTAAAGGTTCACTTGCAGTTTGTGTCAGTGGTAAGATCGGCAAACTCAGATGCGGCGTCGTTCATCTTCGGTCCAAATATCGTTTGGGCCGTCGGGGTCACCAATTGTAGCGGTGTGCTGCACACAGGGTCACCAATTGTAGCGGTGTGCTGCACACAGGGTCACCAGTTGTAGCGGTGTGCTACACACAGTGCTGGAATAACGACACGCAGACGGTGAGTTGCAGTTGCGTTAAAGCTTAATTCAAACTTCGCAGCCTCGCTTTTAAGCCTTCCCGTTTCCACCCTCCCCGGGCGGGAATGCTGTAAAGGGCGCATATTCACAGTCCCCTTGCTGGTGAAGAATGCTTGGCGCCCTTTTGGGGGCCGGTCTCCCTGCATCGTTTTGTGAGCCGGTTCCAGTGTGCTGGAAAGTGGGTCGCCACAAAGTATTATTATACAGGGAGGATGAGGTACCCGTGTTTGACAAGGGAAGGCAAATGCAGCATAGAAGAGAAAGAGAGGGCTTACAATAGAGCGAAAATCAAAGCTATAAGGAGAGAAAATGAGATATGCAGGAAAACTTACCAACAATACTCAAGAGGACACAAAACTGTAAAGAGTAAAAGAGAGGTGAGGGTGGATATTAGACCCCTAGAAAATGACACTGAAGAGGAGAAATGTGAGATAAAGTCATGGCAGAGGTACTTATTTAATATTTTGTGTCAATCCTCACTGTGAATGATATTATCTGTATGTCAGAAATGTGAGAGTGTCAGGGGACAGAAATGAGTGTTGTTGCTGTTACTGAGGAGAAAGTGTGTGGGACGATTGAACGTCTGAAGGTACCTGGACAAGATGGACCGCAACCCAGTGTTTGGAAAGAGATAGTTGAAGAGAATATGGCGACATTAGTAATGATCTTTCAAGAATCAGTAGATACTCGGTCATTCAAGACGATTGGAAATTGGAAAGTTCACTTCACACTTTAAGAAGGCAGAGCGGCTGAGTTTCAGAAAAGTACAGGTGAGTTAGACTGGATGTGGTGTGCTTGGGAAGATGTTGGAGTCCAGTATTAAGGACGAGGTTTGGGTACATGGAGGTACATGATAAAATAGGGCAAAGACAACATGCCTTCTGGTGACCTCTGTTTCCATCCAAGTGGTCAATGTGGACATGGTGAAAGATTACAAATACCTCGGGATACGAATTGACAATAAACTGGACAGGTCAAAGAACACTGAGGCTGTCTACAAGAAGTGGCAGAGCTGTCTCTACTTCCTGAGGAGACTGAGGTCCTTTAACATCTGCCGGACGATGCCAAGGATGTTCTACGAGTCTATGTTGGCCATTGCTATCATGTTTGCTGTTGTGTGCTGGGGCAGCACGCTGAGGGTAGCAGACACCAACAGAATCAACAAACTCATTCGTAAGGCCAGTGATGTTATGGGGGTGGAACTCTCTTTGTCATCCTGGACAATGTCTCCCATCCACTCAATAATGTACTGGTTAGGCACAGGAGTACATTCAGCCAGAGACTCATTCCACCGAGATGCAAAACTGAGCGTCATAGGAAGTCCTTCCAGCCTGTGGCCATCAAACTTTAAAACTCCTCTCTTGGAGTTGTAGGTACCCTGAGCCAATAGGCTGGTCCTGGACTTATTTCCACTTGGCATAATTGACTTATTATTATTTAATTATTTATGGTTTTATATTGCCATATTTCTACACTATTCTTGGTTGGTGCGACTGTAACTAAACCCAATTCCCCTCGGGAACAATAAAGTATGTCTGTCTGTCTGTCTGTCTGTCTGTTATGTCTTATTGCGAGTCGCACGACCAAGGCATTGTCTGTCTGTCTATTAAGTTGAAATCTTGCCTGACAAATCCATTGGAATTCTTCGAGGAACACAAAGCCAAGATAGACAAAGGATGATTTGGATGACAGAATTGTTGCCTTTGTGGCCAAGCTTGCAGACGATGTGAAGATAGGTGAAGGGGCAAGTAGTGCTGCAGAAGCTCGGAATCTGGGGAAGGACAGAGACAGATCAGGAAATGGGCAAATAAGAGATAGATGGATTATCGGGTAGGGAAGACGTGCATTCACTTTGGTAGAAGGAATAAAGGCATTTTGTAAACAGAGAGAAAATTCAAAAATCAGAGTTGCAAAGAGACTTGCATGTCCTTGTGCAGGATTCCCTAGAGGTGAGCATTCATTTCGAGAGGATTAGAATACAAGAGCAAGGATGTAATGCTGATGATTTATAAGGCATTGGTAAGACCACACTTGGAGTATTGCGAGCAGTTTTAGGTCCCTTATACAGGAAAGGATGTGCTGGCATTGGAGAGGGTCCAGTATATTCACAAGAATGATTCCGGGAATGAAGGAGTGAACATATGAGGAGTGTTTGATGGTTCTGGGCCTATACTCATTGGAGTTTAGAAGAATGGCTGATGTAATATCCCCCTCAACCCTATTCTCCCGCATACTCCCCCACCCATAATGTTTGAGTCTCTGACTAATCAAGATGATACTTATTTAACTTCTGATTTAAAAATCAAACACGAGAAACTCTGCAGACGCTGGTAATCCAAGCTACACAGGTCCTAATGAAGGGTCTCGCCGGATCTCTCTGACACCTGTCTGGAGAGAGTTGATGTTGGGAAGCTGTGGGTGAGTCGAGAACGGTAAGCACAGCCTCCGACGATAGGCATATCCATTTAGGACAGAGATGAGAGGAATTCTTTAACCACATATAATAATCATATAATCATACAACAATCACAGCACGGAAACAGGCCATCTCGGCCCTCCTAGTCCGTGCCGAACTCTTAATCTCACCCAGTTCCACCTACCCGCACTCAGCCCATAACCCTCCACTCCTTTTCTGTCCATATACCTATCCAATTTTACCTTAAATGACACAACTGAACTGGCCTCTACTACTTCTACAGGAAGCTCATTTCACACAGCTATCACTCTCTGAGTAAAGAAATACCCCCTCGTGTTTCCCTTAAACTTTTGCCCCCTAACTCTCAAATCATGTTCTCTCGTTTGAATCTCCCCTACTCTCAATGGAAACAGCCTATTCACGTCAACTCTATCTATCCCTCTCAAAATTTTAAATACCTCGATCAAATCCCCCCTCAACCTTCTATGCTCCAATGAATAGAGACCTAACTTGTTCAACCTTTCTCTGTAACTTAAGTGCTGAAACCCAGGTAACATCCTAGTAAATCGTCTCTGCACTCTCTCTAATTTATTGATATCTTTCCTATAATTCGGTGACCAGAACTGTACACAATATTCCAAATTTGGCCTTACCAATGCCTTGTACAATCTTAACATTACATCCCAACTTCTGTACTCAATGCTCTGATTTATAAAGGCCAGAGTTCCAAAAGCCTTATTCAACACCCTATCTACATGAGACTCCACCTTCAGGGAACTATGCACTGTTATTCCGAGATCTCTCTGTTCCACTGCATTCCTCAATGCCCTACCATTTACCCTGTATGCTCTATTTGGATTATTCCTGCCAAAATGTAGAACCTCACACTTCTCAGCATTAAACTCCATCTGCCAACGTTCAGCCCATTCTTCTAACCGGCATAAATCTCCCTGCAAGCTCTGAAAACCCACCTCATTATCCACAACACCTCCTACCTTAGTATCATCGGCATACTTACTAATCCAATTTGCCACTCCATCATCCAGATCATTTATGTATATTACAAACAACATTGGGCCCAAAACAGATCCCTGAGGCACCCCGCTAGTCACCGGCCTCCATCCCGATAAAAAAATTATCCACCACTACTCTCTGGCATCTCCCATCTAGCCACTGTTGAATCCATTTTATTACTCCAGCATTAATACCTAACGACTAAACCTTCTTAACTAACCTTACATGTGGAAGTGTTCCACAGGATAGTGAATTTGCTACAGGCAGCTGTGGAGGCCAATATACGCCCGTGAGTACATTTAAAGCGGAGTAACACACACAAATTGTTGGGAGAACAGCAGGCCGGGAAGTTTTTTTATGGAAAAGAGTAAACAGTCGACGGTTCAGACTGAAACACTTCATCAGGACCTGTGTTGCTTAAAGGCTCCCTGAAAATTCATCCCCTTTCCTCATGTGGGGCTGCAGGTGATGGGGTTGTAGGAAAGGGGACAAAGGGATCCTCATCTCCCATCTTTGCCCCCTCCAGCTTCTCATTACGTCTACACACACAGTTCACCCACAGGCTTTCCACCCCTGCCCCTCCTGGTTCAATCTGCCATTCATCTCTCCCCTACTGGTTCCCATTATCACCTCCTTTACTGTCTCAAACGATCACACTGCCCCACTTCACACTCACAAATGAATGTGAACAGTGAATGAAGGGCCTGTTCCTGTGTTGTACTGTTCTATGTTCTCTGTTCCCAGTTTCGAAGAATGAGAGGAGATCCCAGGGAAACACAAAAATCTTTCAGGAGTCAACAGGCAGGAGTCAGGGAGGATGTTTCCCCTGCCTGAGGAGTCAAGGGTCAGGGGTCACAGTGTTTGGAACTCTCAGTACCCATGGGGGTGGAGGGTGTTGGGGGTTCTGAGTCATTCAGTTCACAGAGCCATCGCCGTACAGCATAGAAATGTGCCCTTCGACCCATCATCTCTGTGCTGACCTATTTACCCATCTACATTCATCCCATTGGGCGGCATTAGGTCAGTCTCCCTCTGTGCCTTGCCTATTTAAGTGTCTGTCCAAGTTTCTCTTCAGCACAGGCGACTGGAGGCCTGTGACCTGCAGAGATCGCTGCTGGGGCCGGGTTGTTTGTCATTGATATGAATGATTTGGATGAGAATGTAAGTGACAAAGTTATTAGGTTTGTGAACGACACTAAAATTCATGGTATAGTGGAGAATGAAGAGGGTTATCTAAGTTTACAAACGGGCCCTATATCAACTGTAGAGGTGAGTACAGTGACAATGTTTTAAAATAAATCTTGACAGGGACGTGGATAAGAAAGTTGTAAAGGAAGGATGGGCAAACGGGACTAGCTCATTAAAGCAAGTTGGTCGGCATGAACATGTTGGGCCGAAGAGCCTCTGTGACCTCTTGTTTAAATCCATTCAGTCACCCCCGTCCAATCTGAATCCGCCCCTTTCCCGCACTCGTTTCTGCTGTCAATCTCTCCTATTTATTTTTGCTCACGGGGAGACCTTAGTTGTCCATCCGCTTTCGTCGGGTCAAATCACGGGAAAGGTTTGTGCCGGCCACCCGACTGCGCCTGAGGCCAAGTGGCCTTTCCCAGATCCTCGGGGCCGCGCTGCCCGTGTCTCTCCCCCGATGCCCGGGGCCGCGCAGTTCGAGTCTCCTCCCGATCTCCGGGGCAGCGCTGCCCGAGTCCTCCTCCGATCTCTAGGGCCGTGATGCCGGAGCCTCCCCCGATCCCCGGGGATTCTCTAATTCTCTGCTTCTCCCCCCAGTCTCTGTCACCCTGGATGTGGAAACGGCGAATCCGTGTATCGAGGTGTCTGAGGATCGGAAGAGTGTGAGATTGGCCGGGACCTGGCGGGATCTCCCTAACACCGGGAAGAGATTCACAGACTGGACTTGTGTGCTGGGATCGGAGGGATTCACATCGGGGAGACATTACTGGGAGGTGGACGTGACGGGTAATTTGATCTGGTTTCTGGGAGTCGCCGCAGAGTCTGTGGAGAGGAAAAAATGGTTCAGTTTGAGTCCGGAGACAGGATTCTGGGTCATCGGGCGGGTTGATGACGTTTCCGAGCAGAATGATGACGTGACCCAGCAGGATGATGACGTGATAATTCTTTTCACCTCACCTGATCCCCGTCTCGCTGTCGGTTCCATCCCCGGGAGGGTGGGAGTTTATCTCAGTTACGAGTCCGGGACAGTTTCATTTTACAACGCGGAGACCAATTCCCATCTCCACACCTTCACTGGGAATAAATTCACGGGGAAACTTTATCCTTTCTTCGCGACTGGGGATGAAAATCAGTGGCTGACAATCTGCTCCGGTTCCGCTCCGGGCCTTTAACCGGGTCGAGTCCCGGGACCGGCGTCAGGAGTGAAGTCCCTGTAAATATAAATGTGCTCAGAGTGAAATTAAAACGAGATGAGAACTATCGATCCATTAATTTTAATTCGTTCACCGCATCTGACAACAGAACATAAACACCGCAGAATCATCAGCAGCCACAGGGTCACTACTCTCTGGCTGAAAATTTTCCTCCTTACCTCTGTTCAAAAAGATCTCTCCTCAATTTTGAGGCTGTGCCCTCCAGTCTGGATGCCTCACCCACATGAAACAACCTGTCCACATCCACCCTACCTAGTCCTTTCAACGCTTGAAAGGTTTCAATGAGATCACCCTTCCTATCTGAGATATCGGACCCAAAACATTGACAAAACTCCAAGTGGGTGTGAGTGTCTCTCTGTCCATCAGGGAGAACAAAGAATGTGACCCACACACCAGACTTATCCTCCATATCCAGCTTCCGTCAGATTAGGGAAACGTTCACTGTCTCTTTACTTTTTCAGATGAGTTTCACATGGGATTATATCCCATTCTCCATCATAAACAGGCCATTCCATCGATATTCTTGTATCTATTTCCCTACTTCACAAGCCACCTCCCACCTATTCAACACACTCAGCAACAGTGCCGGACCTCCATGGTTCCTCGTGTGTTTATCCAGTTTCCCTACTATATTCAATCTCTGCTGTTCCTTCCGCTTCAAACACTCCTGTGACAGTGAGTTCCACATCCTCTACACTAAATTTCTTGTGAGGTTTATTAAATTCCATCTGGAATTTCATCTCCCCACAAGTCTCCCCATAAATGGAGGTACCTTCTCCACTTGCACACAATCAAATCCATCACTGATTTTAAATGCCTCCATCCTATCACCCTGAACTCATATCGAAATGAAGATGCACAACCTGTCCTGTCTTCCCGGTAATCTCAGTGATTATCTATGTCTGAGAGACTGTGGGGTGGGAATTTTCAACACCTTGTAATGATTTGGATGAAATTCAGGATGTAGACAGTAAGTCCAAGTCTAAACAGATTTGTGTTTTCATTCATTTCAGGAGGAAGCTAGTCAGAACAGGAGGTAGGACATGCTCTTTACTGAAACCCTGTATGGATTTGTAAAATACTTCAAAATTCCAGTTTATCACCAGCAGTTTAATATTTACAGAATCAGTGATGATGTCCAGGAATTGTCAGTGACAGATGAGGCTCTACCGGTTGAAAAATTTGATCACCTCTATTTGATGAACACAACGGGACCCAAAATGTTGACAAAACTCCACGTGCGGCCTGACTTGTCTCTCACAGAGGCTCAGCATTATCTCCTTGCTTAAGTAGTCAATTCCTATTCAAAGAAAAGCCAACATTGCATTTCCCTTCTTACCACAGACTCAATCTGCGAAATAACCTTCTGGGACTCTTGCACGAGAACTCTTAAGTCGCCGTGAACCTCTGATGTTTGAATGTTCTCCCCATTTAAATAATACTCCGCATTATTCTTCCCTTTGAGCAAAATGCATGATCATACATTTCCCAACGCTGTATTCAATCTGCCACATTTTTTCACCATTCTTCCAATTTATCTCAGTCCTGCTGCAATGGGAAGCCTTCCTCAGCACAACCTACCCCTCCACCTACCTTTGCATCATGCACAAGCTTTGCCACAATTGCATTTTTTAAATCGATGGCAAATAATGTGAAAAGTAGCGGTCCCAATACTGACCTCGGAGGAACACTAGTCACTGGCGGCCAACCTGAGAATGCCCTGTTTATTCCCACTCGCTGCCTCTTGCCTGTCAGACATTGCTCTGTCCATGCCAGTATTTTTCCCGTAACGCCATAGGATTTTAGCTTATTCAGAAGCCTCATGTGTGGCACCTTATCAAAGGCCTTCCGAAATTCTATGTAAATGATATCCACTGCCTCTCATTTGTCCATCCTCCTTTTCGCTTCCTCAATGACCTCTAACAGGTTTGTCAGGAATGATTTCCTTTGACAGAAACCATGCTGACATTGACGTGTTTTATCATTAGTCTCCAAGTACCTCGGAAACTCATCCTCGATAAAAGACCACAATACTTTCCCAACCACGGAGGTCAGGGTAATTGGCCTATAATTTCCTCCCTTTTGTCTTCCTCTCTTCGTAAAGAGTGCAATTTTCTATTTTCCAGTCCTCCCGGACAATATTCGTGAAATATCATGACGAATGCATCCATTATTACTTGTGCAACCTATCTCAGGACTCTGGGATGTAGTCCGTCCGGACCGGGTGACTTGTCCACCTTAAGACCATTGAGTTTGTCTAGCACGTTTTCCTTTGCAATAACATAGGCATTTACTCCTGCTGTGTCTTCCACGGTGAAGACTGATGCAAAGTACTCATTATGTTCATCTGCATTTCTTTATTCCCCCATTACTACCAAACCAGCATCATTTTCCAGTGGTCCAATATCAGCTCTCATCTCCCTTTCACTTTTTATGTAACTGGAAAAAATAGTATCCCGTTTTGTATTATTGGCTAGTTTGCTCTCATATTTCATCTTTACCATTCTTATGGCTTTTTCAGTTGCCTTTTGTTGGATTTTAAGAGCATCCCAATAATCGAGCATTGCACTCACTTTTGTTACTTTATATGCCATTTCCTTAGCTTTTACGCAGTCCTTATCTTCCCTTGTCAGCCACTGTTGCCTACCCCTGCCATTTGAGAACTTCTTCTGTGGGACATGTCTAGATTCTGCCTTGTATAATATACCCAGATACTTCAGTCATCTCTGTTCAGCCGTAATCCCTGAATTATCCTCCTCCAATTCAGCTGGGAAAGCATCTCTCTGATGCCTCTGTAATTCCCTTTATTCCATTGCCAGACTGATACAAGTGACTTAGGCTTCTCCCTCTCAATTTGCACTATGAATTCAATTATATTATGATCACTGCCTCATCTGGGTTCCTTTACATTAAGCTCCCGAATACGATCAGGGTTATTACACAACAGCCAGTCTAAGATGGCCTTTCCCGGAGTAGGCCCCAACACCAGCTACTCTAAAAAGCTACCTCACAGGCATTCAACAAATTCCCACTCTGTGATCCGACACCAACATGAATTTCTGAATGCCCTTGCAAATTGAAATCCCCCGATACAATTATGACATTACCTTTATTACATGCCTTTTCCTGCTCAATACTTAAAGTCACACCCATAACTTAATAAAGTTTTTAATCTGAAAATTATCCACACCCCGAAGACTGTAATGAACCCTGCATTTGATTTCTTTCAGCCTTATATGCTTCACACTGAAATAGTCTGTGTTTAACTGTTTCATAATGGCAAAACTTAGACGATACAGAATAATGTTGTCCAACTAGATCCAAGGCATAATTAAGCACAGTCTGGGCAATTCTAAGTCGTGTCAATGTAATTCCTTCCCTTTTTGTTTGAACCCCTTCTTCTAAACCCAGCAGGTTGATGTATTCTGTAAAGGTCTTTGCTCTTATGTCCAACATTCTACAAGTCTTGCCAAAAGCCCCGAATTCTTAACCCTTACAACTCTTTAGCTTCTGATTTGCTAAGTGGAAGGTCTATATCCGTGGTTGAACATTTAACAGCTTTTGTTGCTAAACAGTCATTCCCATCATTTCCCTCAACAGTGTGACGTGCAGACATATAAATCAAACTCTGTGTATGAAATACTCTTTGATGAGTTTCCAACAGTAAATCTGACACCTGCTGCTAAAATGACTTGTTTAAGACTCATCAAAACGGAAAAGGATTCTGAACAAATGACAAGTTTACAAGGACCAATTTCCTCCACCCACTGTAACGCTAAAATGTTGGCAAAGAATTCTGCTTCATATACAGATAAATGGCCGGAAAGTAATTTCTTCTTCATTACCTGCAATTAAGGCATACAAAAAACCGCCACACCAACATTCCCAGTTAAATTATATTTTGATCCATCTGTAAAAATGGTTACCGTATGATAATAACTTTCATTAATATACTGATGAACCAACAGACTCTCAGACAGAACCGAAACCGATCGTGTAACCTAAAATCAACTGAAGTCATTGGAAAAAAAAAGCAAGGTGGGGTTACAGAGAAAGTTACGGTGGGACATATTGTATCATCAAATACACCCATATTCCCAGCGTGATAAGAACCCAGCCACTCAAAACTAAAATCATTCTTCTTCTGATGTTCCCAACCGTCCTCTAACACACCTTTCACAGGATGATATTTCTTTACCTTCAAATTAATCCAGTATGTTAACATCAACTTCACCCTCTGTGATTGTCAGGGCAATTTTCCCATTTGAACCAGTAAAGTCGAAACAGGGGACGAACTTACTGCACCACAACACAATCTTAAAGCCTGTGCTGGTATCACACCCAAACATTCTATATTTGAAGATGAAGCCTCAAAACCATAATCAAGAACAGATCTAATGAAACAAATAAACTGGTCAACAAAGATTCTCGTGTTGTACCCGAAGCATACCCACATAGATGTCTGAGGAGATTTAAAGCTCCTTTATAATTATCGATTATTTTGCTGATAGGTGCTTCCATGTCAGCTTATTATCCACCCACGTGCCTGGAAATCTTACCATTGACCCTTTCTGAAGAGATTAATCATATAATTTCAAATCAAGTGCAGGTCTATTCATCTTGTTTGTAAATACATAATGAGATTTAGAGACGGAAAACTTAAAATCTTCATCTATTTGCCCACTGTTTAACGCATTAATTGTAAATTGCATCCTACTTACAGTAGAATTGAAATTACTACCTCTAATCCATAAAGCTACATCATCTGCATATAGTGATTTACCCACCAGGGTAATCTCAGAGAAAATATCATTAGTCATAATATTAAGTAATGAAGGGCTACAAATACTGCCTTGTGGGATCCCATTCTCTATCTCATAGAAACACAAACATAACATGCCGACCCATACTTGCACAGTCCATCCACACAAAAAAAATAGAAAAATTATACAATCTCCCCTCACTCCTAATTGCTATTATTCAATCAAAAGTCCTTCCTTCCATAACACATCACATTCCTTTTCCATATCAAAAATACAACGATTACAATATCTTTATTTAACTGTGTTTTCCTAATATCATCTTCCGAACCTAAAACTGAATCTAATGTTATTTTCCCTTTCCGAAATCGACTCTGATAAAACACTATGTCACCACTCTTTCCGAAATATAACTCAAGCACATGATTACCATACATTCCATCAGTTTACATAAATGAGACTTTCACGATATAGGCTCATAACTGGAAGGATCAGACAGGGATCTCCCAGGTTTTGGAATAGGCACGACTCCTGCCATTTTCCACGAGGAATGTAGATGGCCAATCCTCCAAGCAGGATTCAAAAAGTTAATATTTTCACAAAATAGAATTAATACAATTACAATTACATATCTCACCCTTTTCCGAGGACACCTGACCTGCATTATAAATAGACTTCTTAAATTCCTACAAAGAAATCTCTCCATCAGTGATACTATCATTGTCTCAGCTGTCTTATAACACATCAGATTATTCACTTAGAAACATATCCATACGTTGTTCAACTTCTTCACTTAAATTATCCTGATTATAAGTCTCAGCTATTCATCCAGCCAGGAACAGAGCACTCCCTGTTTCAGTAACAATCATCTTGCCCTCATTAATCAATACTGGAATATTATGATCCCTACAAATCCCCCATTTTCTGAATCATACCCCAAACATCACCGTAATATCCTTTCAAATATTATCTCAATATGATTCCATTCTCACCACGGCCTGTGTCCTTTTATTCTTAATAATGTCAACCGGGGACTGATGCACCATCACATAAAAACTGACATTTCTCCCAATTTGCTTCCTGACCCCGATATAACTCCAAACTCAAACTCATAAAGACAGGAAGGCTGACTGACGTTCACATTAACTAATCACCGTGTGATTACCCATTTGACCGACAGGCACTACAGCCAATGATAGCAGGGGTTAGTTTTGGGTCTGAGCTACGATAGGCTGGTGGAAAAATGCACCATACTCAGACACCCCCTCTTCCGCTCCATCGTCATGGCGCAGTTTAGTGAGTCGCCGGCCTCGGCGCTCACAAGGACCACCGTGGTTTTCCTTCACGCCTCGGTGAGTCTGTTTCGGCGATGTCTGTGGTGTCTGAGGAAAAAATATTTTTGCAGGGAACGAGCGAGGAGGCGAGATTCATGACTACATCTCCCAGAAGGTCCAGCGGATGACACATGTTGGGGTCAACACGTACAAACAAGCTGGATCAACTCAGCAGGACTCGCGGGGAGCTTCGCGCGTGCGCACGGTGGACCAAAGGCTCTTGGAGACTCGGCGCAGGAAGGAGCGGGGATCCGGGCGGATTATTATCAAGTCAAGTCAAGTCAAGTCAACTTTTATTGTCATTTCGACCATAACTGCTGGTACAGTGCATAGTAAAAATGAGACAACGTTTTTCAGGACCATGACACAGTACAAAAAACTAGACAGAACTACGTAATTAAAAAAAAAACACACACAGAGAAAGCTACACTAGATTACAGACCGACACTGGACTGCATAATGTGCATAAAAACAGTGCAGGCAATACAGTAAATAATAAACAGGACAGTAGGGCAAGGTGTCAGTCCAGGCTTCGGGTATTGAGGAGTCTGATAGCTTGGGGGAAGAAACTGTTATATAGTCTTGTCGTGAGAGCCCGAATGCTTCGGAGCCTTTTCCCAGACGGCAAGAGGGAGAAGAGATTGAATGAGGGGTGCATGGGGTCCTTCATAATGCTGTTTCCTTTGCGGATGCAGCGTGTCGTGTAACTGTCCGTGATGGCGGGACGAGAGACCCCGATGATCTTCTCAGCTGACCTCACTGTCCGCTGCAGGGTCTTGCAATCCAAGATGGTGCAATTTCCTAACCAGGCAGTGATGCAGCTGCTCAGGATGCTCTCAATACAACCCCTGTAGAATGTGATGAGGATGGGGGGTGGGAGATGGACTTTCCTCAGCCTTCGCAAAAAGTAGAGACGCTGCTGAGCTTTCTTTGCTGTAGAGCTGGTGTTGAGGGACCAGGGGAGATTCTCCGCCAGGTGAACACCAAGAAATTTGGTGCTCTTAACGATCTCCACCGAGGAGCCGTCGATGTTCACGGGGAGTGGTCGCTCCGTGCCCTCCTGAAGTCAACAACCATTTCTTTTGTTTTGTTCATATTAAGAGACTGGTTGTTGGCGTTCGAACCGCGACTGGTCCAATTACTGTGAGCTCCGGCTACACCTTGCCTCCGGACCCCGGGACAGTCCAAGTCCTTTCCCTATCTCTCTACGCGGGCTTCGGGGAAATTTCTGCTGAGGAGCGAAGGCACCGGAGCCGCGTTGGATAGATGGGTCTCTTGCTTGTGGGGAATTCTGGGTAAAACGGCAGCCATAGATGATAGGTTAGCGTTGTCCCTGTCAGTCCGTAGGCCGTATTTGGAAGCGCAGGGGGAGGAAGCGGGGCAGACGGATCACTCAGGCACTACCGAACATCTTCCGGTCAATGAAAATATCGATTTGTAAAGCATGAAAATAACAAAATAAAATCCTTACATCAGCTTTAGTCCTTGAGGAAATCACCTTTGTTCCATCTGGTTCTGCACCTTTCTAGCTGTGAGAACTTGTTTAGTACCATTCGCTTTTGGTACATAATGATACCGATTATCTTTGGCCTGGGTAACAAGTGACCTGTAGCTTTCACATCACAAATATGCCACACTCCAATGAGAACGAGGACTGCCCTCCCCATCATGTTCATTGGCATTGCCTCTGATGGGCTCTCCACCGTCAATCACCTGTACGGAGGGGCAGAGTAATTTGAAACTCTCCAGGGTTTGCCGTGTAACATCACATGCTCTTTGTAGTGCTGCCGTACATGACCAGAACTTGAACTAATACCAATGTTTTCCCTAATTTATTTTTCTCACAGCGTATGGACCGACCATTTGTCTGAAAGTTAAATGTTTAAACAGCCTGAAAACAGCACGGCATCAACAAAATACCAGCTGTGCAGCAACAAAGGCTCTCTGTGTGGGAGCATTTCAGTTAAAGCACAGCTCAGAATAATATGGGACAGAGAATAATACTAATGGAAGGAATCAGACTGGGCCAAGTCACAGATTGAATGTCCCATTCTCACACAGACAGGAAGACTGTCGGGGAATTCGATGGACAGACCAGTTACCGGCACCATGAACAGTTAGAAGGTGAGATTTTCCCTCAACTTGGGTTGATCCTCGCTGTAACAGTGAGATGTCAAAGCTCAGAAAGGAGACTAAAATTATCTCATAATATATCGGCTGTGAAAATTAATCAGATACAGGAGCAGAATGAGGTCGTTTGGCCCATCGAGTCTGCTCCACCATTTCATTACAGCTGATCCATTTCCCTCTCAGCCCCACTCTCCTGCCTTCTCCCCATATCCCTTCCTGCCCTGACTAATCAAGAATCCATCACCCTCTTCCCTAAAATATACCCAATTACTTGTCCTCCAGAGCAACTCATAGCAACAAATTCCACAGATTCACCACACTCCGGTTAAAGAAATTCCTCTTCATCTCCATTCTGAAAGAACAAAGCTCGATTTTGAGGCTGTGTCCTCTGGTCTTAGACTCCCCCACTCTAGTAAACATACTCTCCACATTCACTCTATCGAGACTTTTCGATGTTCGATAGATTTCAATGAGGGCCCCTTCATCATTCTGAACTCCAGTGAGTCGAGGCCCCAAACCATCAAATGTTCTTCATCTGACAAACCTTATAAATCCTGAAATATTTTTGTAAACTTCCTTGGAACGTTCTCCAATATAAGTATATCTGTTCCAGATAAGGGGCCTGAATCTGCTCTCAACAGTCCAAGTGAGGCCACACTTTATAAATACTCAACAACACATCCTTGTTTTTATATTCTCCTACTCTTCAACATTATTTCCTCTCCATTGAGAAAATAGTCTGCACTCTCATTGCTTCTAACAAAGTGGATGACCATATACCTCTCTGAATGATGACTTTCACTCATTGATGTCTTTTGTAAATCTTTTGTGCAGATTAGAAATGGCAACACAATTGTGTATGGGAATTTTAAACAGAATATGTCAGTTTGCTATCTCTGCCCAGCTACTTAAGGAGTTGCCAGATATTTAACAATATATCAGTGTTGATCCTTGGAGATGAAAAATTATGTCATCACAGCTGGAAAAGTACTTTGTGTCTGAGAAGAAGTTTTCTGTTGTAACTCAGTGAAATCCATTGGAACCGGGGAGCTCTGAACACACCAGCATTTGTTCACTGGAGATCAGTTCTTCAACTCATTGATTGTGCAAGGGGTTTTACTACATTTGACATTTGACTTATGAATTGACAAAGAAGTGTGGGAAGGGATTCACTCTTCACTCACTCATCTAACCTGCATGCACACCAGCGAGTTCACACTGATAAGATGTCGTTCACCTGCGTTGATTGTGGGAAGGGATTCACTCGGTCATCCAGCCTACTGACACACCGACGAGTCCACACCGGGGAGAGGCCATTCTCCTGCTCCCAATGTGGGAACAGATTCTCTCAGTCATCCCACCTTGTGACGCACTACCGAGTTCGCACTGGGGAAACTGTGTAAACAGGCGACAGGCTACAGGCTGGATATTTCACCATCACAGTTACTGAATCAAGTTCAAAAGAGACTGTTGGTGCCGAACTCGGCAATTACTGCTACTGTTTATCAAACCCAACTCTGCACTCTGGTCACTGGCCGTGGGAGGTATTCCTCAGCTAATGTTCCCGTTTAATGGGACTGGAGTTTAATGGTTTGGATCTGTGACACAGAAATCAGTTCTAATTTAAATTCCGTCCACATCAACAGAATCTCCTTTCTCTCCCTTGACTATCATCTCCTATAACTGCCACAAGGCCTAAATTTACACTTCCCTGTTAAGCTTCAGAGTGGACAGTGCTGCCGGCCTTTCTGTTGCTTCCATGCCCCAATGGATCAACTCCCCACCCACCCAGCAGTATCCAACAAGATGTTCTGCTGAGGAGAACGCCCACAGGACAGCCCTGCACTGTCTTCCTAATGACCCTTACCTCTGCTGGTGGTCACGCTTCTCCTATCCAAGGCTTGTACTCTGGGTGTGGCCATCTCTTCAGATGTTTC
Organism: Hemitrygon akajei; assembly: GCF_048418815.1. Lineage (NCBI taxonomy): Eukaryota > Metazoa > Chordata > Chondrichthyes > Myliobatiformes > Dasyatidae > Hemitrygon > Hemitrygon akajei. The sequence goes on along the minus strand of NW_027332105.1, from coordinate 225,555 downwards.
ATTGATAGTATCTTCAGGCTCCCGAATGATCCTGAGTACATCCAACTCCCTGAACCAGTCAGTCAGGCGCTGTGATTGGGTGCACTGCCTGCAAATAGTCATCGGAAAACTGTCAGATATCCAGAGTTCCCACATCTGACAGGAGGAGCATCTCATCCTGACTGCTCTGCACCAAAATACACCACTGTGGGTCAGGAATTAATTAACGAATGCAAGAAAATATCGAACTTGAATGGGTCAATGACAGTGGAAGTAGAGTGTTCAATTGTCTGTGTTTTTGCCATGAGGTCGAAGGAATAGAGGCTGCCATTTTGTGAAGCTGCTCTGTAACCCCATTTTGTGAACTGATTGCTATGGGATATCGTAATCAGATCAACTGAACACAAGAAGTTTCTGGTATTCCCATTGTAAGCCTGAAATCACTCTCACATAAACTGTCATAACTCACATAAACTCACATGTACACTGTCACATAATGTGTGTATTATGTACAGTGGCAGGTCTGCAGAGGTAATCTCGTTATCTCTGAACCTGAAGTCACTCTGAGATAAGGTGTGTATTATGTACAGTGGCTGGTCTGCAGAGGTAATCTCGTTATCTCTGAACCTGAAGTCACTCTGAGATAAGGTGTGTATTATGTACAGTGGCAGGTCTGCAGAAGGAATCTCGTTATCTCTGAACCTGAAGTCACTGAGATAAGGTGTGTATTATTTACAGTGGCAGGTCTGCAGAAGGAATCTCGTTATCTCTGAACCTGAAGTCACTCTGAGATAAGGTGTGTATTATGTACAGTGGCAGGTCTGCAGAAGGAATCTCGTTATCTCTGAACCTGAAGTCACTCTGAGATAAGGTGTGTATTATGTACAGTGGCAGGTCTGCAGAAGGAATCTCGTTATCTCTGAACCTGAAGTCACTCTGAGATAAGGTGTGTATTATGTACAGTGGCAGGTCTGCAGAAGGAATCTCGTTATCTCTGAACCTGAAGTCACTCTGAGATAAGGTGTGTATTATGTACAGTGGTAGGTCTGCAGAAGGAATCTCGATATTTCTGCTGAGAGTCTGAGCAACACAGTTTTTCTGGTTGGGACCAAAGTTGAGGAGAACAAAATAAATTACCTTCGTCATGAAGTTGTGTAGCCCTTGGACTATATCCCATGGAAATCTGTTAGTCATCAGCCTAACAATTTAACAATCTTTAGCAAGTTAAGAGTTTCAAATGCGCAGCTGTGATAACTCCTGAGACTAGCTATCACAGGGAAGAATCCCCACGGAAGGGACTGAGAGAAGAAAGGATCAATCATTGGTACAAAATGGGATCCCCTGTTTCAGTGTTGTGAATTTGAAAAGTGGTCTGGGTGTGTATTAATACAGAAGGAATAGTGGAATTCATGTTTTAAGTTTTTGGCCTGGGGTCAACACAGTTACTTTGCTGTTTGTGCAGGAACAATAAAGTGCGAGGTTTGATTAATTATGAGTTGCCTGGTGAGTTTCCAAACAGATCTCAGTTGATGAACGGTGAACGTATTTTCGCGCCCTGGGGTGCACTCGAAAAGAAAGAAAAGTGGTTTGGGACCCTGGTGACGAGTTGAACCACACAGTAGGTTAGGATATTAAACTGTGAAACGGAAGGGACAGGAAGAACCCAGGAATTCCGAGGATTTCAGAGATTACTTTCTTGGTTAATTATGAAGGAACTGGTCAGATTATGAGGAGTGGTTAGGAAAGTTTGAGAATCGAGGGTCAGGGACTCTGGAGGAAGGATTGTGGAAAATAGTCAGTGAAAATACATTAAAGAAATTATAAGGGTTTAAAAATGTAATGTGCTGTTTGTTGGATGATCTAATTGAAGTGAAGAGAGAAAACTGAAACTGGCAGATGAATTGTGTAAGTGTAGGGAAGAGTTAGAGGAGAAAAATGAAAATCTGAGGGAGCAGGATCAGGCGAATTTGATCCACATGAGTCAGTTTCAGGCCCAGTGTGAGCCGTTAACAAGAGAAAATGAGAAAACTGAAGAGGAGTATAAACAGGCGGATACAGAATTAGAGAAAGGAAAAGTCAGGGTCGGGATTTACGGCTGTTGTGAATGTCATGAAGAAATCGGCAGCTGAGAGGAAAGGCTGCGCTGATCGGAAGTGTTTAAAACAGATGGAAAATCTGCAAAGTGAACTCTCAGCTCGGAGAGGAGTGATATGTGCGAGCACTGACGATGATGGTGATGCAGATTGGGGTGATTTAGCGTATGAAGAGACGCTTATATCACACACCGGGTTACTCTCTTCAGTCGACTGATGAGGAAATCTTAGCCTTTGGCCAGGGGCAGATATGGTCAGGTAATGCCCAACCTTCACAGAGTGTTTCAACCCTTAACCACTACACTGTCCAGCTGGTGGATTAGAAGTGAGGGGCAAGTCACTGCCCATCTGTTCCTGACCTCCAGATCAACCCCTCTCTCCAGCTCCATACCCAGTCAGGGGCTCTTTCTGCTTCCTCCCCCATCCTGCCAGCTGCTTGCCTCTTGCTCTTTTCATCAAGGCCCAGCACAGACAGCAACCTCCATGCTGGCCGTGCCGGGAACCCACTACAGTCGATCTCCATGAGGAACAGCCACGTCTGCCATCCTCTGTCCCTGCACTCCGGGACTAACAGTGTAAATGCCAGGATTACTGGGGAAGTGGCCCGCCTCCCAGCAGGTTTTTCCGAGAGTGGGTGGAACCTTCAGCACTCAGTGCCCCAATGGCGCCTGTAGTAATGGAGGGACTGCAGGACACACCAGAGCCGGGGGTGTGGGGCGTGTGTAACACGGTATTCTGTCCCTTTTGACGTGGCCCAATTGAGTGCTGGAGCTGTGATTGAGTGATGATTCTCGGAAACTTTCCCAGTGCATTCAGCAGACATGATAACTCACGGTTTATATGAAACGGAGGAGGGGAAGCTAACCCTTCTCTGTCTAACTTCAGCTTTCCCTTCAGCCCTGCCAGAGGAACAGGCACCCGCCCAGGGGACACGGGGTGATTTACAGAAGGCACCATGAGAAGCTGCTGGACTAATAGAGGTGACAGTGGAAGTTTTGCATGACTGCAGACAGTGGAAAGGGAGGAACCTTCTATATCTGTGACGAGGTTGTGGCCAGTTTTCTCCAGTGTTTTGGGTCCTACTTTGGATCCGCAGAATTTGACTCCGTGACAGAGTAGGAACTGGCCGAGGAACTTGGTATCGCACAGTACCGAGGAGAGCAGAAGGGTGTGTGAACTGATTGATCCATTCACATCCCTCACATGCTGAAGCATGGGCTCTCAGAAGGATGATGTGAATGAGGGAAAAGGGATTGAGGGAGAAAGGTACAGAGGAGGGTAAGGGGAAACAGGGTTCTAAAACGACCCGGAGCTCATTAACATGGCAGCAGGATTGGAAAAGTTAGCAAATGAAATTACTTAGACTCTCGAACAAACCCTACAAGCAATATCTAAATTGTTGGCGAAATCGGTGACGGTTCGTAAAGTGGCATTTCAAATCCGAATGGCTTGGACTTTGTTTTCATGGGGAAAGGGGCCACGTACGCACATGATGAATCAGGAGAATATACTTCACGTAACAGATCACATCCGTGAGGGCACCGAGAAGCTGAAGGAAGAAGGAGACCATTTCCATCATTACAACCCCCAGGAAGCTGTCGGCCGTCTGGGATGGTGGACTGCTGCCCTGCATTATGGAAAGACCACCGGTATTATAATATTGGCAGCCACCATCTTGTAATTTGGTGTAGGACTAAGGAAAGGGTATTGAAAACGGGAACCCTTTGATGCGGACTCGGAAAAGAAGATTGTGCTGACTCAAAGGCGGAAATGTGGAAATATATTCGAACCTTTGTCATGTAACAGAATGGAACCTGTAAGATCCCACAGTTGTTTGCTATATGCTGAGTGTGTACTTGACAGGCACCATGTAATTGATCACTGTTCACTGTGTAACTGACAGGAGGTTGATATGCACTGGAGCAGCCACCGGCAGAACAGATGACAGCCAAAGCACAGACTGACAATTTGTATTGAACAGCAAACTTCGTAAGCTGCAAAGCAGAAGCGATCTCTCGCCATGGAGAGTGGAGATGCTTCTCATTACAGCTCGCAGTAAGCATAACTCTGAACAGATCCACCCTGTGTTTCTGGTTCTTTGTTGATAGACCCGGAGAAATTCACACGACATACAGGTGACAATGAACAACAGAGCCAGATCCGGGTCTCAGTTGCTTTGGGGTTGCACACTGATTTGAGAGTTGAATGAGAGTTTGCCGGTCAGCAGAGATTTATGGGTGTAAACAGATTTGCAGATACTGTATATGCAGAGTTGGGTGTGTTGGCTGGTTCGGGGGTGAACACTGACTTTGAGGAGCTGCTGGATTTGGAGATGTGTCGAATCACAAGGTTGTTGCTTTTAAAGATAAACGCGATATGAACTTTGACCTCTGTACTTGCTTTTTTTATAATGTAAGCCACCCTTTTCTGAACTATTTGAAATGATTCTTGCGCTGGGATAAACTAATGTGCATGTTGGAAAATCAGTGGGTTCGGGTGCGCAACGGATTCGGGGGTGCAGACGGATTTTAGAATATGTACCGATTTAGGAGTGCTTTGGAGAATATGGTGGGTGAACAGGGATTTGGGAATGTGGACAGGAATGGGTGTTGTCTAGGTAATATTGGGATGCATGCGGTTTGAGGGCACACATTTATTTGTGTGTCATTGCGAATTTGAGTGTGTGCAGATGTTTGGGAATGTCGGTGGATTTCAGGGTGCATACGCATTTTGGGGATCGGTGGTTTTAGAGCACACATTGGGGATTTGTATGTATTTCAGGGTTCTGAGGATTTGGAGGGCTGACGACTATCAGACTTGTTATATTTAGAGATAATTCATTAATAAATGTATTTTGAACGTTGAAGTTTGTTCTTGCTATTTTCTAAGGCAAAGGCAGCCGTTTTGTGAACTACTTGAAATAATTTTGCTGAGATGATCCAATGTGCAAGTGTGTCTGCTGACGAATCTGAATGTTGCTTCATTTGTACACAGATTAATCATGAATGCAATTTGAATTCTGACCTCTGCTCTTGATTTTTATGGTTCAGGCAGCCATTTTGTGAAGTGTTTGTAATGAGAGTTCGAGAGCATGTGCAGTTTGCGGGGACAGATGAGAAGGGACTGAAGCGAGTGGATAAATTGAACTCGAGGTCTGTGGATACGTGTATAGTCAGGCATGGTCAGGCAGAGACAATGGGTCGATCCACACAGAGACACAGAAACACGCTACACACTTTCTTATCCGCCTCTCCAGCGCTCCGCCGTGTTCTTTAACACATACGTGGTGATATGATTGAAACATACGCAGCCCCCTACTAGACTTTATGGCCATGTATTAGGGTTAAGGGTGGGGCCTGGACGAGCACCGAAATGTTCTGACTGTTACTAAATCACTGAAGATGCGGAGGGTTCTGTGGATATGGAAGTGTTTATTTACCATCACAAGCAGATCTTTTCTTGGCGACCCCCTCGTTAGAGTTCTCCAAACACAAACTAATCCAAGTGTTTATACTCTTGAGGAGAATGGTAACAGTAGGTGATTCAATATAATTATACAAGCTACAATGACACAATTTACTTCAATATTCTGTGTGTCTCAGTTGGCTCCACTGAAGTACATATTTACACTGGGAACACATTGAATTGATAAGTAACCACTGAAGGTTCAGTCACCTTTGTTGGGACAAAATAATTCACACAAACTGTCCAAACATTGCACTAGTTAATTATTTAATCGCAATCTGTCACCACGGGGATTGCACCTGCCTGACATAATTGTTTTGTAAATAATTTTAAAACATTTATTTTTAAATCTGTTGAAATGTGTCCCTGTGGAGTCGCTAAATGGTATTAAAAACTGCAGGCATGTGCTGCCTTTATATTTCATTCCGAGACATCGCCTGTAGCACAGTGGGGACAGGTCACTGGACAGAGAAAATGCCTGCATTGTTCGATAGGTACGAGAGTGTGGTGAAAATATTGTACGTGTTCATCGCCGTCATTGGAGTTCCTGGTGAGTGAGCAGAGCAATTCATGTTTGGTATTTCTGTGTGTTAACCACGTGAATCTGTTTATGATCATTTGACCAGATTCTAACTAGATGATCATTGGGAAATATCCGTCAGAGATACTGATCCTCTCAGTTCAACACTCTGATTTTTCAGATTTAATGACAAGCGGAGCTAAACTCCTGTCTCTCATCTAACTCACGGGATCCACTCGAACGTTGTTCTTGACTTCAATGACACCTTGGGAGAAACACTGGTCCTGTGTTTGGCGTCTCCCTGTGGAGTTGGTCACAGTCGGATCACACTGCCTGTCAGTCAATAATTGAGTCTGATCACCTGAACCAGTATCCGCGGATCTGCTGACGAGAGTTATCGAATTGAGCTGCGCTGTAGAATTAATCCATTAACGGAGCCGCTCAACCTCAGGTTACTGAGTTGTTCCTGCTTTCCCTCTGAGACGCGTCGTAAATTGGGGCACCGCTTCGTCCTGTTGAAAATTCTCGGCCCAAAACCGAAGTTTGTTCAATTCCACGGATGCTGGCGGACTTGCTGAGTTCCTCCAGTATTTAGTGTGTGTTGCTCCCCTCTGTATCCCTTCCCGGCCCCATCAGATGCTTAGTTTCCTAGGGCCTGGTCAGTCACGGTTAAATCAGTGAAACCGGCCACGTTAATGACTGAAATGGGGATCAGCACCGATCGTTGCTGTTCATGCATATTGCTTTTATCGCCGACGATTCCCCACACATCGTCTTATCTCCACACTGAAGAAGGCAGGTCAGAGACAGTGTGACCAGTGTCTGATGTTAGATTAGCAGCCGTTCACAGACTGTGCTGCTCCAGATCTAAAGCTGAAACCCAATCCCCTGAGGAATGGGGTCAGTAATGCCCAGTATCTGTTCCTCTTTCTCTCTTCTCCCTCTGTCTTTTTCCAGTGAATGTAGTGGCGATCGTGATCCTGTCCCGGGGAAAGTGCGGCTTCTCTACCTGCACCACTCGCTACCTGGTGGCCATGGCAGCGGCGGATCTACTGACCTTTGTTAAAGGAGGTCATTTTCATTCAAATCAAATGGTATTACTTCCGGTGGAATTTTCTGAGCATCGCCCCTGTGTGCAGTGTTATCGATGTCATGAGGTTCACAGCCACACACTGTTCTGTCTGGTTCACCGTCACTTTCACCTTTGATCGGTTTGTCGCTATTTGCTGCCAGAAACTGAAAACAAAATATTGCACCGGGAAAACTGCGGTTGTGGTTCTAACAACAGCCGGTGTACTGTCCTGTCTGAGAAATGTTCCCCGATACTTCAATACTTCAATATTCTCTGTCGGACAACTGGTTCTATTGAAGTACATATTTACAGTGGAAGCACATTTAATTGATAAGACACCTCGGACGGTTCGGTCACCTTTGTTGTAACAAACTAACTCCCACAACTGATCTAAATATTATTCATTAATTTAATCACAATCTGTCATCGCAGGGACTGCAGCTGTCTGATGTAATTGGTTTCTAAATAATTTAAAAACCTTTATTTTTCAATCTGTTGAAATCTGTCCCTGTGGAATTACTAAATGGCTTTAAAAACCCCAGGCATGTGCTTCCTTAATGTTTCATGCCGAGAGATCGCCTGTCGCACAGAGACAAATCATTGGGCAGAGAAAATGTCTGCAATGTTCGATAGGGATATCAGTGTAGAGAAAATATTGTACATGTTCATTGCCGTCATTGGAGTTCCTGGTGAGTGAGCAGAGCATTTCATGTTAGTTATTTCTGTGTGTTAACCGGTGTTAACCTGTTTAAGATAATGTTACAAGCTTACAACCTGATCATTATTGCGCAAATACCCATCGGAGATATCGATCCTGTCAATTTCACATTCTGAATGTTCCGATTTAATAACAAGTGGAACTAAGTCTATGTTTCTCCTCTAACTCACGGGAACGAAGAGAACGCTGTTCTTGCCTTGAATGACTCATTGTCCAGAGATGTCCCAGTGCTGGGGCCAGGGATCTCTCCGGGAAGTTGTGACTGGGAGATGTTTGCATTTTGAAGCATACTTTTCCTAAGTTATTGATCAGAGGGAAACCCTAGTCATGCGCTTCACGTCTCCCTGTGGAGTCTGTCACAGTCGGCTCCCACTGTCCGTTGGTCAGTTATTGGGTCTGATCGCCTGAACCAGTGTTCGCGGATCTGTTGCCGTGTGTTATCGAATTAAACTGCGCTGTAGAATTAATCCATTAACGGAGCAACTCAGCCACAGGTCACTAAGTGTTTCCTTCTTTCCCTCTGAAACCCGTCATAAATCGGGGCAGCGCTTCGTCCTGAAGAGGGTCTCGATCCGAAACGAAAGATAATTCGATTCCATGGATGCTGCCTCACCTGCTGAGTTCCTCCGGTTTTGTGTGTGTTGCTCCTCTCTGTATCCCTCCTCGGCCTCATCAGATGCTGACTTTCCAGAGTCCTGGTCAGTTACAGTTAATTCAGTGAATCCGGCCCCATCAGCGACTGGAATCGGGATCAGCACCGATCGTTGTTGTTCATGCAGATCGCTTTTATCGCCAACGATTCCCCACACATCGTCTTATCTCCACACTGAAGAAGACAGGTCAGAGACAGTGCGACCCATTTCTGGTGTTAGATTATCAGCCGTTTACAGGCTAAAGCCCGTTCCCATGTTAATTCCCGGAGAATGTTTTCAGTAATGCCCAGTGTCTGTTCTCTCTCTCTCCAGTGAATGTAGTGGCGATTGTGATCCTGTCCCGGGGAAAGTGCGGCCTCTCTATCTGCACCACTCGCTACCTGGTGGCCTTGGCAGCGGCGGATCTACTGACCATTGTCACCAGCGTTATTTTGATTTCAATCAGAACGTATTACTTCCGCAGGAGTTTTCTGGACATCACCCCTGTGTGCAGTGTTATCGATGTACTGAGCTTCACAGCCACACACTGTTCTGTCTGGTTCACCGTCACTTTCACCTTTGACCGGTTTGTCGCCATTTGCTGCCAGAAACTGAAAACAAAATATTGCACCGGGAAAACTGCGGTTGTGGTTCTAACAACAACCGGCGTACTGTCGTGTCTGAGAAACGTTCCCCGATACTTCACAGTGGAACCTGTAATAATAATCGACAATGTACCGTGGCTCTGTATTATCAAGGACAGTTATTTCACTGACCCCTGGTGGGTGGGTTATGACTGGCTCGATACGGTTTTAACTCCGTTCCTCCCTTTCGCTGTGATCCTGCTGCTCAACGCTCTGACAGTCCGGCACATTTTAGTGGCCAGTCGGGTCCGTAAGGGGCTGAAGGGTCAGAGCAAGGGGGAGAATCGCAGTGACCCGGAGGTGGAGAGCAGGAGGCGTTCTGTGGTTTTACTCTTCACCATCTCCGGCAGCTTCATCCTCCTGTGGATGACACTGGTTGTAAATTTCATATATTATCAGGTCTCAGGAAAAGGAATCGATTTCAGTGATTCTGAATCGATCTTTCAGTACGTCGGGTATTTCCTGATGGATTTCAGCTGCTGCACGAACACATTTATTTACGCGGTGACTCAGTCGATATTCAGGGAGCAGGCGATCAGCGCGGTGAAATATCCCGTCACTTCGATGCTTCAGTTGATTAATGGCGCCGCATCATGAGTAGTCGCTCACCAAATTCACCGTCAGAATTTCCCACAAGACGGCGCGGGGCGAGTCAGATGCATATTTACTAACCCAATGTGAATCACACCATTCCCCGCCATCTCCTTGAATGATTGGCTAAGTTAAGATGTATGTCAGGCTATGGATTTACGACGGGTGACACTCCAACTTAAAGGCGCATTCCCGTTATCAGCTGGGTGGGACTGTGGTGCAGAGAACTGGGAAATAAAATCCACACTGCTTCTGTCTTCTAACGAAAGCTAAATTACCCCCAACAAATCCTATCAATTATAGGTAATGAAACAGAATACTGCGAATTTAATTAAAGACACACCCATGACTTAAGAAAGCGGTTAAATGAAATCAATCAATCAAGACCGCCAAAATGGAAATGAAGCCTGCATGATTTCTTTCCTGATATGCTTCACCTGAGTTCAACCGTTTCATAATGAGAAAACCTACACGATCCGGAAGCTTGTTTTGCAACATGACAAAAAGAATATTTAAGCATGGTAAGTCATGGCGATATAATTCCTTCCCTCCTTGTTTCTCTCATAAACCCAGCACTTTCATGTTCCCATTCTAGTTCGTGTCAATATAATTCCGTCCGTTCTTGTTTCACCCCTTTCTCCCCATACACCCAACACGTTTATGTATTCTGTAAAGGTGTACCCATTTTACCATCAGTCTTTCCATCAGCTCCTAATTCTCAACATACATAACTCTGAACTTCTGATTTGTTAAATGAAGGGACTTTATCCACAGTTGAGCTTTTGTAACTTACAGTCAACGCACTCATTCCCCTCAATACCTCTGTGTGCCGGGACCTATAAGAAGAAAATATATAAACAAGTACTTGAATATGAATGAATGCCTGGTGAGTTTCCAACAGTAAATCTGACCGACTGCTAGAATAACGTGTTTAAGAGTCATCAAAACATAAAAGTAATCTGAACAATTATAACGTTACGTGGGAAGAAATTTCTCCACCAATTTTAAGCCTAAAATGATGACAACCAATTCTGCTGTAGAAACTGATAAATGTTTGCAAAGAAATTTCTCTATCCTTGTCTATACTTCAGGCACATTAGATGGGCTACTCCAACATTCCCAGTTCAATTATCTTTCGTTCCATCTGTAAAAATGTTAAAAACTTGACATGATTAGTGTAACGCTTAGGACTATCGGTTTGTATTTGTCCAGGGGGAAATCCCCACCCGCCAAACCGTGTCTCCCGTTTGCGTGGATGCTGTGTAATGCACACTGGTACAAACTCGCACACAGAATATCAGACAGCACACAATGTACGTTTACAGATTACTCTTTATAAATTTTACTGGAACTAGGTAATTAATAGCGATACAATATAAAAGGAAAGAAATGGGCGCCAAAACTTTTTGTTAGAGTTCAATCATTTCGTGCACAACCGTTGGAGCTCAATTATCGAAGCCTTCTGTCCACCATTCGATCTTCTCCGACCTCCTCGACCCGCCGCCTGGGACCAACCTGGGACCAAAAGGGTCCAGCACGACCTTCCTCTTCGGTTCTCCTCCCGATAAACCCGCGCACTGACTCCAGGCTCCCGCACAGACAGAAAGAACAACAAAGCTTCCAGTGGTTAGTTCCTCCGTTATCAATAATTATAACCCAAACATTTCAACTAAAAAGGGCATTACCAAATCAGTTACCTACAAAGAAGCCTTTCATTATAACGTTACAGAGAAGCCATTTTATATATGCAGTTAACAGTTAACATTACAGTTAATAATCTGAGAACCCTGTATTCTCCCCCCACCGAATTAAGCCATGCCATCATGCCGTTCAGATAATTCGCCAGCCCCTCCTGCAGAACACACCTCCCAATCCAAGTGCAGAAAGCAGTGGCAAAACTCCCCAAATCAGTGGATCTCACATCCTGTTCCCCAGGTGCCGCATCGGCCAACCTGTCTGGGGTGGGGGGGGGGGGGGTTGCCTACTTCCCTGAGGCCTGCGCACTCCCTCCTCTAACTCCTCCCCCTCGGACAATACGGGAGACTGATGGGAACTACCAGGCGAACCCTCCCGCGAACGGTCACCCAAACCCCTCTGCACCTCGGAACCGTCTATCTCTTGCTTGGGCCCTACATCCTTTATTCCAACGCCCTGTGTTACCCCCGACTGCCCATCACTGGCCCCCCTTACCTCGTCTAACCCAGTGGTGGAAGGGCCAGGAGCCTCCCCCTCCATCACGGGAGCGTCAGCGAACGGCAGCATGTACCGATCGTCCGAGTCATCATCCTCCGAGTCAATATCCCTCCCAGGAACTGGGCCCAGGCACGACTCTCCCGCAGAGTCCTGCTATAGGTGCATCCGACACCTCGGGCTCCGGCTCTACCTGTACATCTCGCCCCAGGGGCAACAGGGGAATCAGATGGGGAATCTTGTCGGGCCCCCTCCCATCCTTAGCCTCACGGGGAAACCGGTAGATTTAGCATCTGACTCAGGGCGTGCCGGACCAGCGATCAGCCGGCTTGTGTTTCCCAGGTAGTCGCAAATTCCTTATGAGGACTCGATCTCCCGGCAATAGTTGGGAGAACTTCACCTTCTTGTCATACCTCCTCTTATTTCCCCGATTCTGCTCGACGGCCGCCTCCCTAGCCAGCTCATAAACTCTTTGTAGTGCTTTCTTCATATCAGACACATACTTCAAGTAGGGTTTCGGCGATACTTTACCTGCATCCGTCCCAAAGCAGAGATTAATGGGCAACCTTCCCTCGCGCCCAAACATCAAATAATAGGGCGAGTATCCAGTAGCTTCATTTCGGGTACAGTTGTAACAGTGAACCAGATGCCCAATATGTTGACTCCATCGGCTCTTTTTGCTAATTTCCAGAGTTCCCAGCATGTCTAGCAGCGTCCGATTAAACCTCTCCGGCCGGGGATCACCCTGCGAATGACAGGGCGTAGCTCTCGATTTCTCAACCCCCATCATACCCAATAGCTCGTAGATGAGCTTACTCTCAAACTCTCGTCCCCGGTTTCTATTTATCCGTATTAGTTTGACGACTGTGATAGGGATATACGGTCAGCTCTGCAGTTTCGTGATCTATTGTGGATAGAAGGGGAATTTTTATGGATTTGCCAGGATCTAGCAGAGGTGCAATGAGAGAGTCTTTAAAGAACATGAACAAATGGCAAGTCGGAGTTTATTTATGTGTGATTGCAAGTGCCCAGGAGAGGCATGTTCCTTTTGGGGTGAAGGATCACCTGGCAAATTTAGGGTACCTTGACCAACAAGAGATATAAATGCCTTGGTGAAGAAATAAAGGAAGCATACACTAGTGCAGGCGATCTGGATCGGGTAAATCAATGTTTAAGTATACGCTTAAGATGGACACCAGGTTGACGAAACAATATAATGTGATATATTTGATATATATAGAACCAAGAGGTTCTATAGCTATATTAATAGTAACAGTGTGGCTAGGGAGAGAGGCCCCACAGAGATCAGCAGGGTTCCTGTGCCTTGAGCCACAGGAAATTGGTGTGATCATGAATCAATTAACGAATAATTCTACTTATTGCTTACTGCGTACAGTATCATGGTTGCTCAATGGATAATGGAAACTAGTGGAGTTGCTTTGGAGGACATTCATATTACCAGCGAGCAGTTATTTGCAGCTTACAGTGCATTAAGGTGGATAAATCCTCAGAGCCTGACCAACTGTTTTGTGGAAGTCTGGAGAAAACTGTGGAGGCTTTTCTGAAGATATTTACTTCATCATTATCTACTGTTGGTTGTCCCAATGACCGTGCAAACACAGAAATGTTTTTGCATTGTTTACAAGACCTGTAAAGGGCAAACCACGAAACTACAGGCCAGTCAGTGTGACATCAGTCGTGGGGAAGTTACTGGAGGTATTTCCAACTGGACAGGACAAGCCAGCATTTTGATAGACAGAGTCAGATTAGCAGGTGTAAGCATGGCTTTTTGGCGTAAGTTTGTGATTGATGAATCTCTCAGAGATTTTTGAAGAAATAAATACAACTGTTTCTCAGAATGGAAGGTGGTGATTAGTGATGTGCTGCAGGGGGTAGAGCAGGGAGTCTTGTTATTTATTATTGTAATAAATTATTGGTATGCAAATGCACAACTTTGTCGGCGTGTATTGTCCGGAACTACCTGCTCACACCATCCCGCCAGGCAGTATGTTCCGAATTGTAACCTTCCTCTGAGTGAAAGAGGAAAGTCTTCCTGAGGTCCCACTTTAAAAGGTACTCCTCTTCCTAAACCTCATGATGTACATACCTCGGTCTGAAGTCAGCGAAAAAGTTTCTTCATTCCAATTGATCCATGCCTACCTAAGCTAGTAACAATTTGCATACATGTGGCACACATCCCTCTAACCAGTCCTATCCATAAACCTGTTGGAATGTCTTTTAATCCAGTATTTGAACCCACCTCTGCCTGTTTCTTTGGTATCTGTTTCCGCATAACTATCACCTTCTGTGCACAAAATATTGTTCCTCATGTCACCTTAACATCTCTCTCCAGTCACCTTCATTCTCTGTTCTACACTTTCTGTTCTGCTGAAGGTTCTCTCCAGTCTTCAGTGTTCTTTCCCTACCGCATGCTTCTCAGGGTGCCTTCAGATCCAGGAATCCGTGAATCAGCTGTCCTTGCCCTTCTATGTTTCAGGAATACGGTGATCCGGAACTTTCAGAACTTCACACTGAAATGACACCCATTTCCCAAAGATGGATTTACCTGCAGGTAACATCTCCACATATACATTTGACAGATCGTGTCTATGATAATGAAATGTGCCTTGATTTCTGTACTGTTCTTAACTTTCTGCTTCTTTCCAGTTTAATGACATTCCTCCTATAAATGGATTACCAGAACTGTGCACAATACTTTCTGGTCTGAACAATGACATACATTTACAACACGAAGACCAGGTCCCAGACTGTTTCGAAACATCCTGAATTTTGTGTTGACTTATCTCAAAGCCCTCTTCCACTTACATCCACCTCCTTGTCCTATACTGACTAGGACTATCAATGTACTGTCAGTGAGGCTCAACGTTCCCATGATATCTCTTTAATTTGCCATAAGATTTGTTCCTCAGTCTCCCATTAGCTACTGAGAGATTTACTGTAAAATTCCAGCAATGTGGTTGTGATTTTATTTAATTCTAAAGTCTACTCACACAACCTCATGTGAAGTATCATCTGAGACATCCTCCCTCAGTGATGAACTCCTTGGTTAATAATGAAACATTCCTTCCTCCCCATATTGTTCATCCCTCCCTGTCACATGTGAGCCGTCTACACCTGGAGTGAGGAGGTTCAAGAGCTGCCCGTCTTTCACTCAGAGTCAGAAATATGCACAGGACAGAAACTCAGCCATACTAACCAAGATGTGCATCAGTGAGTCCCATTAATCTGTGTTTGTTCTATATCTCTCTAAACCTCTCTGATCCATGTACCTTTCGGAATGTCTGTTAAACAGTGTAATTATGTTCTCCTGTACAGCTTCCTCTGACAGCTCGTAACATATACCCACCACCCTCTGTGTGGAAGAAGTTGCCCCTCGTCCCCTTTGAATCATTTTTTCTTTCATATTACCAAACGATTCTGCCTTTATTCATTTCTTAATCACATTCTTCCTATTAGTGAGCGATTAGAATTGCATACAATACATTGTGGTCTCACCAGTGACCTGTACAGTTATCACATTGAATCCCATCTCCCGTACTCCAAACTCTGATGAATGTCTTGCTCACCAGCCTGTCTACATTTTCAGAGAACGATGCATCCCTGTTCTCTCTGTTGCCCAACACCCATGAGGACTTGACTCATTGCCACAGATACACATGTCGGTGCGCTGGTTAAATATTTTTCTGTCACTGAGACTGACTCAGACATTGACGGTGCAGTATAGGTACAGCATAGTATATGAAGAGTACAGTATATGTCTTGGCTGAACACAACACCAAATTAAACTAAATCTCTTCTGTCTCTTCAATGCCACTATCATATCTGCTTCCACCACTCCCATCGCAATCCATACCACGTACCACAACTCGTTAAATAAAACCAATCTACCACTTACACTGCACATCATCTTTAAAGTATCACCCTGTCACTTTAAAGGAAAACATTCTCCAATTTGACATGTCCACCCTCGCAAAATGACTGACTGTTCACCTAATCTACACCTCACAAAGCTTTGTGAAATTCTGACAGGACATTGTAATATCATATTTAGTTTCGATCACCCTGTTACGGGAAAGATGCAGTTCAGCTGAAATCAGGACAGAGAAGCTTACAAGGTCAATGTTGGTACACAAACGAGTGAGTGATGAAGAGAAGTTGAGCAGTTTTCGGGTTGTTTTCTTCACAATTTGGGAGAATGAAGGTATGATTATTGACGTGTATGAATAATTAGGGTCACAGATAGGGTGGGTGCACTGACATATTTTAACAGGGAAAGTGGAATCTGGAATTAGAGGGCTCTAGATCGTGAGAGGACAAAGATCAAATGAAAATCTGACAGGCAATTTCTTACAGCCAGACGGCGGTCAGTATATGGAACCAACTGCCGGAGGAAGTGGTTGAGGCAGGTACATTTAGAAGATTCAAAAGCTATTAGACCTGGATACAGTTGTGAAAGGTTTATTTTAGCCAGGCATAGATGCAACTTAAATGGGAGCTTTGCTTGGCTGGATCCGATTGACTGAAAGTCCCATTTCCATGCAGTGTGATGCTACAAATCTAAACCATGAGGACTCTGGTTGATGACTTCTCTCAATGGCTTACTACTTATTTACAGATCACAGAATCCAGCATCTTACCAACAATAGATGAGACATCAGCAGTTACAGTGACAGACTCTTGCCTTCTCCCATTCTGGAATAATTGACACACATTTGAGATTTTCCACTTCATTGAAACCTTCCTCGAGCACAGTGAGCTGTGAAAAGCCTCAGCTTAGTTATTCAGTTTCTCTCCAGCAAATTCCTGTAAAACCATTGTGTGCAGGTCGTTGGGACCTGGTGACGTTTACTGTTAGTTCCATTAGTTTTTCTCTCATGACTATGATTGTAAATTATTGCACTCTGCTGAAAAGTGAACAATGTTCACAGTGTTGAGTTTAACACTGCAATTTCCATTTCAGTTTCTGACCTTGAGTCGCTTATTGTTGTTTGCTGAAGTATTCTCAGTCCACTGGGCTACCTCTAGCCCTTCGCATTTTCTGTGTTCTAGTCTTTAATATTTCCCTTAATCTCATTTTTGACCAGAGATGCTTCATTTTTCTCCTGAATCCTTCTGTCTAATTGATATTAATGTCTGCTGAGCGTTTAAATATCTGCCATTGCTTATCAACTAACCTGTCCCTGACCTATTTACCCCATTCAAATACATCTGAAATGGCTTGTTCCTGGGTAAGTTCGGTAAAATAATTCTGTCTGAAACAGTCCCTGACGACTCTACATATTTCTCTTCCGCGGCATCTCTCTAGTTTGACCAGTTATATCAATACAGATCTCAAATTCAACAATGATAATCACACAGTTCCGTTCGTAACTCCCTTTGATCATTTACCCTCTCGTGCTCTGTCTCATGAAGCGGCAATGGATGAGGGTGTACAGACCACTCGCTCCCATGTTGTCTTACCCTGCTGTTCATTGTCTCTACATGCTTGTCGCCACTCACCATCCCATGGTGCACATGGCCGCCCTCCTTTTTGACTTTTACTGATTAGTGTGGATCATTGTTGGTTAGTTAGTTAAGCCCATCACTCCCATTGCAGCACAGGCCACCGACAGTAGATCACCAGAGACCTCTTTGCTGTGCCTGAATTTCAAATTGTCCCCAGGTGCAGCCCGTCTTCGTGGTGGATCGATCCTCTCCCAGGGGTGAGGTCTCAGGAGCTTCTGTAGTTCTGGGTTTTTGTGGGATTGGTTTGCTGAGGATGGGATGTCCAACTCTCCTCCATTTCCAGCCGGGATTCGGACCGTCCATGGACAGTGCTGGAACATGTAATATGTTGAAACACTGAGATCCCTCTTCCGGTCAGCCTGCAATCATCTCCCTGCAATAGTTGTACAATCAAACACGTTTCTCATAGTGCGGTTCCTGCATTCATTCAGCCTAAGTATGCTGTTTATAATTCTGTATACCTCTGTCAAATCGCCGTCATTCCCATACCAGCCATGGAATAAAATCCAGGCAATAAGGGTTAAATGAATTGAGATCATCCTTGATCTTGCTCACCAAGGAGATTTCAGGTTCGCCCTTTTTGGATTTTCTAATCACCTGTTTGAGCGATTTTCTGCTATTCAGTGCGAATCTAGTCCGATTTTAGCTTCCAGAACCTCTTTAATTGTGCCGTAGAAGGCTCCAGATGCACAGATCTGTTTGTATATTCGGCTCCGCCCCGTGACTGTATTTTCATTTTCTCCTCACTGTTTTACACTGAAACCAACTGTACGCTTGCCCACCAGTTGCCGTGTGTGAGAGAGTTTTTCTAGAGTGCAGTATTTCAATTCTGTTGTACATATACCGGTGGAAATTAGTGGCTCTGTTAAAATGTAGGGGGAGCAGGAAGTTGAGGGGCCACTGTCTGCAGTCTGTCACTCTGACTCTGTCTCATCCTCTTCCCAAGTCGTTCTCTCTGCTCCTCAATCGGGCAGTTCGAGGTGTTGTGTGTAAAAGCAGAAAGCAGCAGTCAGTTTGTCACAGAGCAGCGACCTGACACATGTAGAGCGCAAGGAGGCAAAGGACTGGGCAAGGGTGGAGCCAGGCCTCATAAAGTGCTCTGTGATAACACCGAGGGTATCGCTAAGCAGCCATCTGCCACTTGGCCCTACTGGCACATTTCAGGCTGCAGGAGTACATGCTGAGGGACACACTGAAACTTGGTTCAGCCACGGCGGGGGTGTTCTGCTACTGGAGAGGGAGGGGCCGGGTTGGGTGAGAAAGCCTCTCAGTTACTTCAATTGTAAATCGGCATAGAGTGTGACATGAGTGGCAGCAGTTCTACTGATTGATGGGTAGTAACGTAATAGAACACTACTCACAGCATTGAACTTGAATGGAAAGAATGAAATGGCTTTGCATGGTTTATTCTTGTATCATTTGTTATGAGTCAAGATCACTTGTTAATGATCTGTACCCGACTGTGTAGCTGTAGAATGATGTGAGTATAGATGTTCATAGTCCAGCTCTCTTCAGCCTCCACAGAAAGTCATATTGATCTGTGTTGTAATCCATTTGTCACTCTGTGGCCTTCTTCCCCAAATGATCAGGATCTCCCTGTAATCCAGATAACCTTCTTCACCGTCAACAGCATGTCTGAACTTACTGATCAAGTCTTGTGCATTTGCATACAAGTAATTTCTTGAAATAGGGAACAACAAGGCTTCCAGCTCTCTCCCCTGTAGCACATCACTAATCACCAGTCTCCGTTCTGAGAAACAGTTTTATTAACCTCCAAGAATCTGTGAAAGATGAAGCAACCACAACTTTCCAAACACTTGCGAATCAGACTCTTTCCATCAAAATACTGGTTGGTCCTGTCCATCAGAAACCCCTCCAGTAAGTTTCCCATAACTGATGTTAGGTTGACTGGCCTGTAGTTCCCTGGCTTGTCCTTGACACATCTTTTAAACAATGCAAAGCCATTTCTGTGGGCAACTACCAAGAAAATAGCTTCGGAAGGACCTCCACAACTTTCTCCAGACTTGCACAAAGCAATTGGTCAGGCCCTGATGATTTATCCACCTTAATGCACTGTAAGCCTGCAAACAACTGCTCTCTGGTAATATGAATGTCCTCCAAAGCAGCTCCACTAACTTCCATTATCCATTGAGAAAACATGACATTGTATTCGGTAAACACCAAGTCAACATATTCATTTACTGATTCATGATCCCACCCATGACCTGTGGCTCAAGACACGGGGACCCTGCTGTTCTCTGTGGTGGGGGGGGGGTTCCCTCTCCTGAGCCACACTGTTATTCTTAATACAGTTATACACTTTGTATTTCCCTGACATGCCAGATCCACCTCTTAACATTGCTTTGTCCTCCTGGTTTCCCTGTTAAGAGCATCAATAATAATTTTTGTTCTTTTTGACCGAATCTGACATCCTACACCCTGTATATGCTTCCTCTATTTCTCGACCAGAGCCTTCATATCTCTCATTGACCAAGCTTCATTGAACTTGCCAGGTTACCCTTCAGACTAACAGGGAAGTGCGTCTCTTGGAAATTTGATATCACACTCATAAAATACTCCCACTTGTCCTTTGTTCATGTTCCTTCCTGCACACTCACTCCTCCAGAAAAAAATCACCTTTTGTGCACATTAGATCCCTAAACTGTGGAGTTGATGTACATTCCCATCACTATCTTCAAACTAATAGAAAGAATGAAAAGGCATTAACAATTACAAGGGTAAGACGTGGCAACACAAACCAATCCTCATGCAGGGGATCAGACATAGAGACAGTGAGCAATTTCAGGTTGCTGGGAGTCAAGCTGTCTGAGGATCTAATCTGGTTCCAAAATAACAATGTAGCTATAAAGAAGACGTGACAGTGGTTCTGTTTCATTAGGAGTTTGAAGTGATTTGGTTTCTCAACTGAAATACTCAAAAGCTTCCATAAAGGTACCACGGAGACCATTCTGACAGGCTGCATCACTGGCGGGTGGGGGTGGGTGGGGGACCGAAAGAAGGTACTGAAATTGATAAAGTCAATACCCCTGACATGTTTCATTAACGGTGCCTCAGAAAGGTGACGTCTGTAATGAAGGTCACCCATCACATCGGACAAGCCTTCCTCTCATTGTTATTGTTACGGAGGAGGTACAGGAGCCTGAAGGCACACACTCAGTGATTCTTGATCAGCTTTTTCCCCTCTGCCATATGATTTCTAGATGGACATTGAATCTACGAACACTACCTCACCTTTTTAGTCTATTATTTCTTTATTTTTCACTGATTCGATATGCATAAATGCTTACTGTTATTGATTTACTTGTTTTTGTTTTCCTTTCAATATTATCAGGTGTAGCATTGAATTGCTGTTGTCAGTTCAACAGATCTCACGACACATGCCGGTGATAATAAACCTGATTCTGATTTTGATTCTGATAAAAGGGGTTCTTGAACAGCCTGGGGAGTAAGCTGAGGAATGGTAAATGGTGTTCAGTCCTGATGAGTGAGGAGTGACAATATGTGAAGTCATAACAGAGGAGGACATTGTGAACACAGCTCAGTCTGTCACAAAAACGTGCCTCCCTTCCATTGACCATCTGCATTCGCTGCTGCCCCGGGAAAGCAGTTAACATCATCAAAGACCCTTCCCAGCCCTGTCATTCTCTCTTCTCACACCTTCTATTGTGCGGCAGACAAAAAGGAGTAAGAACACACAACACCAGGATCAGGGACAACATTTGCCCCACTATTACAGTGCCTAATATTAATCGTCCCTCGGAAGTTTTCATGTCTTATTGTTTTACAACCTTTAATCGCAGTGGATATAATTTGGCTTTTTTGACTCTGATCAACAGAAAAAGAGTCTTATGTGTCAAAGTGAAAACAAATATCTACAACGTGATGAAACGCAATAATTGATTGCATAAGTATTTAACCCCTTTAACATGACACATCAAATTATTACTGGTACCGTGAATTTGGTTTAGAAGATACATAATTAGTTAAATTAAGATCACCGTGTGCAGTCAGGAGGTTTCAACAGACTGTAGTAATAATGCACCTGGATCTGCCACGCCCAATTGCCAGTGTCCTGGCAAGAACCACACCATGAAGGCTGAAGACCCACAGAAACTGCATATGAATGGTTATTAAAAGCAAGAAAATTGTCGAAGCACCCAGGCAACAGTTATTGTATGCACAGTCTCTCCTATCTCAGCCACTGAAGCCTGTAACTCCTCCCGAGTTATCACGGGTCGCTTGATGGCCTCCATCACTAGTCCCCTTCTTACACAATCTCTCAGTACTTGGGGACACCTTGCTATTGACAGATTTACCTCTGTATCATATTCTTTCTATTTTTTTGATGATTGACTTAACTGTACTTCAAGGAATATTCAGTGGCTTGGAATTTTTTTTGCATCGATCTAAGAACACAGCCCTAAGGTGCACCTGTATTGAAAGTCAAAGGGGTGGAGGTGAGCGAGCCCATTCTTACCACCTTCTGATGATCTGACGGGAAGTCGAGGATCCAGCTGTACAAGTCACAAGTCGCTTTTATTTCCATTTCGACCATAACTGCTGGTACAGTGCATAGTAAAAATGAGACAACATTTTTCAGGACCATGGTGTTACATGACACAGTACAAA
This sequence comes from Hemitrygon akajei, assembly GCF_048418815.1. Taxonomy (NCBI): domain Eukaryota; kingdom Metazoa; phylum Chordata; class Chondrichthyes; order Myliobatiformes; family Dasyatidae; genus Hemitrygon; species Hemitrygon akajei. The sequence goes on along the minus strand of NW_027332105.1, from coordinate 203,475 downwards.
AACTAAACTGAACTACGTAAAAAAACAACAGAGAAAGCTACACTAGGATTCATACCTTCACAGGACTGCATAAAGTGCTCAAAAACAGTGCAGGCATTACAATAAATAATAAACAGGACAATAGGGCAAGGTGTCAGGCCGAGGTCTCTGAGATTCTTGTCGGGCCTGGATGGAATTATGCTCTTGAATGTTGAACTGTAGTCCAAGAACAGCATTCTCACAAAAGCATCCTTCTTCTCCAGATGTGTACTGTCGGGTTGCAGAGCAGTGCCTATTGCATCGTCTGGCGATCGGTTGTGTCAGTAGGTGAACTCCTGCGAGTCCAGGCCTGGAACCACCAATCACTCCTCAAGCATTAACCTTTATTTTCACCAATCAATCACATGAATTTCTTTGGACCCTTTCTTTTCTGAGATTTCGTTCCCATAACTGCTCACAACACTCGGTGTGGTCTGACCGATGCCTGTTGAACCTCAGCATTACATTTTGCTTTTGTATACTTGTCCTCTTGAAATTAATGCTGACGATTGATATTTCTTTCTTACCACTAACTCAGACTGCAAGGTAACCTTTAGAAATCCTTCAGGAGGACTCCCAAGTCTCGTTGCACCTCTGTTTGTTGAATGCTTAACCTGCTGAGAAAATGGCCCACACCATTACTGCTGATGTGCATGACCATACAGTTCCCCATTCTATCTGCCACTTCTTGGTCCATTCTCACAATCTGTCTGTTCCTCTGCAGATTCCCTGCTTCCTCAACACTACCTAACCCCATCTATCTTCGAATTGTCTGCAAACCTGGATGCAAAGCCATTAATTCCGTCACCCAAATCACTGACCTGCGTCATGAAAAGAAGCGATCCAGCTGTCCCAAGCACCAGTCACACACGAGTTCATCCACCTGACCTGTCAAGCCGCTTGCATCGAAGTAAATGCAGTTTAAACGAATTGTCTTTTCACTCTTTTGTCTGTGCTCCCGTCTATCCTGTTCACTAAATTTGCTCTAATTGGCGACAGTATTACCTTCTGCTCAGGGTCACAAGGACTGCCCCTCCCCTGTACACTATTCTGAGCGTCTCTCGCAAATCTACAGGATATTGCACCCTCCCCCAGTTCAGGTGAAATCCATCTCTTGTGTACAAGTCTCCCTACCACAGACGAAATTGCAGGGATCCAAGAACTTCAATCTTTCCCCTGCCTCAGACCCTCAGTCACATATTCATCTGAATCATCGTTCTATTTTTATCCACACCGATATGTGGCACGGCGTGTAATCTGGAGATTACTGCTCTGAAAGTTGTGCTTTTTAAGTTCTCTCCTAATACCCCCTATTCACTTTGTAGAAGCTCAACCCTCTCTTTACCATGTTATATTTGTTAAGGCGTTTGATAAGATTCCTCATGTAAGGAGGCATGGAGTCCAAGGAGACTTTGCTTTGTGGATCCAGAATAGACTTTTCCCTTAGAAGGCAAATTGTGGTTGTCGTTGTTTCATATTCTGCTTGCTGGTCGGTGACCTGTGGTTTGCCCCAGGGATCTATTCCGGGACCAATTCTCTTTGCGATTTTTATAAATGCCCTGGATGAAGAAGTAGAAGGGTGGGTTAGTAAGTTTGCTGATGATACCAAGGTCGGGGTTGTTGTGGATAGTCCGGAGGGCTGTCAGTGTTTAAACCGGACATTTATAGGATGCAGAACTGGGCTGTGAAGTAGTAGATGAACTTTAATCCAGATAAGTGTGAAATAGTTAATTTGGTATGTCCAATCTGAGGACAGAATGTAATGTAAATGGTATGTTTAGGCAGTGTAGAAGTTCTGAGAGAGCTTGGGTTCGCTTTCAATAGGACACTCAAAGCTACAGTGCAGATTGACAGTGTTGGTGAGAAGGCTCCACGGCTGAAAAGGTTGACAAGAGGGGGCATAGTTTTAAGGTGCTTGGACACAGGTACCGAAGGGATGTCAGAGGTAAGTTTTTCCACACAGAGGCTGCTGGGTGTGGGGAATGCGCTGCCGGCGGTGGTGGTGGAAGCGGATACAATGGGGTATTTTAAGAGCATCCTCGGCAGGTAATTAGATATTAGTCCGCACTATTGTTCCTTTTACCGAAATGCATTATCAGACACTGTATTCCATCTGCCACATTTTTTCTTCTTCTTCCAACTTCTCTAAGTCCTGCTGCAAAGACATTCCTCCCTCAGCACTACCTACCCCTTCACCTATCTTCCCATCATCCGCAAACTTCGCCACAAACCTTTCAATTCGATGATCTAAACCCTTGATAAACAATGTGAAAAGTAGTGGTCCCAAAACGGACCACGGAGGAATAGCACCAGTCACTGGCAGCCAATCAGAAAAGACCCCTTTAATTCTCACTCGCTGCCTCAGACCTATCGGCCAATCCGCTATCCATGCCAGAATCTTTCCTGTAAATCCGCTATAGGATTTTATCTTATTAAGCAGCCTAACATGTGGCACCTTATGAAAGGCCTTCTGAAAATCCAAGTAAATGACATCCTCTGCCTCTCCTTTGTCCACTCTGCTTGTTACTTCCTGAAAGAATTCTAACAGATTTGTCAAGGAACATTTCGCTTCATAGAAATCAGGCTGATTGTGACTTATTTTGTCCTATTTGGTACTTTACAAGTACCTCGAAACCTCATCCTTAATAAGACTCCAACACTTCCCCAACCACTGAGGTCAGGATAACTGGCCTTTCCTTTCCGTTCTTTTGACTTTCTCCCTTCTTAAGGAGTGGAGAGACATTTGCAATCTTCCAGTCCCCTCGGACCATGAACAGAATCAATGATCATGACCAATGCATCCGGTATCTCTTCAGCAACCTCCCTCAGGAATCTGAGATGTCGTCCCTCTGGTCCCCGTGGCTTATCCTACTCTGGACCTCTGAGTTTTCCGAGCACCTTTTCCATTTTATTGGTAATGACAGTCACTCCTGCTCCCTGACCTCTGGAAAGTAGCTAGTATCTTCTACAGTGACGGTAGATGCAAAGTAACGATTGCATTTATCTGCTTTTTTTGTCCCACAATGCTTCCTCGCCAGCATCATTTGACAGTGGTTCAATATCAACTCTCAACTCTCTTTTATTCTTTATAGAATCAAATAAATATTTTCCTATCCTGATTTATTGGCATGCCTGTCAATTTGAGAACTTCTTCCTCTGTGCAGCCTAGGTATCCAGCACCTTGTGAACTGTTCCCGGAAACTTCAGCCATTTCTGCTCCGCTGTAATCCCTGCTGGTATCCTCCTCCAATCCTCCTGGGCAAGGTCATTTTCAATGCCTCTGTAAATCCATTTATTCCATTAGGATGAGGATATATCTGAGTTGTGTTTCACCCTCTCAAACTGCAATATGAATTCAATCGTAGTATGATCACAGCCTCCTCAGGGTTCCTTTACATAAAGCTCCCTTAATGAGATTCAGACTATTATATAACACCCAATCTAAAGATAGCCTTTTTCCGAGCAGGCACAAGCACAAGCTGCTCTAAAAAGCCATCTCGTAGCAATTCAACAAGTTTATTCTCTTCCGATTCAAAATCAAACTGATTCTCCTAATCCCCTTGCATATTGAAGTTCCCCACTACAACTGTGTCATTATTCTTATTATCAGAATCGGAATCAGGTTTATTATCACCGGCATGTGACGTGAAATTTGTTACCTTAGCAGCAGCAGCAGTTCAATGCAATCCCCAACAGCAGTGGCCCGGAAGAAGAACGGACTTGAGGAGCGGAGATTCCCAGATCCCGATGGGTGAGGCCGAGAAAGAGAAGACGGCATTTATATGCCTTCTGGGGTATTTTCCAGTTCGAAAGGATGTCCCAGGGCATATCGAGACCCCCTGCCACCTTCCAGAGGGTCATGGAGAAGACGGTGGGGGGGGGGGAAGAATTTGCATGAAATGTTGGTGTGTTTGGATGATTTAGTAGTGTTTGGAGCCACCTTGGAAGAACGGGAAGCGAGGCTACTGAAGGTGCTATGTCGGCAGGATGGGAAGGGTTAAAACTCTCCCTGGATAAGTGCCAGTTCTGCAAGATGACTGTTAGCTATGTTGGACACATAATCTCGCGGGATGGAGTAGCTACAGACCCGGATAAGATAGAAGCGGTGACCACGTGGGCGAGGCCAGAGACTGTGAGCGCTCTGCGCTCGTTCTCGGGGTTCTGTGGTTATTATCGGAGATTCGTGAAGGGATAGGCCAAAGTGAGTCACCCCTTGAACCAGCTTCTGCGTGGTTACCCTCCCATGGGGAAGAAAGGAAGAGAGGGACGGGAGGTTGGAGAATATCTCGAACTGTCGGAGCCCTTTGGACAGAGGTAGGACACGAAATGTGAGGAGGCTTCTAAATCGCTGAAAGAGTTGCTGACCCAGGCACCGAAGCTGGTTTTTGCTGACCCCAATTACCCTGTGTACTACACACGACACCAGCCGAGAGGGATTAGGGGCCGTCTTGTTTCAGGGCCAGGGCACCAGGTTGAGACCTGTCGCGTTTGTCAGTCGGAGTTTGTCGCCCTCCGATAGAAACTCTCCCACCCATAAGTTGGAGTTCCTGGGTTGAAGTGGGCAGAGGTGGATCAGCTGACTGACTATCTCTCCGGAGCCAGGTTTGTGGTGAGGACGGAAAACAACTCAGTACTTATATCCTGATTTCCGCGAAATTGGATGCTACAGGCCATCGGAGATGGCGGCCTTGTCGGTATCTGATCTCAGCCTGAAGAACCGGCCGGAGAACAGGAATGTCGATGCGGATGCTTTGTCACGACGGGAGCATGAGGAACAGGAGACAGACGAGGAGTGGGAGAGCATTCCTGCTCCTGGGGTGAAAGCCATGTGTCAGTCTGCTATCAGCGTGAAGGCCAAGGAAAAGGAGAGACCGGAGCGAGCAGTGGACCCATTGGGGGCTTCTGATGACGCCCTACCCCCAGTTTACTGTGACCTGACTGCACTGAAGACAAAGCAGTTTCTGGAATTAAGCCCGCGGGAAGTGGTAACTGCTCAGCGAGATGACCCGGGCATTGGCGCTGTTTGGTGCGCGGTGGAAAAGGGAGATGTGGCGTGGGCGGAGAAGATGAAACACGCTTCAGTGCCTCCGTTATTGAGGGAATGGCCTCAGTTGAAGTTGACGAAACAAGTTTTATATCGGGTAACGTCACCCCGGGCCACCCTCCTGCCTGAGAAGTATCGGAAGATTGTGTTGAAGGCCCTGCACGATGATACTGGACATTCGGGGGTGGAGTAGATCTATGGATCGCTCAAAGACAGGTTTTACTGGCCCCGAATGAAGGCGGAGGTGGAAGAGTATTGCCAGTCGTGCATTCGCTGCCTGTGCAGGCTGCTCCGTTGTCACACTGGCAAAGTGAGGGGCCGTTGGACCTGGTGTGTATGGATTTCTTGGCCATAGAGCCCGATGCCAGCAATACGGCGAATTTCTTGGTCTTCAAAGACCACTACACCAGGTATGCTCAGGCGTTCCCTACCAAGAAGCAAAGGGCGACTGCGGTGGCGAAAGTGCTATGGGAGAAGTATTTTGTTTATTATGGCCTTCCCTGGCGGATTCATAGTGACCAGGGACGAGACTTTGAGAGTAAGCTCATCTACGAGCTATTGGGTATGTTGGGGGTTGAGAAATCGAGAGCTACGCCCTGTCATCCGCAGGGCGATCCCCAGCCGGAGAGATTTAATCGGACGCTGCTAGACATGCTGGGAACACTTGAAATTAGCAAAAAAGTCCCGATGGAGTCAATATATTGGACATCTGGTTCACTGTTACTACTGCACCCGATATGAAGCTACCGGATACTCGTCCGACTATTTGATGTTTGGGCGCGAGGCAAGGTTGCCCATTGACCTATGTTTTGGGACGGATGCGTATGAAGTATCGCCGAAACCCTACTTGAAATAGTGTCTGATATGAAGAAAGCATTACAAAGACTTTATGAGCTGGCTAGGGAGGCGGCCGCCGAGCAGAATAGGGGAAATAAGAGGAGGTATGACAAGAAGGTGAAGTTCTCCCAACTACTGCCGGGAGATCGAGTCCTCATAAGGAATTTGTGACTAACTGGGAAACACAAGCCGGCTGATCGCTGGTCGGGCACGCCCTGTGTAGTAGAGAGTCAGATGCGAAATCTACCGGATTTTCCGGATGAGGCCCAAGGATGGGAGGGGGCCCGAAAAGATTCTCCATCGGAATCACCTGATGCTCCCGGGGCGAGATGTACAGGCAGAGCTGGAGCCCGAGGTGCCGGCTGCGCCTTGTACCAGGTTCTCTGCGTCCACGCAGGGTGGAGGAAGAGCCCACACCGGGAGAGTCGGTCCCAGGCCCAGTCCCTGTGAGGGATACTGACTCGGAGGATGATGACTCGGACGATCGGTACATGCTGCCGTTCGCTGATGCCCCCGTGATGGAGGGGGAGGCACCTGGTCCTTCTCCCACTGGGTTAGACGGAGTAAGGGGGGCTAGTGGTGGACTGTTGGGGTTACCACATGGCGTTGGAATAAAGGATGTGGGGTCCAAGCAAGAGATAGTGGTTCCGAGGTGCATTGGGGTTTGGGTGACCGCTCGCGGGTGGGTTCGCCTCGTAGTTCCCATGGGTCTCCCGTATTGTCCGAGGTGGAGGAGTTAGAAGAAGGAGTGCGCAGGCTCAGAGAAGCAGGCACCCCCCGGACAGGTTGGCCTATGTGGCACCTGGGGAGCAGGGTGTGAGATCCACTGTTTTGGGGAGTTATGCAACTGCTTTTTGCCATTGGATTGGGAGGTGTGTTCTACAGGAGAGTCTGGCGAATTATCTGAACGTCATGATGGCATGACTTAATTCTGTGGGAGGAGAATGAGCGTTTCTCAGATTATTAACTGTAATGTTAACTGTTAACTGTTATAAAGTGGGTCCTCTGTAGCGTTATAATGAAACGACTTTGTAGGTAACTGATTTGGTAATGCTCTGTTTAGTTGAAATGTTTGGGTTATAATTATTGATAACGGAGGAACTAACCACTGGAAGCGATGTTGTTCTCTCTGTATGTGTGGGAGCCTGGAGTCAGTGCGCGGGTTTTTCGGGAGGAGAACCGAAGAGGAAGAACGTGCTGGACCCTTTTGGTCCCAGGTTTCCCCAGGCGGCGGGTCGAGAAGGTCGGAGAAGATCGAATGATGGACAGAAAGCTTCGATATTTGAACTCCAACGGTTGTGCTCGAACTGATTGAACTCTGATAAGTCGGCGCCATTTTTCTTTTCTTTATATATTGTATCGCTATTAATTACCTAGTTCCAGTAAGGTTTATAAAGAGTGATCTGTAAAACGTACATTGTGTGCTGTCTGATACTGTATGAGCGAGTTTGTACCAGTGTGCATTACACAGCATCTACAGAAACGGGAGACACGGTTTGGCGGGTGGATAGCCGATAGACACAAGCGTTATACTAACCATGCCAGGTTTTAACATTTTTATAGATGGAACGAAAGATAATTTAACTGGGAATGCTGGAGTAGCCCATTTTGGGGCTTGAACTATAGACAATGATAGAAAAATTACTTTGCAACCATTTCTCAGTATTTTCAGCAGAAATGGTTGCCATCATTTTAAGCTGAAATTTGTTGGAAAAATGTCTTCACACGTAGCGTTATAATTGTTCAGATTACTTTTATGTTTTGATGACTCTTAAACACGTTATTCTAGCAGTCGGTCAGATTTACTGTTGGAAACTCACCAGGCATTAATTCATATTCGAGTACTTGTTTATATATTTTCTTCTTATAAGTCCCAGCACACGGAGGTATTGAGGCGAAGGAATGGGTTGATTGTAAGTTACAAAAGTTCAACTGTAGATAAAGACCCTTCACTTAACAAATCAGAAGTTCAGAGTTATGTATGTTGAGAATTAGGAGCTCATCGAAAGGTTGATGGGAAAATGGGTACACCTTTACAGAATACATAAACGTGTTGGGTGTATGGGGAGAAAGGGGTAAAACAGGAACGGACGGAATTATATTGACACGAACTACAATGGGAACATGAAAGTGCTGGGTTTATGGGAGAAACAAGAAGGGAAGAAATTTTATCCCCATGTCTTACTAAGCTTAATTATTCCTTTTGTCATGTTGCAAAACATGCTTCCGGATTGAGAATTTTTTTCCCATTATGAACCGATTGAACACAGGGCATTTTCGGGTGAAACATATCAGGAAATAAATCATGCAGGCTTCATTGCAATTTTGGGGGGCTTGATTGATTTCATTTAACCCCTTTCTTAAGTCATGGGTGACTTTAAATAAATTCGCAGTGTTGTGTTTCATTACGTAGAATCGATAGGATTTGTTGTGGTTAATTTAGCTTTCATTAGAAGACAGAAGCAGTGAGGATTTTATTTCCCAATTCTGTACACCACAGTCCAGTCCAGTTGATAACGGGAATGCACCTTTAAGTTGGAGAGTCTTAAATTAGCCAATCATTAAACGAGATGGCGGAGACTGGTGTGATTCACATTGGCTTAGTAAATGAGCATATGACTCGTCCCGCGCCGTCTTGTGGGAATGACTGACAGTGAAGTTGGTGAGCGGAATGGGAATAGATGGACATATCCGCAGACGAATGTGCGGGCGGCATTCCGGAGTAGTTCTTTGTCTGGCATCTGGCGGGAAGAATGAGGTTCTGACTCTCTTGGACGGTGCTTTGCCCCTCCCGACACACATACTATCTTAACGTCCCGGACTGCCGGTCGATGGGACAATCCGCCCGGGAATAACACCTGGGAGATCAGGCGGTGAATCTGAGGAGCTGGAGCCCGGACTGGAGACACTGCCGCCGCCTCTGGCGACTACTCAGGATGCGGCGCCTTTAATCAACTGAAGCATCGAAGTGACGGGATATTTCACCGCGCTGATCGCCTGCTCCCTGAATTTCGACTGAGTCACCGCGTAAATAAATGTGTTTGTGCAGCAGCTGAAATTCATCAGGAAAAACCCGAAGTACTGAAAGATCAATTCAGAATCATTGAAATTGTGTCCTTTTCCTGAGACCTGATAATATATGAAATTTCCAACTATTGTCATCCACAGGAGGATGAAGCTGCCGGAGAGGGTGAAGAGTAAAACCACAGACCTCCTCCTGCTCTCCATCTCCGGGTCACTGCGGTTCTCCCACTTGCTCTGACCCTTCAGCCCCTTACGGACCCGACTGGCCACTAAAATGTGCCTGACTGTCAGAGCGTTGAGCAGCAGGATCGCAGCGTAAGGGAGTAACGGAGTTAAAACTGTATCAAGCCAGTCATATCTTACCCACCAGGGGTCAGTGAAATAATTCTGCTTGGTATCACAGAGCCACGGTACATTGTCGATGACCACTCTGGGTTCTCGTACGAAGTATCGGGGAACGTTTCTCAGACACGACAGTACGCCGGTTGTTGTTAGAACCACAGCCGCAGTTTTCCCGGTGCAAAATTTTGTTTTCAGTTTCTGGCAGCAAATGGCGACAAACCGGTCAAAGGTGAAAGTGACGGTGAACCAGACAGAACAGTGTGTGGCTGAGTACATCAGTACAGCAATAACACTGCACACAGGGGTGATGCCCAGAAAACTCCACGGGAAGTAATATACTCTGATTCGATTCAAAATGACGCTGATGATAATGGTCAGCAGATCCGCCGCTGCCATGGCCACCAGGTAGCGAGTGGTGCAGGTAGAGAGGCCGCACTTTTCCCGAGACAGGATCACAATCGCCAGAAGATTTACTGGAGAGAGAGAACAGACAGTGGGCATTACTGAAGACATTTTGCAGGATTTAACATGGTATCGGGCTTTGGCTAAATGCTCGGGAGTGCTAGAGTCTGTAAACGGCTGCTAATCTAACACCAGAAATGGGTCGCACTGTCTCTGACCTGTCCTCTTCAGTGTGGAGATAAGACGATGTGTGGGGAATCGTTGGCGATAAAAGCGATCTGCATGAACAACACCGATCGGTGCTGATCCCCATTCCAGTCGCTGATGGGGCCGGTTTCACTGAATTAACTGTGACTGACCAGGACTCTGGAAAATCAGCATCTGATGAGGCCGAGAAGGGATACAGAGAGGAGCAACACACACAAAACTGGAGGAACTCAACAGGTCAGGCAGCATCCATGGAATTGAATCATTTTTCGTTTCGAGTCGAGACCCTCCTTCAGAACGAAGCGCTGCCCCGATTTATGACGGGTTTTAGAGGGAAAGAAGGAACCACTTAGTGACCTGTGGCTGAGTTGCTCCGTTAATGGATTAATTCTGCAGCGCAGTTTAATTCGATAACACACGGCAGTAGATCCGTGAACACTGGTTCAGGTGATCAGACCCGATAACTGACCAACAGACAGTGGGATCCAACTGTGACAGTCTCCACAGGGAGACGTGAAGCACAGGACTAGGGTTTCCCTCTGATCAATAACCTATGAAAAGTGTACTTCACAATGCAAACATCTCCCAGTCGCAACTTCCCGGAGAGATCCCTGGCCCCAGCACTGGGACATCTCTGGACAAGCTGTCATTCAAGGCAAGAACAGCGTTCAATTAGATCCCGTGAGTTAGAGGAGACTAATAAGCTTAGTTCCACTTGTTATTAAATCTGAAGGTTCAGAGTGTGAAATTGACAGGATCGATATCTCGGATGGATATTTGTGCAGTGATGATCAGGTTGTAAGCTTGTAACATCATCTTAAACAGGCTCAGAAAACCCAAAAATAACGAACATGAAATGTTCTGCTCACTCACCTGGAACTCCAATGACGGCAATGAACATGTACAATATTTTCTCCACACTGAAATACCTATCCAACATTGCAGACATTTCCTCTGGCCAGTGATTTGTCTCTTTGTGCGACAGGCGATCTCTCGGAATGAAATGTTAAGGCACCACATGCCTGGGGTTTTTAAAGCCATTCAGCAATTCCACAGGGACAGATTTCAACAGATTGAAAAATAAAGGTTTTTAAAATATTTACAAACCAATTACGTCAGTCAGGTACAATCCCTGCGATGACAGATTGTGATTAAATTAATGAATAATATTTAGATCATTTGTGGGAGTTAGTTTGCTGCAACAAAGGTAACTGAACCGTCCGAGGTGTCTCATCAATTAAATTTGCTTCCACTGTAAATATGTACTTCAAAGGAACCATTTGTTGGACACAGAATATTGAAGTAAATTATGTCATTGTGCCTGTGAAATTGTTCGGAATCACCTACTGTTACCATTCTCCTCAAGAGTATAAACTCTTGATGTAGTTTGTGGTTGTGGGACTCTACTGAGAGGCCTCGAAGAAAATGTCTGTTTGTGTTGATGATTAAACACAATTTCATATCCACTAAATCCTCCATCTGCTTCAGTGACTTAGTCACACACAGATCATTTGGGGGCTCATCCAGGACCCATTCCTAACCCGAACGCATGCCTTGAAATTGAGCCTCTAGTGGGGGGAGCGGTATGTTTTAATCATGTCACTCCGCAGGAGTCACAGAGCACGGTGCGAAAGTGTGTGTGTGTGTGTGTGTGTGTGTGTGTGTGTGTGTGTGTGTGTGTGTGTGTGTGTGTGTGTGTGTGTGTGTGTGTGTGTGTGTGTCTTTCTGTCTATCTATGAATGTTATTGTGCGTTAGTGTGTTTTTGTGTCTGTGTCTCTGCTTGTCCCTGCCTGACTATACACGTGCCTGTACACCTCCAATTCAGTTTATCCCCCTTGGTTCAGCCCCTTCCCATCTGTCTCCGCAATGCAGATGTTCTCGAACTCTCATTTCTAACGCTTCACAAAATGGCTGCTGAATCGTAACAAAGCAAGAACAGAGGGCAGATTTCAAATTGCATTTATTATTAATGTATGTAGAAATAAAACAACCTTGAGACTCGCCACAGCTCCATTTCGGCAGACACCCCCACATACACATTAGGTTATCCCGGAGCAAAAATCAATTCAAGCAGTTCACAAAATAGCTGTCTCCATAAATTCCTTTATAAACGGAACAACACTGAGTTTTGACACACCTCCAAATCCACCGGCTCCCCCAAGCCAGTGCTCACCCCCGAATCCGCCAACACCTCCAACTTTGTGCAAATCAGTGTGCATCCACAAATCTGTGCTCACTGGCAAAACCTCATTCAACCCTCAAATCAGTGTGAAACCCCAAACGCTACCGGCACCCGAAAAGTCCAGTGTACTCACACATTCTCTGACGTACCCCTAAATCTGTGTACATCCGGAAAGCAACATTCGCCGCCAAATCCGTTTCGTTACACTCTCACAGAGCAGGAGTCACTTCCACTACTTTACAAAATAGCTGTTTCCGCCTTAAAAATAGCAAGAACAAAGTTTAAAATGCAAACATACGCCCACATGCGTATTCCTCGTATAATCATTGACATCCCCCTAAATCTGCGTACCTCACCAAACCCATCTTTATCCCCTTATCAGTGGGTGTCCCAAATCCAGCGACCCCCATATTCCCTGACAAACCCTGATGTCTGCTCACATTCTCAACTCCCTGTGCACCCCCATATTCGCCAAAACATCCCTAAGTCAGAGCAATCCTCAAATCTGTGTGCACCCCGAAATCCGTGCCCACGCCGAACCCGCAGACACCGCCAAATCCACCGACACACCCAGAACTGTGCGCACCCGCAAAGTCGCATGCAAACCAGAAACTGTGTTCGCTCCCAATCTGTGTGCACCCCCAAATCCGCCGACACACCCAATTCTGTGCGGTGCCTCAAATAGATTCACACTCCCAAAACCCTGTGAACCCTCACACGCCCAAAGCTGTGTTCACCCCGAAATTCACTGACACTCCGAAATCAGTGTGCACACCCGTATTCCCCAACATGCCCTGAAACGTCCGTACATCAGCAAATCAATGTGCAGCCCTATTTCCATGTGTACCCCCAAACCCGCTGACATCGCCACAGACACATCAGATTTTCAGAGAGCAAAATTAATTTCAGTTCGCGAAATAAATGCCACCTTCTTAAAAAGTCCATAGTTCATATTGTGTTCATTATTAACCTATCTTTCTGTGTCTGCATCTCTGAGTGTTTATATGAGTTCGCGTGTGTGTCTTTGTGTCAGAGGGTAGCTAGCAGACAACGCTGACGCTTTGTCGTGACGGCTTGGCTACTGAGAACACTTGGCGAGGACAACAGAGGGATGTATGTACACTGGTTCGGGGAACTATATAGCATTACATTGTTTGTAAGGGATACAGCGATATCATGGGCTTAACTCTGAGGAGGTTGAACAGGGAATGGAAGAGAGAACCTTTGAGGAGCGTTTGATGGTTCTGGGCGAAAAATGGGAGAAATCAGTTTGAAAACTGTCGAATATTGAATGCACACGGAACGGGACACAGTGGAGACCTGGGGAGGTAGGAGTGATTCGGCGGCTGATCTTGCTTTACGGGTGTGCTAAGATTTAGGGGTATGGAAGCGAATGGGTGGGTGCACAGGGATTTTGAGGTGTCCATTGCTTTCGAGGTGCACTCTGAATGAAGGGTTGAATGCGCGTTTACCAGTGAGCACAGATTTGTGGGCTCACACTGATTTGCACAGAGTTAGGTGTGTCGGCGGATTCGGGGGTGCACTCTGACTTGTGGGAGACGTTGGATTTTGAGGAGTATCGAAGCTCAAGGTTGTTCCGTTTATACAGACTTCAATAGTAAATGCAATATGAACTTTGACTTCTGTTCTTGCTTTTGTTAAATGGTGACAGCCGATTTGTGAACTATTTGAAATTATTCTTGCTCTGTGCATGTGGGGGTGTCTGCTGATCTGGACAGGTGACGAGTCTCAAGGCTGTTTCATTTGTACATAAAATAATAATAAATGAAATTTGAATTTTACTCTCTGTTCTAGACTATTGGGCCGAATGGCCTACTTCTGCTCCTAAATCTTTTGGTCTTATGGTCTTATAACAGATTCCTGAGGCACAGCACTGGTCATCGGCGTCCATGCAGAATATGACCCGTCTACAACCACTCTTTGCCTACTGTGGGCAAGTCAGTTCAGGATCCACAAAGAAATGTGGATCCCATGCCTCCTTACTTTCTCAATAAGCCTTGCATGGGGTAACTTATCAAATCCCTGGGGAGATTAAATTAGGGGCATGACCAAGGGCGATAAACTGAATTGGAGACGTACAAGTGTATAGTCATCCAGAGACAGGCAGAGACAATGGGTCTACACACACACACACGCACACACACACACACACACACACACACACACACACACACACACACACACACACACACACGCACACAAACACACACAGACACACAGACACACACACAAACACACACACACACACACACACACACACACACACACACACACACACACACACACACACACACACACACACACACACACACACACACACAGAGACTTTCTTCGGCTCTCAGCCGTGTTCTTTGACACATACAGGGTGCTATGATTAGGACGTGCTTCCCCACACTAAACTTGTGAGATTGCGGGCGATATGTCAGGGTTAGAGGTGGCTCCTGGACGAGCTCCCAAATTTTCTAAGTATGACTGAGTCACTGAAGTCGTTGAGCGTTTCATGGATAGGAAAGTGTTTATTCATCACCACAAACAGACGTTACTTTGGAGACCCCCTCGGTAGAGTCCACTAAACATAACCTTCATCAAGAGTTTATGCTCTTGAGGGGATTGGTAAGAGTCGGTGATTCAATACAGTTTCACAAGCTACTATGCCATAATCCTGTGCTTGAGTATTTCATACAGTTCTGGTCATCCCACTGTAGGAAGAATGCTGATATTTTGGAGAGGGTACAGAGGAGATTTACCAGGACGCTGCCTGGTTTAGAGGGCATGTGCTATCTTTAAAGTCTGGATAAAGTTGTTTTGTTTCTTCTAGAGAGTTGCAGGCTGATGGAAGATCCGTTAGAGGTTTATAAGATTACGAGAGGCGTAGATACAGTGTACAGAGTCGACCTTTTTTCCAAGGTTGAAATGGTTAATACCATCGGGCAGACATTGACGGTGAGAGCGGGTAGGCTCAAGGGGTATGTGGAGGCAGTTATTTTACTCAGTGAGTCATAGATTTCTGGAATGCGCTGCCTGGGTTTAGTGGTAGAGGAAAATATAATAGAGGTTTTGAACAGGCATTTTGGATGAGTACAGTGTAGGTAGGAGAGATTAATATTTGTGTATTTTTGTTTTGAATTTTCCAACACTGAGCACCGAATAGCCGGTTCCACGTGTCCAGTAATGCAAAAAACATTTGTCTGTTCCTGCCTCCTCACCAAAAGCTATACTTATGTTGTGATTATGCGGCCAGTGGGAAATCATGCCTCTTGCGCTTCTTGATTTCATCACAGAGATTCGGCGTCAATCAAACCCGACTCTTTCCTCTGATAGACAGCTTTACTAACTCGATTCAATATTTGCCTTTATTGGTGTCTTCATCCTCCTAACACAAATGTTACGGTTTATGGTTGTTAATATGCTAGGCTGATGGTGTTGCTACTTGTGATTGATGTGGGGGTGATGTTGGATTGTAGTGAATGACTGCTGAATTAGTGTCTATTGGGATCTATATGGGGGGGTCGGTGATGTTAAGGGGAGGGTTGATAAATGGAAATGCAGCACTCCCCATGGAGTGAGAGGGGCCTGGAACTCTCCTGGCGTTAACTGAGCTTGTTGTATGTGGCCAGGCACAGTCGAGGTGCCGTCCGGGCTGGTTGTGTTGTGGACCTTTAGAATTAGTGTTAAGGGTAAGTTTGTGGATGTATATATGGGTTTGAAGGAAAGAGTGTGTTGGAGTTTAGTGTCGGGAGATATGTGTGCCTGTGGCTGATAGGGTTGTGTAGCCACTTTAATCTGGCCCGTGCCTTTCACTAACATTGTCCAATATCACGTGGCTTAATTAACCGGTGCTCCCAGTACTGGCTAGGTTTTATGGGATTTGTAAGAAGGGTGTAGTCTGTGATTACACGGGAGTGGGAAGATCATCCCTCCTGTGCTTCTTGATCACGTCACTCGAAATTCACTTTCACGCAACCTTCTCATTTTGCTCTGGCTCACGTCTTATTTAAATTGGACCAACACCTGCCTTTAGTGGGATATTCTTCAGTCTTACAAAAGTTTTATAAATCATAGTCATGAAAATGCTAAGGTGATGAGGTGACGACTTTTGATTGATATGGGTGATGTTGGATTGTAGGGAATAGGACCTGAGGTATGGGTTAGGGTTTGTAGGATTTGTAGGAGGGGAGTAGGCATTAGGTTTAGGGGTATGGTTGAGAGATGGAGATGCAGGACTCCCCATTGGGAGAGAGAGAGGGGAGGATGGGATGTGGTGTTACATATGTTCGTTTGTGATGCCAAGGTTAGTCGGGGATCAGTAGGAGTGGGCCCTTGGATTTTAGGATTACGTTTAAGGGTAGGGTGTGGAGGCGGAGCGTCGCCCAACTCAGGGATTTTGTTTCAGGGACACAGAGCGTAAAACATATAACTAAACACAGAACAGCAAACATTGAGACAGGCACTTCGACCCACTGAGTTGTGCCAAACTAATAAAACTAGCAACTAATTGTCTGACTAAACTAACTCACTTACAATAATCACCCCTTGTAGTAATTATCTGGGAGGCACGGAGAAAATGTGCAATTACAAATCAGTACCTTTATTGTATAACAGCAGAACTCCTGAACTTACACAACCGAATATTTGTCTGCACTTCTGCTTTTTTTTTTTCTAACCGCCCATAAACAGTCAAAGAATAAAAAGTAAAATCACAAGTAAAGAGGCGTTTTTGTTGCTGATCACATACAACTTGTATCTCTACAACACTGGAACACATACCATCCACGGTGGTCAATATCCACACTGGCAGCACACTGGAAGCATCTGCTTCTGAACCTATTTCTTACCAATTCGAGTATTGCATTTCATTGTCAGTGTCTGTGGCTCAGTGGGGAAGTGGGGAGAGCAGGAGTGTTTGTTAGGCGTAGTAGTGCAGTGCCAGTGGTTCCAGGGACACTGTCTTGTACTATATGTGGGATGTGGCTATTTTGGGAGACCTCCAGTCTTGTACAAAGTGCGGAGTTTTGCAGCTCCTGGGAGAATGGGTTAAGGAACTCAACCTGCAGCTCGATGAATTTATGCTAATACAGGAGAATGAGGAAGCTGGTACACAAGTAGTTGTAATTTATTGTCAGGCTCTGAGGGAGAACTGGTAGAGAATGCAGCAAAATGAGGAAGACGGACATATCGAGACAAATGACGATGGCGGTTGCGAGTTCAGCACCGCCTCCTTTCCCTTTGATCGATACAAGAGGAGTTTGTGAGCGGCCTATCGCTATGTAGCTCCCTGTGGCAGGTAGTTAGGCTTCTGCGCTCGTGTGGCTTCTGCCTCCCTTTCCATGAATGTGGCTGTTATTGGATGAAGGGATCGTGGTTCCATTTACAGAGTAGTCTATTGCGTTTAAGGACTGGGACCTTTTTCAGTCTAAATGATTTTGTATTTACTGTTTTAAATCGACGTTCCTTTTCCATTTTATTTTGCGATGGGACCGGGTTTGGGGTTGATGTTCTGTTGTGTTCTGTTAGATATGTTTGCGGGGCTGGGGGGCGTTGTTCTTGTTTTGTTTTGTCCTGGGGTGGTTGGTGTTGATGTTCTGTTGTGTTCTGTTCGATATGTTTCCGGGGGTGGGGGGCGTTGTTCTTGCTTTCTTTTGTCCCGGGGTGGTTGGTGTTGATGTTGTGTTGTGTTCTGTTAGATAAGTTTCCGGAGGTAGGGGGCGATGTTCTTGCTTTGTTTTGTCCCGGGGTGTTTGAGGTTGATGTTCTGTTGTGTTCTGTTAGATATGTTTGCGGGGGATGGGGGGCGATGTTCTTGCTTTGTTTTGTCCCGGGGTGTTTGGTGTTGATGTTCTGTTGTGTACTGTTAGCTATGTTTGCGGGGGTGGGGGACGATGTGCTTGCTTTGTTTTGTCCCGGGGTGTTTGGGGTTGATGTTCTGTTGTGTTCTGTTAGATATGTTTCCGGGGGTGGAGGGCGATGTTCTTGCTTTGTTTTGTCCCGGGGTGTTTGGGGTTGATGTTCTGTTGTGTTCTGTTAGATATGTTTCCGGGGGTGGGGGGCGATGTTCTTGCTTTGTTTTGTCCCGGGTTGTTTGGGATTGATGTTCTGTTGTGTTCTGTTAGATATGTTTCCGGGGTGGGGGACGATGTTCTTGCTTTGTTTTGTCCCGGGGTGTTTGGGGTTGATGTTCTGTTGTGTTCTGTTAGATATGTTTCCGGGGGTGGGGGCGATGTTCTTGCTTTGTTTTGTCCCGGGGTGGTGGGGGTTGATGATCAGGATGCCGTTCCTTTTCTGTCCAGGAGTGTGGGTTTGACGTTTCTCTGTGAACGGCTTTCATGCTCTTTCTTTGTTTCGTTGTTATCCGGAGTTGTATATGGCGACAGACTTTGAAAATAAATAAATCTTTGAACCTTTGGAAATGGCTGTTAGTGGGATATCTTAAATGGAAAGGGATCCTACATCACGGCAGATGATGAATCTGTGACTGAAGGTGTGATATGTGAATGGCCACAGTGCACGGAATAATGTCGGTGATCTTGTGTCGCAGATAGAGATTGGCAGGTATGAGACAGTGGACATTCTGAGTCATGGCCGAAAAAGGAACAGAGTTCGGAGCAGAGCATCCAAGGATATGCATTGTATCGAAAGCAATAGATAGATCTGCGGAGGGGGCTGGTAGTCTGATGTGTTGGTACAAATGAAGTCAAATCCTTAGAAAGTGACAGATATAGAATCCTTATAGATAGTTTAAAAAATGCAAGTGTAAGATTACCTTGATGGGCGTTATATACAGATATCGAAACAGCAGCCAGGAAGTGGATAACAAATTACAACAAGAGATCTAGAATATGTAAATAAAGGGCAATGTTGCAATTGTACAACTCACTGAGGATTTCAATATGCAGGGAGGTTGAAAAGGTCCGTTAGTGCTGACTCCCAAGAGGCATTGTTTTAGAATGCATACGATATGGCCTTTGAAGCAGCGTGTGGTTGAGCCTACACGGAAAGGGTAATTCTGGATTAGTATCAGCGAGGAATTCGCCAGAATGGATTCGGAAGAGTCACTGTGCTATGACGGTGCTTTGCATTAATGGCTAGTGTTTCTGGGTGAGATTCGGAAAGCGAACGGAAGGTGCATCCCGAATATAAAAATTGGTATCCTAACGGGAGGATCAGGCAACCGTGGCTGACGAGAGAAGTCTAAGACAGTTTAAACTCAAGAGAGAGGGTATATAATATAGCAAATATTTGGTGGGATTGTAGAACAGTGGGAAGATTTTAAGGACAGAATAGATTAAATATGAAATGGAGTTTGCCAATAACATCAACGAGGTTACAGAAAGATTGTTCTGTGGAAGACACCAGCTGACTGACAGAAACGCAAGATCGTCAGGAGGCAGAAGTGACTGTAGGTGGTATTATTGAGGTGAAGATGTTCAGAAGCTGAAAAGCGTGAAGGTAAGTAAGTCACCTGGTCCAGAGAGACTAGACTGCAGAGTTCTGAAAAGAGATAACTGAAGAGATTGTGGAGGCATCAGCAATGATCTTTCAAGAATCTAGAGAGACTGGAATGGATGCTGAGGACTGGAACATTGCAAATGTCACTGCACTCTTTAGGAAGGAATGGGGGCATCACAAAGGGAATTATCGGTCAGCTTGCCTGTCTTGAATGGTTGGAAGACGTCGGAGCCGATCACTAAGGATGAGGTTTCGGGGTGCTTGGAGGCACACGTTAAAATTCTGCAAGGTCAGAATTTCTGAAGCGGAAATGCTACCGGACAAATCTGTTGAAATTCTCTGAAGTAGTCTCAGGCTTTGCCTCAAAGGAGGCTTCGGATCAGAAGCGGTGTCTGCTCTGGGGACATCACCCGGATAGGTTTCTGTGAAACTTATCTCTTTTTACTGTGTCAGCGATACTTAGAGTAGTCTAGATAGACGCTGAATGTTCGTCATGCTGGATGTTGGAGCACTGGGAGACCCAGATTTTCCCATGGAACTACTTCAGCCTGAAGTGTGTCCAGGTGCAGCTCCTTAAAGACCCAGTCAGGGATGTGGAGCAGCAGCTGGATGACCTTCCGCTCTTACCGAACGGTGAGGAGATCACTGATCGGTGTTACAAGGAAGTAGTCGCGTCTCAGTTGCAGGAGGTGGCTTGCTGGGTGACTGTTAGCAGAAGGAATGAGAAGGTGAATATGGAGTTAGTGCAGAGCAACGCTGTGGCCATTCCCCTGAATAATACGTGTACCCTTTTGGATACACCAGTGGCCGATGACCTCCCAGAGAAATGAAACGGAGACTAGGTTATTTGCACTGAGCATGAGTCCGTGGTGCAGAAGGATACAAGGGAGGAAGAGGGAGCTGGTAGTGCTGAGGGGGGTCAACAGTCAAATGAACAGTCAGAAGATTCTGTGAACGTGAAAAGGACACGTGGATGGTGTCCTCCCATGTGCTAGATCAGGGGTAACACGGACAGTGCCCACCACAATTTGGAAGGGCAGAGAGAACAGCCAGTTGTCTCGGTACACATTGGTGCCAATGGCATAGGAAGGGAAACAAAGATATACTGAAGATAGAATTTAGAGAGCTATGTAGAGAAACTGAAAGCAGGAGCTCTAGATTAATATTTTCTGGATTTCTATCTCTGGCATGCGCCAGTGAGGGTAAAAACAGGATGATGTGGCAGTAAAGTACGTGGATGAGAAGACGGTGCGGGGAGAGGGTCTTCAGCTTGTTGAATCATTGGGATATCTTCTGGGGGATGCATGACCTACACAAACGAGACAGTTTACATCTGAACCAGACGCGGCCCACTGTTCACGAAAGAGGAGTTTACTAATCTTGTTAGTGACTGTTTCATCTAATTTTACAGGAGCGTGGAAACCAGAATGAGTGGACTCTCAATAGGACGCATGTTGAAAAGCAAAGATAGAGTGCAGTCATACTGTCGGGCAGGACAGGGAGTTGACAGGACAAAATAGCAGCTAGCACGGTGAGTACCGGTGCGTTTGGGCTAAAAAATCGAAAAGGGTAGCTAATACTGTACTCAAAATAGTACAGCCGTGGCTGACAGGTTCCCTTAAGGGAAAATGTTGTCGGAGGAACCTGATAGGATTCTCTGAAGGGATACAAGTCGGGCAGATAAAGAGGATGCAGATGACTGAGTATATTTGGATTCCCAGCAGGCCCTTGACAGGGCGCCAGAGTATTACGAGTACTTTACGATCATCATTAGCGCATTGGCTGACTGCTCGGAGGCAGCCAGTGGGAATGAAAGCATCCTTTCCTGGTGGGCTGCAGGAGACGATTGGTGCTCTACAGGGGTCGCTGTTGGGACGGCTTCTTTTGATGCTGTATATCAATGATTTAGATGATGGAATAGCTGGCTTTGTTGCCAGGATTCCATGTGAAACAGGGTTAGTAAAGGGGCGGTCTGTGTTGAGGAAACAGGTAGGCTGGTGGAAGGACAGATAAGGAAAATCAGCAAGGAAGTGTCAAGTGAAACACAATTTTGGAAAATGCATGGTCAAGCAATCTGGTGGAAGCAATAAACCTACAGTCTATTTTCTAAACTTGGAGGAAATTCAATAAGTATTGAGATGCAAAGGGACTTGGGAATTCTTGTATCGAACGCCATAAAGGTGAACTTTCAGGTTGAGTTGGTGATACGCACGCCAGTGCAATATTAGTATTCATTTCAAGAGGTTTGGAATATCAAAGCAGGGATGTGATACTGAAGCGTTTTAAATCACTGCGTTGGCATCACCTTGAGTATTGTGAACGGTTTTGTGCTCCTTATCTGAGAAATGATACACTGGCGTTGGAGACATTTCACAGGATGTTCGCTAATGATCATTCCAGGAACGAAAAGGGAATGTTTGATGGCTCAGGGTTTATACCCACTCCAACGTAAAAGCATGAGCTGAAATCTTTAGAATGTTGAAAGGGTATTTTCGATGGGTTGGGAGTTTTGGACAAGACGCCTCCGGATAGAGACCGTCCATTTATACAGAGCTGCGGAGCACTTCCTTTCGCCTGTGAGTGGTGCATTTGTAGAATTTGTTACCACAGGCAGCTGTGAAGGCCAGGTCGTTGGGAGTATTCAAGGCGAGGAATGAGTGGCAACGGCATCAAAGGTTACAATGGGGTCTTTTACGAGCAACTTAGACAGGTACTTGGAGCTCAGAAAAATAGAGGGCTGTACGCTAGGGAAACTCTGGGTAGGGTTCATGGTCCGCACAACGTTGTGGGCCGAAAGGCATGTAATGTACTGTTCACTTCTGTGTTTTATGTCCTAAGTTACGGGGAAAATGCCGGGGAGTGGGAGTAAGGAAGGGAACAAAGAATCAATCATGACTGAATGGTGGAGCAGACTCGATGGGTCAAATGGACTAATTGTGCTCCTGTGTCTTATGGTCTGAAGATCCATCCGTCACGAACTGGCCGGGCTGTGATGATCTGAGGAATACAGCAACAGTTCATTCAGCAACACCTGAATCCCGGTGTTGCAACATTTATGGATAAATAATCAGATTAATCCCTTTTTATATATTAGATACTACGGAATCAAAGAGAGTGGACGGCAAATGCATGATACACGAGGCATAATTCTTCCGTGAACGCAATAATAATTTTCAGTTCAGTTTTCAGTTGTACAGAGTTGTGAAGAAGATGATGAGGGGCATTCATCGTGTGGGTGGTCAGAGGCTTTTTCCCAGGGCTGAAATGGTTGCCACAAGAGGACACCGGTTTAAGGCGCTGGGGAAAAGGTACAGAGGAAATGTCAGGGGTGTTTTTTACGCAGAGAGTGCTGAGTGCGTGGAATGAGCTGCCGGCCAGGGTGGTGGAGGCGGATACAGTAGGATCTTTTAAGAGACTCCTGGATAGGTACATGGAGCGTAGATTAATAGAGGACTATGGGTAAAGCGAGTAATTTCTCAGGTCGGGACATTTCGGCACAACTCAGTTGACCGAAGGGCCTGCATTGTGCTGTAGGTTTACTATTTTTCCATGTTTATATTCCCAAATAGCGGTCGCATGTTGCTCAAATCAAATACTACACCAAATAAACATTTTGATGCTGCAGGAGGAAATAATTCCGTTCGCTTTTATTTACAGATTTCTCCCGTCGCTGCGAACAGGTACTTCACTGCATATTTCAGCTCGTCCCTGAATTTTCTCTGTGACAGTCCATAGATACAAGTGTTGGTGCACATGCTGAGGAAAGACAGCATGAACCCGCATTGCTGCAGGATACAGGTCGGTTTGCTGAAATATCTGTCTGTGTAGGAATAGTTTTCCACTTGCCACTTCATCGAATGTACGAGATAGGGCATCCAAAGTAATATGAAATTCGCAGAAAGAGCGAACAACAGTATCATTGACTTTCTCCGGTTCTGCACCTCTGGATCATGACGATTTCCGCTGCTTTTCCGAAGTACCTGGCGAACTCTATTTGTCGCTGTCACCCGGTGGACGGTGGAAACATTGAATAACAAAATTAAACAGATTGGCAGTGACGGTGTTGTGATGCCGTGAAGGACCTGGTAGGCTTTCCACAGGGGTGAGGTGAAGTATTCAGCCACGGGGACACAACGCCATCGATCTACTGCAAAGTAATATGGAATGGCCGGGGCACAACACGCCGCACTCACTGTTACTACCACCACAGCCGCGGTTCCGCAGCTTCTCACAGCAGATGGCGACGCACCGATCGAAAGTGAAAGCTACCGTCAGCCAAACGGAGCAGTCCCTGGTTGCGAGACTCAGGACAAGTAGCACAGAACACACCGGCGTTACGAGCAAGAAATGAGCAAACAAATAGATATAGTTTATCCTCTCTAATATAAGAACAACGATCACCACCATCAGATCGGCTGCCGCCATGGCCACAAGGTAGAGAGTGATGCATTTGGACAGCCCGCATTTCCCCCGGAGCAAGATCACAATCGCCGTTAAATTAACTGCAATAGTTATATATAAAAAAAACAATTACTATCAGGTACCGCAGAGTGATCGGTGTGACTTGATTTGCGTTGTGTGAGTAGTAATGGATTTGACCATTGTGTCGAGTCTCTGCAAGGGTAACAGTCCCCCTGCGCTGACCAAGATGCGGTATGGCTGGCCCGACAAAGCTGATTCTAACTTTTATTGCACAATTTTGATTTCTACAGTTTCACGTCCAGACGTTAACCATCAGAAGGAAAGTCAGGAGTTGACAGCAGAGCGCCCGCAATTGGCTCTGTTCAGGAGTGAACTAAGGGCCGTTTTCCTCTCCTGTAAGGCGAGGTTATAAGACACTGTCACGAATAGGATGTTGTCTTGCGGAAAAGGGCAGAGGTAGTGGAGAGAGCTTTTTAACCTAATTACACTTCCTTAAAAGAGTATTTAATTAGATTTCATATAATTTAAAAAATATATACATTTTTTAAATGTCATGAATGCATTTCACTGTAAACCAGGAGATATTTGCAGGCCGTTGGCACAGCCTTCTGATCTCAGGAGATGTGAAACAGATCTCAGGACTCGCTGGTCACAGGGAGACAAACCATGAATGTTAAAGTCAGACGTTACACTTTGTGCGCTCTGTGTCGAAAAACGGAGATATCAGCGAGGCCTGCTGACTTTTATTAGGAAGACAGACTACAAAATTACAAACAGGTAAATCATGAGAGTTTTACTGTAAGCGCTGCCGAGACATGCTTAATCGCCGAAACATTCGTGGGAAATCAACATGCTCACAGAAATATCAATATTAATTTAAAAACAATTGCTGGACATTAAGTTCAGTGGATTCAATAAATTGTTGCTTATATAGTTATATCGACATTGAAAAAGAAAAAAAAAACTGAATCACCTAACGAATGAGACAGTTGTTGTAATACACATTAGACCATAAGACAAAGAAGCATAATTTGGTCATTTGTCCCATCGAGTCTCCACGGCCATTTGGTCATGGCTGACACATATTCTCTCTCTGTGCCAATCTCTTGTTACCCCCGAATCCCTTCATGTCCTCAGCAATCAACCTATGCCTTAACTAGACATCAAGACGCGGGATCCACAGCAGCCCCTGAAAACGACGGCAACAAATTTACCATTTTCTGGGTAAAGGATACGCCACACCCTCATCTCCATTCTGAATGGGCTTCCCTCTATTCTGAGGCCGTTTCCTCCGGTCACAGTCTCCCCGACCATGTGAAACATCCTCTCCTAATCCACTCTATCAAGGCCATGCATGAATTGATATGTTTCAAGTAGGTCACCGCTCACTCTTCCGATTTCTAATGAAAAGTTACCCATCAAACTCTCTTCATACGATAAGCCGTTCATCCTGGAATTATTTTATTTTTGCAGCTCATACTTTTGTAGTTCCTCTCCATTTAGAACGTAGCCAACTATTTCACGTCTTCTGCCAAAATGCGTGACAATACACTTCCCGACATCACATTCCATCTGCCACGCCTTTGCTCATTCTCTAAATCTATCTCAGTCTTTCTGTGGCCTCTCTACTTTCTCAACACTACCTGCCTCTCAATCTGTCTTCATACTGTCAGCAATCTTTGCAACAAAGCCATGAATTCCATCAACCTGTTTATTTAAATATAGCAATAAATCAATCTGATTCAACACAGTCCCTGTTGAATAACACTAGTCACCGGCAGTCTTCCAGAAAGGGATCCCTATATTCCCATTCTTTACCTCCTGCCCATCAACCGCTGTTTTATCAATGCTAGAGGATTCCATGTAATACCATGGGCTCGTAGCTTGTTAAGCAGACACATGTGTGGCTCCCTGTGAAAGTTTTTTCGAAGATCTAAGTACACACGAACCAGTTCTTCTTTTTATATTATGTTTTTTATTTCTTCAAAGAATTACAACAGATTTGTCAGGCAAGATTTGCTCTTGAGGACACCATCGCCTATTTTATCACGCATCTCCAAGAAACCTGAAACCACATACTGAACGATTGCCTTCACCAGTTTCTCAAACCTTGTGTTCAGACTAACTGGCCTAGGATTTATCTTATTCTGCCTCTTTCCCTTCTTTAAGAGTCAAATGACATTTGCAATATTCCAGTCGTCAGGAACCATTCCAGAAGCTGGTGACTCTTGACACATAATTACTAACACCCCACAATTTATTTATCCACCTTTTCCGAACAGTGTGTGTGTGTGTGTGTGTGTGTGTGTGTCTGTGTGTGTGTGTGTGTGTGTGTGTGTGTGTGTGTGTGTGTGTCTGTGCGTGTGTGTGTGTGTGTGTGTGTGTGTGTGTGTCTGTGTGTGTGTGTGTTTGTGTGTGTGTGTCTGTGCGTGTGTGTGTGTGTGTGTGTGTGTGTGTCTGTGCGTGTGTGTGTGTGTGTGTGTCTGTGTGTGTGTGTGTGTGTGTGTGTGTGTCTGTGTGTGTGTGTGTCTGTGCGTGTGTGTGTGTGCGTGTGCGTGTGTGTGTGTGTGTGTGCGCGTGTGCGCGCGTGTGTGCGTGTGTGTGAGTGTGTGTGTGTGAGTGTGTGTGTGTGTGCGCGCGTGTGTGTGTGGTTTTACACTTGATATTCCTTTGCTCTTCCCACTGTAATTCCACACCATCCAAATGTTTGCTAATTATTTCTAAAGATTTGATTTCATTTTAACAACAGAAGAACTCCGCTCCCTTGCATTCCGATACAATGTGTATCCTTGGACGTTTATCTTCCAGCCTTAATCTTCTTTTAGCCACGAGTCAGTGATGCCTGCATCATCATACAGTTCAGTCAGTAAACGTGATACAAGTTAATCTACTTGATCCCGTATAAAGCGCGCTTTCGAGTGTAAAACCTTCAGTCCTGCCTTCGCCGTGCTCGGTTTTGTCCACCTTTTACGTTTTAATGGATCTGGCTGACTGCAGCTTCGTCCTACGATTATAATACACTTGCTTGGAGTCTCACTACTCATTACCTCTGTTTGTAAACGAACTGCTTCCTCTTCAACACCATCACTCCGGTTTCCATCCGCCTGCCATCGAATAAAAATCAACCAGACAGCTGCAGCTTGCCTGCCCGCAAGGATATTGGCTCCCATTCGGGCTCAGGTCGTGCCATCCCTAGTAGAAATCCCAAAAATCCATGAATCTGAGCCTCCGCCCCTCCACCAGTTCGTCGTCCACGCATTCACTTGTCAAATCACCCGATTCGTATTCACACTGGTACGTGACACAGACAACAAATCAGAGTTTACTACGCTGGAAGTCCTGTTTCTCAACCTTTCTTCCTAACCTCAAGCTTCCTCAAGCTTACTAACCTCTCTCTTCAGTTCCCCCTCAACTTGACCACCTGTGTCACTGTTGCCAAAATGTACCTGGTCTTCCGGATGCTCACCCTCCCCCTTCAGAATACCTCGGAACACATCCGGGACTTCCGTGATGCTGGCACCAGGAAGACAACCATCGGTTTGGATCTATCGCGCCCCCAGAATCTCCTCTCTGTTGCTCTGACTGTAGAATATCCAATGAACACTACAGTCACTTTTATCACTCTACTCTGCAGAGCCACTGTACCAGAGATCAGTCACTGCGGCTCCCTGCAGTATCTGAAGTTGTATAATTATAATTGCGGGGAACGGCCACAGGTGTACTCTGCACGGGCTGTGAATTTCCCCTTCTTCTCATGACAGTCGCACAGCTACTTCCTCCAGCAATCGAGAGACATCGAGAGGAACAGATACACATTGTATTCCCTCCCCTCAGCCGACAATCGCGCTGGAAGGGATAAGGTAATGGAGTAACGGCCGCCGCCCCTGGTTTTAGGACAAAGGTATTCTTATTTGGGGAAACATGGGAAAATAATTCTCTACTCCTCGAACAAATGTTGTGTTTACTTCGGTATTGGGGAAAAAACCTGGAGAAAGTGTCATGATTCCTGATTGGACAAGAAACAACAGATATGAAGACAACTTAACTGAAATATTCAGGGTGGAGGTACCTCGGAAGGTTGAACACACTCTTAAGTAATTCAATTGCAATTACAAAAGCGACGTGAAACGATATTACCATTGATTTCCTTCACTGAGTAGCACTACACAACCTTTATATGATATCACACCAGAAATGTAATGTACATAGAGAAGGTATTTTGTTATAATTCCCTCAGTTTGTGATGACAACAGGGGAAGTATCCATTTTACATGGAGGGAGAGGGAAAAACTAATGAAACTTGGCGATCTAATAAATACTTACGACACATCGAATCTCTTTCTCCCTGCAGTCAACTTTCAGCTTATTATGAGCGGAATTGTGCCGGGGCTGCCCGAAGTCAGAGAGAGAGAGAGATATCACGGCACAGTGCGGTCTCAACGCTGGCCGAGCCTGAAGAGTCATTGCTGTCACTGTCATGAGGCTGCGTGAAGGAGTATCTTTGTGGGCTGCCCTGGGGAAGTCCATCTGAAGGGTCTCGACGCGAAACGTCGAAAAGGTTTTCCTTTCCATGGACGCTGCCTGACCTACTGACCTCCACCAGCATTGTGAATGTGGTATTTCCCTCTTTGCGCATTTTGTAAACATATTTCAACTTTCCCGGCATTTGTTGTTTTAACAGTACTACAACGTATAATGTATGCTTAATCGATATTACATTAATTTATATAAATGTATCAAACACCTCAATTATATCCCCGGATGAAATCAAACCAGTAAATATAGGCGAATTATATTTGGAATCTAACTTAACTGTGAAGATTTATTTTCATCGTTCAGGAACAAAGGAAAGTGCACTGGACAGCATATGCACCTTGAGCATCAAAATACTATTAATCTACGATGCCCCGAGCGCGATATAAAGACATGGCATTACCTGGAACAGCGAGTGCGGCAAGCACCGGGCAGTAAATTCTGACGATATTATAAATTGTGGAATATCCCATTTTCTAACTCAAACAGCGATCAGTTGTACAAATTGTCCCAACTGCCAGCATGCACTAGTTTGAGGAGTTCTTATACATCAGTCGAAAACAAGGTTAAATCAGTCAGTGTTCCCCTTGGGATCATTAGACACAATCCACTGAACAAACACGAAGTGTCAAATATTATTACACATTGTCTCATTGTCCACCATCTTTAGTTCGTCGAGGAAAATTAGAAAGACCTTCTTTTGATGTTACCGTGAAGCATTTTCAGTGACGAGGGTTAGTGCAGTTCTGTTTCACTGTTAAAAGAGAGAGAAATAAAGAACAGCAAACGCTGTCTCCTTTAGTTATCGATCAATTCTAAATTGTTAGAAACAGGTGAACCAGTAAGACGAAGCGTGTTCAATGTGGGTGAAATGTGCGGTGAACCTTCCTAGGAGAGCCCAGCTTAGTAGCTTGTCTTGTCTTTCCACTGCCTCCAACGCTTCTGGCGACAAACTCAGCCGGTTAAATCTTGAATGCGAATTCTGATTGCGTTCCTGAATATCCAGTGACTTTACAGTGTCGAACAAATCTGAGCACCTGCAGAAACTTTCCCGACAGGAAAATGTCTGGACACAGATTCACCACTCGCAGGCAACAGAAATCCCAGCTCAACTCTGTGCTAACAGACGTTCCTCTGTTCTGTGCCGTGTAGACCAGGTGGTGAAGGGTGAGCGCGGCATGTTTGCCTTCATCATGGAGGCTTTGGGGGAGTTGGAAAAGCCTTCAGTAGCTGAAAATGTATTAAGTATGCATTTAAATATATACAAATATAAATGTATTAAATGCCATCAGACTACACAATACACAGAGCCTGGGCTGACACCAACGTACTGCTCTCTACTGTGCCTATTGTCTTGTTTATTATTTATTGTAATGTCTGCACTGTTTTGTGCACTTCATGCAGTCCTGGCTAGGTCTGTAGTCAAGTGTACATTTTTTTTACTATGTTTTATTTACGTTGTTCAGTGTAATTTTTGTACTGTTTCGTGTACCACCATTGTCCTGAAAAACGTTGTGTCGTTTTTACTGTGTACTGTACCAGCAGTTATGGTCGAAATGACAATAAAATGACTTGACGACTTGTAGTAGGGCGCACATGTATCACCGCGCCGTTCTGTTCACCACACTGCATAAATGACGTCATTAGCTGGAAAGATTAGATAGGCGAGTGATGTAATTAACTGCAATAAGTCATATAAAATTAAAATAAAATATTATTAGCTGCTGCAGAATGATCAGTGTAACTTTATTTGTGTTGCATGAGTAATAGTCGAACGGGCTGTAGTGAGGATAACAGGTGCACTTCTGCCGAACGGGATGCGATGCCTGTGTTCCGTTCAATCTGATTCTAGATCATAATGCACAATTTAGATCTCGTTCGTTTTCCATCCAGAAGTTAACCATCACAAGAATAGCCAGAGGCTGCCAGCAGAGCGCCATCTAGCGGCTTTGTTAAGTAGTGAACAACGGGCTGGATTCCAGTCCCGGAAGGCTGTCCCGAATTTGGAAAACTTTCTAAAATTGTTTAATAGTTTCAATAAACTGGAAATGGATTCTTCAGGATTCGAAATATAAACTAAAAGATCGTCAGCATAAAGGCAGATCTTATGAATAGACCCATTTATGAAAATTCCATGAATATCTTTAGCTTCACGAAGTGCAATAGCCAAGGGATTCAGCACCAAATCAATTAACAAGGGACTTAATGGACATCCTCGTCTCCTACCTCGCGAAGGCCGAAAAAAAGGGAGATCTGCAATTATTAGTAATAACAGTAGCAATAGGGTTTTTATATATCATTCTGATCCACTTATTAAAATTAATACCAAAGCCGAATTTCTCTAAAGCATTAGTAAAGTGTCTCTATTCAGCTCTGTCAAATGCCTGACATACAGACAGACATACTTTATTGATCCCGAGGGAAATTGGGTTTCGTTACAGTCGCACCAACTAAAAATAGTGAAGAAATATAGCAATATGAAACCATAAATAATTAAATAATAAGTAAATTATGCCAAGTGGAAATTAGTCCAGGAACAGCCTATTACCTCAGGGTATCTGGCACTCCGAGGGAGGAGTTGTAAAGTTTGATGGCCACAGGTAGGAATGACGTCCTATGACGCTCAGTGTTACATCTCGGTGGAATGAGTCTCGGGCTGGATGTACTCCTGTGACTAACCAGTACATTATGGAGTGGATGGGAGACATTGTCCAAGATGGCATGCAACTTGGACAGCATCCTCTTTTTCAGACACCACCGTCAGAGAGTCCAACTCCACCCCCACAACATCACTGGCCTTACGAATGAGTTTATTGGTTCTGTTGGTGTCCGCTACCCTCGCCTGCTGCCCCAGCACACAACAGCAAACAAGATAGTACTGACCACCACAGACTCGGGGACATCCTCAGTATCGTCCGGCAGATGTTAAAGGAGCTCAGTCTCCTCAGGAAATAGAGACAGCTCTGACCCCTCTTGTAGACATCCTCAGTGTTCTTTGACCAGTCCAGTTTATTGTCAATTCATATCCTCAGGTATTTATAATCCTCCACCATGTCCACACTGACCCCCTGGATGGAAACTGGTCACCGGTGCCTTAGCCCTCCTCAGGTCCACCACTAGCTCCTTAGTCTTTTTCACATTAAGGTGCAGATGATTCTGCTCACACCAAGTGACAACGTTTCCTACTGTAGCCCTGTACTCAGCCTCATCTCCCTTGCTGATGCATCCAACTATGGCAGTCATGAGAAAACTTCTGAAGATGGCAAAACTCTGTGCAGTAGTTGAAGTCCGAGGTGTAGATGGTGATGAAAAAGGGAGACAGGACAGTGCCCTGTGGAGCCCCAGTGCTGCTGACCACTCTGTCTGACACACAGTGTTGCAAGCGCACGTACTGTGGTCTGCCAGTCAGGTAATCAATAATCCATGACACCAGGGAAGCATCCACCTGCATCACTGTCAGCTTCTCACCCAGCAGAGCAGGGCGGATGGTGTTGAACGCACTAGAGAAGTCAAAAACATGACCCTCATAGTGCTCGCCGGCTTGTCCAAGTGGGCGCAGTCACGGTTCAGCAGGTAGATGATGGCATCCGCAACTCCTAGTCGGGGCTGGTACGCGATCTGAAGGGGTGTCTACGTGTTGCCTAACCATAGGTCGGAGCTGCACTAGAACAAGTCTCTCTCGGGTCTTCATGATGTGGGAGGTCAACGCCACCGGTCTGTAGGCATTGGAGCCACTGGGGCGCGGCGTCTTCGGTGCAGGGACGAGGCAGGACGTCTTCCACAGCACAGGAATCCTCTGGAGACTCAGGCTCAGGTTAAAGACATGGTGAAGTACTCCACATAGCTGGGGGGCACAGGCTTTGAGCGCCCTGGGGCTGACACCATCCGGGCCTGCAGCCTTGCTTGGGTGGAAACTTTTCAGCTGTCTTCTCACCTGCTCAGCTGTGAAACCCACCGTGGTGGCTTCAGGTGACGGAGGTGTGTAGTCCTGAGAGCAGGGTGGTGGCTTTGAGGAGGGGTAGTAGGGGAGAGTGGAGTTGGTTGGGGGCCGACAACAGATGGATCATTTGGGGGATGGGCAGGGGCCACAGTGTCAAATCTGTTGAAGAACAGGTTAAGTTCGTTGGCCCTGTCCGTACTGCCTTCAGCTCCTGCATTGCTAGTTTGCCGGTACCCAGTGATGGTCCTCATCCCACTCCAGACCCTTTTCATGTTGTTCTGTTGGAGTTTCCACTCAATCTTCCTCCTATAACTGTCTTTATCCTCCCTGATCTTGTCTTTCAGGTACCTTTGTATTGTCCTCAGCTCCTCCCAATTTCCATCTCTAAACGCCCACTTTTTAGCGTTCAGGATATCCTTAATGTCCTTTGTTACCCATGGCTAGAGTGTGTATCTGGGGGGTGGGGTGGTGCGGTGGGGTGGTTTGTGTGGTGTGGTGTCTTAGAGAAGTATGATTATATAACATTTAACAGTCTCCTACCATTAGAGAAGGGATAACGGCCATTTACACACCGTGTTTGGTCTTGAGAGATAATTTTTAACTTGAAAGTTCTCCAGGTGATTAACCATTATTTTCAAAGAATTTTAGCATCCACAATTTAATAATGAAATAGGTCTATATGATGCACAGTCAGTGGAAGGTCCTTTATTATGTTGATTTCAGGCTTACTTCCTGTGCCACGTGCAACCGGGCTAAGAACTGGGAAGTCAGTACAGTTAAACTTGCAGCAAAGCAGTTGGTGCAGCGGGGTAGTTTCAGATGTCGGGATCATTGAGCTCCCTTCACTGGCAGGAAAGACCGGTGTAATGGCAACAGGCTACACCTAAGATAACGTTGTTTCTCTGCCAGTGCCTGGGAGAGTTTTAAATCATGTGGCATAAACTTTTCACAATTAAACTCCAATCATCTTGCTAGGTTCATTTCCATTTCATTTTCATTTTTAGTATCTTTTTATTACTACATAATCTTCAACAACTATAGAATAATACAAAACTTCAACATATTAATATGTATACAACTAATAGAGCTGAAGAAAAAACTAATCGTAATATATAAAAATGAAAAAAATATATATAGAAAAAAGAAGGAAAAAGAAAGAACCCTATCTAACTAAGAAAAAAAAACATTAACTTAAAAACAAAACAACATTAGGAATCAACCCCCGGAAGCAATACGTTGAACCATCATCTAGATATATAGAAAAAAAATCATCAACCACCAATTCACATTTTTTTAAAAAAGATAATAAAATTGGAAGGAAACCATATAGAATAATTCAAATTAAATGGTGATATTTGGTAAAAGAACCCCATCTCTCAAAATCAAATCTTTAGTGATAATCTTTAGTGATAGGTTTTCTTTTTGTAACAAGAGTAAATTATAAATTTAACTAATGGAACCTTTCCCTATGGGATTCAATTTCAAAAAGGTATCCAACAAATCAGATTCTTGTAAATCTGGAAATCTGGAAATCTGGTAAATATAGTTGTAAAAATGTCTAACCGAAAATATTGCAAAAAATGTGTATGAGAGAGAGAGTATTTGTTAATTAACTGTTCAAAAGTCATCAATCGACCATTACAAAATAAATCTGTAAAGAAAACTGATCCCTTTATTTTTCCATAAGAGAAAAATAGGGTCGGTTATTGAATGTTTAAATTAAAAGATTCGATATAAAAAACTAGACAACTTAAATTGTTAAAAATTTAAAAAATTACGAAACTGAATCGAAATCCGTAAAGATTGTTTAATAACCGGGTAAAAATTTAAATTTGGAATTTTAGAGAGCTCTAAAAGTAATGAAGCTCCTAATATTGAAGTTAACTGAAATTGTTCAACAGCTTTTAATTCCAAATCAGCCCTAAGTGGTTGTTGGCTCTTATTGAGCCAGCATAACCAAAAACATAGTTGTCTAATATTTGCAGCCTAATAATACAGTCTTAAATTAGGAGGTGTAAATCCACCATCTTTTTTGGGTTTTTGTAAATCGTGCTTGTTAATTCTTGATCTCTTATTGTGCCAAATAATGGAAGAAATAAGTGAGTCAATTTGATTTTTTTTTAAAGTTAAAAGCATAGGTATATTTTGGAAAATATATAAAAATCTAGGTAAAATCATCATTTTGACAGCATGGATACGACCTATTAAAGAAAGAGTAAGTGGATTCCATCTAGAAAATAGTAATTTCATGGAGGATACTAAAGGAACTATATTAGCTTTATAAAGATCTTTATATGTTTTAGTAATTATAATACCTAAATATCTAACTGTATTAACAATTCTAAGAGAAATATCATTATATGTACTAACATGAGCATTTAATGGAACCAATTCACTTTTATTCAAATTAAGTTTATGTCCTGAAAATTTTCCATAATGTTTACGTGTTACCAAAAGATTAGGAATTGAGTCATCAAGATTCGAAATATCAATCTAGAGATCATCTGCATGAGGAGAAATCTTATGTATGGTTCCATTTATAGAAATAACATAAATGTTTTTGGTCTCCCGCAATGTTATAGCTAAAGGCTCCAATACAAGATTGAATAATAAAGGGCTTAATGGACATACCTGTCTAGTACCACGACAAAGAAACCTACAATTGTTAGTAATGACGGTGGCAATAGGGTTCTTATAGATTATTGAATCCATCTATTAAAATTAATACCAAAACCAAATTTTCTAATACTTTGAACAAGTATAGCCACTCAATTCTTTCGAATGCCTTTTTCTGCACCAAGAGCGATAACACATTGAGGTTGCTTAGATAATGGTGAATAAATAATGTCCATCAATCTCCGAACATTAGAGAAAGAGTAAAGGCCTTTAATAAAGCCCGTTTGGTCCATGGAGATGATTTAAAAAAATAATTTTCCAAGCGGTTAGCCATTATTTTAGAAAGACTTTTTTGCATTCACATTTAATAACGAAATTGGTCTATATGATGAGCATTCAACAGGGTCTTTATCTTTTTTAAAATATTAAGGAAACAGATTCCTCATAAAAAGAAGAAGGTAAATTACCCTTCTCAAAGGATTCATAAAATATTTCCAAAAGATTCGGAGGAACTAATGTTTCAAATTTTTTAGAAAAATCCCACCGAATAACCATCAAGTCTGGGAGGTTTACATGATTGCATTGATAAAACAGCTTTCTGAATGTCATGCTCGGTAATTGTAGCATCAAGCATCTGTTGATCTTCATCAGAAATTTGTGGAAATTTAATTTTATGTAAAAAAGTTTCCATTTTGGAGGATTCTGCTGAAAATTGAGATCTATAAAGATCAGAATAAAAATCTTGAAAAGTATTATTAACATCCTCATAGTTACTTACTATTTCTCGATTGTTTTTACGAATCGTTAAAATTTGCCTTTTAGCTCTAACTGCTCTTAGTTCGGAAGCTAAGAGCTTATTACTTTTATCCCCAGAAATATAAAATTGACTTTTCAATTTAAGCAAATATCCTTCAATAGGATATGTTAGTAATAAGTTATACTGTGATTGTAGTTCTACTTTCTTTTATACGAAACAACATTTGGAGAGATTACATTCATGTTATCTAATTCTTTAATTTGTTTAGAAATTTTATCGAATTCCATTCTTTTTTGTTTCTTCAATTTAGGTATATACGATATAATTTGACCACGTAGATAAGCTTTTAATGTATCCCAGATTACTAACTTGGAGACGTTTCCTATATTATTAAAGAGATAAAACTCTTTTAGCTGAGTTTCAATTATCTCATCAAATTCTGCACTTTGTAATAAATGTTCTGGAAAACGTCAAAATGGTCTGGTAGAAACAACATCTTTCAATTCAAATATGAAATTTAAAGGAGCATGATCAGAGATAGCAATCGCATCATACTCACATTTCTGAACATTATAAAATAGTCAATTCTCGAATATTTATTATGAACATGTGAGAAATGGACTATTTTCTATCAGTCGGATGCTTTAGCCTCCAGATCTCAATTAAACATTAATCAATTAAAAAGGAATTAATAAGTGATGCAGAACGGTTAGGAAGTTAATGTTTTGGATGATGACTTATCCATTAAACGATATAAGCAAGTATTAATATCACCACCCATTAATAACATATATTCATTTAAATCAGGTAATAGAGCAAAAACTGCTTTAAAAATGAGGGATCATCAACATTTGTTCCATAAATATTAACCAAAACTATTTTCTTATTACAAACTATTCCTTTAAGAATTAAAAATTAACCATTAATATCGGCTATAATATCCTCCTGATAAAAATAGAGAAACCTCTAGTTTTACTCTGGGAATTTGCATGAAATAGAGGGCTCTTCCAAAATTTAAAAATTCGATTTTTATCACATAACCTGATATGCGTCTCTTGAGCAAGAATTATATCAGGCTGGAATCGATTTATAACTTTAAATGTTTTCTTACGCTTAATAGGGTGCTTCCAACAGCGGACATTCCAAGTTAAAACATTTAACTGTTTGGATGTCATCATGAAACTTTGTATCTAAAAAAAAGTAGATTGACGCATGTCAGGATAAAGTGATCGAAAATGGCGGAGATGAACAACATTAAAAATAATTAGCGTTTGCTCCGGGATTCCATAATTGGGATAGAAAAAGAAAACAAAAACACCCAACCTACAAAGCCCAGAAGCAAGTCGTTAATCGATGCAAGCCCCAAGAAAAGCATAGACGCGAATACAACTCCGCCGAGCTGAGTAAAATAGTAATTATAATACAAAGTAATCTCTATCTCCCTCTACCGAATATAAATCTCATTACAGTCAACATATATCTCAGTATAACTGGAAGGACAGTGTTTTTCTTGTGAAACCAAACGACCTTCATTTTGAAAGTAACCTTCATAGTATTAGATAAGGGAAGAAAAACACATCCAAAACAATTCTTGGAATATTTGCACAAAAGAAAAAAAAATCGCCATCTTTAAATTGTCCAATCTGTCTTGAAAACACAACGAAATACAAATAATTACTCAAAAGAAACTTCAATAAAGCATACGGAATAAAAAAAAAGAATCATTTAAATACTGCAAAAAAAAATGTTCTAGATGTTCAAACTTAACTACAGCCTATCAACAGTTCTCGCACTATATTTCCTAAGGTTAAAAACCGTTTAAACCAGTTTTATTTTCAAAAATAAAAATACATTTTAAATTAAAGACTTTCTGTGACCATCAAATCTTCCAATTTTATCAGCCTTTATGTCGCGAACACTCAAACCATTATAAGTGTTTCAACTTCATGCTTCAAATTCGTCGTCATTGAAATATTTGCGCAGAAGAATAAAAGCCGCCATCTTCAAATTGTTCAGTCTTTCTTTAAATCGTAAGAAAATCCAGAAAATTACTTAAAAGAAACTTTACAAAAGCATATGAAACAAAAAAAAAAACAGTAGGTACATTTGGATGCTACAGAAAAAGATAAAGTCTGTATGGCTCAGAATTATGTATGGCCTTTCAACAGTTCTCCCGCTATATCTTCGGAGGGTAAAACCCTCCGAACCAGACCCAGACTTTTTCGGACATAAAATACACGTTAAGGTAAAAAAAAATCTTTTATAGCCATCAAATCTTCCAATTTCTTCACTTTACACCACGAGACCATCAAGATGTTATAAATAATTCAATCTTCAAACTTCAGATTCGCCGTCGGCCTCGTCAGACAAAGAGTTAATAAAACGCAATGCTTCAGCTGGATCATCAAAAATACGAACTCCAGAATTTTTAATAATGATCCTTAATTTTGCTGGATACTGTAATGGAAAAAGCTTCGTTTGATAAACAAGTCTCAGAGAAGGAGCAAAAGCAGCGTGTTGCTTAACAATTTCGCATGGGGGGGGGGACGTCACGTGATGACGTATGATCGAGACGTGGAAATCCAGCACTCCTGTAAAAAACAATAAAACTTAAACTTCACTTAAACTTTAAGTGAAGAAGAGTTAATAAATACCTTCTAGAAACTACTTATAAACAATTCAGGACTATCTTTAGATATGCCTCCTAAACAGAAACAGAAGAGAATTACTACTTTGAAGACAGCGCGAGTTGGCGGGGAAAGAGGCCTAGCCGTTTTGACTGAGCCTCGTACTCAAGTTGGATCTCTTACCGGTGAAGTACCTGTCGCTTCCGATGGTGCAGGGCAGGAGGCTGCGGCAATATCAACTGTCTCTAAGAAGAAACATCGGGAGCTGCGCATGCGTGAAGAAACGACTATGCACAAACAGGTGCAAACAAAACTACAAGTTCCAACTGCGACTGGAAGTGAAAATGAAAGTGAATCGGAAGTAGAATCAGACTGTCTGGAAAACACAGATCAGGAAATAGATGATGAAGAAGAAGAACAGGAGGAAATTAAAGGTGGAAAACTTTCTGGATGCATAAGAAAAGCCCTGGTACAAATAATGCATGAATTAAAAGTAATAAAAACAGATATGAGAAATGTGAAGATTACGCTTGATAAGGTGGTGGAAAAACAAAAGAAGATGGACAAGAAAGTTAAAAAGTTGGAAGAAAAAAATGGGAGACAACACTGAAAGAATGGACAAGATGGAAGATAATATCCCTGCCTGGACTTCAGAAAGAAAACGGTTGTTGGAAAAAGTAGATGTAGTCGAAAATTTCAGCAGACGAAACAATATTAAGATTGTTGGTCTTAAAGAAGGTATAGAGGGAGAAGATTCAATAAAATTCTTTCAAAAATGGATTCCGGAAATATTGGAAATGGAAGAGGGAAGTCAGTTAATTGAAATCGAAAGGGATCATAGAGCTTTAAAACCAAAGCCCCAACAAGATCAAAATCCACTATCAATCTTGATAAAATGTTTAAGATATCAAGATAAAGAAAATATCTTGAGGGCGGCTGCTCAAGGTGCCAGAAAGAGAAATGGGCCATTGATGATAGAAGGGAAAAGAGTTCTTTTCTATCCTGATATAAGTTACGACCTTTTGAAGAGGCGGGAGGAATTTAATTCAGTGAAAAAAACATCTTATGGGAAAAGGGTTATAAATTTATATTGAGCTACCCAGCAACACTGATAATTTTTATGGATGACGAAGAAAGAAGATTTTTTACTGATCATCAGAAAGCGGAGGAGTGTGTACGAGAACTTCCTAATATTCGCAAGATGCGGTAAAGAATGATGGAAATGAAATGGATTGAAGATGAAGATTGAGATAGGGATCGGATCTGATGGACATTTATGAGTAGAATAATATACAAATATACTTTAAGTATATGATAGAAGGGGAACAAGAGAAAAAAATAATTGAGGAATATTAATTGGGAGTAGAGATATTTTTTTTTCTTCTTCACTTATATATATCTTTTTTTGTTACGGGGGATCTGGAGGAGCTTCTGATCGATTGCTGCGGGAGTCACGTGTGTAATCATGGCGATTGCCATGACCCGTAAAACGCAGGGGGGTAATGTTGTGTTTCTATTCATGCACGACATTAGTGTGGGGGGTGGTATTTTGTTATTTTTTTCATTACTAACTATCGTTCTTCTATTTTTCTTTTTTTGCCTGGATGATTGGGGGGGGGGGAAGACACATAGCAACATGGAGAATTTTAAAGAGATTCGCCAAGGTATTATGAATGAATAATTTACTTATTTTTTAAAAAGTTTTAATGTTAATGGGCTTAATGGACCTGTGAAAAGAAAAAGAGTTTTAACATATATTAAAAAAATGACAGGAGATATAGCTTTTTTGCAGGAAACACATTTAACAGAGACAGAACATCAGAAATAAACGAGCGATTGGGTTGGAAATGTTATTGCAGCTTCATTTAATTCAAAGTCGAGGGGAGTTGCAATTTTGGTTAATAAAGCCTTACCAATTAAAATACAAAATGTACTAATTGATTCTGTGGGGAGATATGTGATTATACATTGTCAAATCTTTTCGGAATTATGGACTATTATGAACATTTATGCACCAAATGAAAATGATGCAAAATTCATACAAGAAGTTTTTTTTTAATTTGGCCGACGCACATGATAAAATATTAATAGGTGGAGATTTTAACTTTTGTTTAGACCCAGTTCTAGATAGGTCAACTAAGGCTGTTACAAAATCAAAAGTAATAAAGTTAACTTTATCATTGATGAAAGACTTAAATCTAATTGATATATGGAAAAGAATTAATCCAAGAGAAAGAGATTATTCATTTTATTCAAATGGACATAAAACTTCTTCAAGGATTGATTTTTTCCTATTATCAATGAATATTCAGGATAGAGTGAAAAGGGTATAAAGTAAACTGGGATAAAAGTGAAATTTTACCCCTTACTAAAGGAGATTATAGTCAATGTCGGTTAGTAACTCAATTTAGATGGCCAACAAATGGTATAAAATATTTAGGTATAAGAGTCGATAATGATATAAAGAATTTATATAAATTAAATTATTTGCCATTATTGAAAAAAATACAAGAAGATCTTGATAAATGGATGATGTTACCAATAACATTAGTAGGTAGAGTTAATGCTGTAAAAATGAATATATTTCCCAGATTACAATATTTATTCCAAACATTACCAATACAACTGCCCCAGAAGTCTTTTCAAGAGTTGAATAAATGTATGAGGAAGTTTCTTTGGAAAGGTACGATGTCAAGAATATCTTTTGAAAAATCGACATGTAAATTTAACCTCGGAGGGTTACAACTCCCAAATTTTAAGAATTATTATAAAGCAAATCAACTTAGATTTATTGCATCTTTTTTTGATGGAAAAGAAAGAATCTCTTATATTAAAACATTTGATTGATTTATGGAATAAGGTAAATATGGATGATGAGATAAAGAAATCTTTATTAGCAAAGAGAACCCTAATTCAAAATAGACTTATTCCTTTTACAATGGATAATCAACTTTTATACAACTGGTTTCAAAAAGGGATCAGATATATAGGTGACTGCTTTGAAGGAGGTATAATGATGTCGTTTGATCAATTAAAGAATAAATATAAAATATCAAATAACACTCTTTTCTGCTATTTTCAATTAAAGGCCTATTTCAGAGATAAACTGGGTCAAACAATGTTAATGCCAAAACCTAATGAAATAGAAACTTTAATTCAAAAAGGAAAAATTTTAAAAATTTACGTCTTGTATGTATAATTTGATTCAAAATCAGATAATTAAACCAGGAATTCATAAGTCAAGAAAAAATGGGCAACTGATTTGGATATTAAAATTGATGAAAAAAATTGGTCAAGACTATGTCTTGATATTATGACAAATACAATAAATGTCCGACTTAGATTAGTACAATACAATTTGTACGTCAATTATATATTACACAACAAAAAATAAATAGATTAAACCCAAATTTATCTGACCAATGTTTCCGATGTAATCAAGAAATCGGTACTTTTTTACACTCTACTTGGTCTTGTTTTAAAATTCAAACTTTTTGGATAAATTTAAGACTTTTACTGGAACATATTATTGGAATACAACTCCCACATAGCCCAATATTATTTTTATTAGGCGATATTGAAGGGATAATACCGAAATCTAAATTGGATAAATATCAGAAAAAAAATTATAAAAATTACATTGGCAGTAGCCAAAAAAGCTATTGCAGTTACTTGGAAATCAGATTCATATTTAACTATGGACCGTTGGAATAATGAAATATATAGCTGTACCATTTGAAAGAATTACTTATAATTTAAGAAATGAATATGATATATCTTTGAAAATTTGGCACCCCTATCTACAAAAGATAGGATTAAATATATAGGTCCTTTGAAGATAAAATTATTAGTTATTTGTGGGAAAAAATAAAGATATATAGTAAAGTTACTTTGAACTCCATGGAGCATGCGGGGATCCTCCGATATCCAGGCAATCCATCTTTCTTTCTTCTTTCTTTCTTTTTTTTTTCTTTTTTTCTATTTTTTTAGATAGGGATCTTAAGGGGGAAGGGTTAAGGGAAGGGGAGGGCTAATATTAATTTTTCACTATTCTATTATTCTATTCATTTTATGTAATTCTCTTAAAAATTTAATAACAAATGTATTAAAAAAGAGATAGTTTTGTGAAACAAACTCCGTACATTAATTAGAGATGACCCCACAACCCCCATATCAGTTTGGAATCATAAATTGGATCTTGGAAACATAAATTAGACCTTGGAAGCATAAACTGGAAACAGATGTTCTCAGGGAAACGTACGGAGGAAATGTGACAAATGTTCTGGGGATATTTGCGTGGGGTTCTGAGTAGGTACGTTCCAGTGAGACGTGGAACAGATGGTGGAGTACAAGATCCGTGGTGTACAAAGGCTGCTGGAAATCTAGTCCAGACGAAAAGAAGGACTTACAAAAGATTCAAAAAACTAGGTAATGATAGGAATCCAGAAGATTATAAGACTAGCAGGAAGGAGCTTAAAAATAAAATTAGGAGAGCCAGAAGGGGCCATGAGAAGGCATTGGCGGAGAGGATTAAGGAAAAACCGAAGGCATTCTACAAGTATGTGAAGAGCAAAAGGATCAGACGTGAGAGAATAGGACAGATCTAGCGCGACAGTAGAAAAGTGGGTATGGAACCAAAGGAAATAGCGAAGGTATTTAATGAATACTTTGCTTCAATATTCACCACGGAAAATGATCTTGGCGATTATAGAGATGCTTTGCAGTGGACTGAAAAACTTGACAATTTAGATATTAAGGAACAGGATGTGCTGTAGCTTCTGAAAAGAATCAAGTTGGATA
Organism: Hemitrygon akajei; assembly: GCF_048418815.1. Taxonomy (NCBI): domain Eukaryota; kingdom Metazoa; phylum Chordata; class Chondrichthyes; order Myliobatiformes; family Dasyatidae; genus Hemitrygon; species Hemitrygon akajei. The sequence goes on along the minus strand of NW_027332105.1, from coordinate 160,256 downwards.
AGTGACCGGGACGGGACGGGTTGTGACCTAGGTTACTGTGGGAAGAGAGGAAGGAGATTGCTGACTCTCTGGCAATGATCTTTGCGTCATCAAAGAGGACGGGAGAGCTTCCGGAGGATTGGAGGGTTGCGGATGGTATTCGCTTATTCATGAAAGGGAGTAGGGATGGCCCAGGAAATCATAGGCCTGTGAGCCTTACTTCAGTGGTTGGTAAGTTGATGGATAAGATCCCGAGAGGCAGGATTTCTGAACATTTGGAGAGGCATAATATGATTATAGTCAGCACGGCTTTGTCAAAGGCAAGTCATTCCTTACGAGCCAGATTGGATTTTTTTGTTGATATGGCTAAACACATTGATGCAGTTAGTGCCGTCGATGTAGAGTATATGGATTTTCGCAAGGCATTTGATAAGGTACCCCATGCAAGGCTTAAGGAGAAGGTAATGAGGCATTGCCTTGTGGAACCAGAACGGGCATGCCCACTGAAGGCAAATGGGGTTGCAGTCGGGTCATATTCTGCATGGAGGCCGGTGACCAGTGCTGTGCCTCAGGGAACTGTTCGGGGAACCCTACCATTTGTGATTTTTATAAATGACTTGGATGAGAAAGTGGAGGGATGGGTTAGTAAATATGCTGATGACACAATGTTGGGGGTATTGTGGATAGCGTGGAGAGCTGTCAAATGTTACAACGGAACATAGATAGGATGCAAAAATGGTCTGAGAATTGGCAGATGGAGTTCAACCTAGATAAGTGTAATGCGGTTCATTTTGGTAGGACAAATATGTTGGCAGAATATAGCATTAATGGTAAGACTCTTGGCAGTATAGAGGATCAGAGGAATCTTGGGGTCCGAGTCCATAGGACACTCAAAGCTGTTATGCAGGTTGACTCTGTGGTTAAGAAGGCATTCGGAGCATTGACCTTCATCAATCGTGGGATTGAGTTTAAGAGCCGAGAGGTAATGTTGCAGCTACTTTGGACTCTGGTCAGACGCCACTTGGAGTACTGTGCTTAATTCTGGGCGCCTCACTACAGGAAGGACGTGGAAACCATAGAAAAGGTGCAGAGGAGATTTCCAAGGATATTTCCTGTGTTGGGGAGCGTGGCTTATGAGATTAGGTTGAGTGAACACGGACCTGTATTGTGCTATATGTTTTTTTTTCTATGTTTCTATGTGGAGGTGGACTTCGAGATGCATAACTAATCTAATCGTTTATTGATGTCAGTTGGGGAAAGATGCTGGAGTCAATTATAAAGGAGAAAATTACGACACATTTGGATAACAGTAGAAGGATCAGTCCGAGTCAGCATGGATTTATGAAGGGGAAATCATGCTTGACAAATCTTCTGTAATTTTTTGAGGATGTAACTATGAAAATGGACAAGTGAGAGCCAGTGGATGTAGTGTACCTGGACTTTCAGAATGCCTTTGATAAAATCCCACATAGGAGATTAGTGGGGAAAATTAGGGCACATGGTATTTGGGGCAGAGTACTGACATGGATTGAAAATTGGCTGGCTGACAGGAAGCAAAGAGTAGCGATTAACGGGTCCCTTTCGGAATGGCAGGCTGTGACCAGGTGGATACCGCAAGGTTCGATGCTAGGACCGCAGCTGTTTACAATATACAGTCATAATATAGATGAAGGGATTAAAAGTAACATTAGCAAATTTGCCGATGGCACAAAGCTGGGTGGCAGTGTGAAATGTCAGGAAGATGTTATGAGAGCGCATGGTGACTTGGACAGGCTAGGTAAGTGGGTGAATGTATGGCAGATGCAGTTTAATGTGGATAAATGTGAGGTTATCCAAGAACAGGAAGACAGATTACTATCTAAATGGAGTCAAGTTAGGAAAAGGGGAAGTACAACGAGATCCAGGTGTTCTTGTACATCAGTCAATGAAAACAAGCATGCAGGTACAGCAGGCAGTGAAGAAAGCTAATGGCATGCCGGCCTTTATAACAAGAGGAATTGAGTATAGGAGTAAAGAGGTCCTTCTGCAGCTGTACAGGACCCTGGTGAGATCCCACCTGGAGTATTGTGTGCAGTTTTGGTCTCCAAATTTGAGGAAGGACATTCTTGCTATTGAGGGAGTGCAGCGTAGGTTCACAAGGTTAATTCCCGGAATGGCGGGACTGTCGTATGTTGAAAGATTGGAGCGACTGGGCTTGTATACACTGGAATTTAGAAGAATGAGAGGGGATCTGATTGAAACAGATAAGATTATTAGGGGATTTGGCACGCTGGAGGCAGAAAGCATGTTCCCTCTGATGGGTGAGTCCAGAACTGGAGGGTACAGTTTAAGAATAATGGGTAGGCCATTTAGAATAGAGAAGCGGAAAATCTTTTTTACCCAGAGAGTGGTGGATATGTGGAATGCTCTGCCACAGAAGGCAGTGGAGCCAAGTCTCTGGATGCTTTCAAGAGAGAGTTAGATAGAACTCTTATAGATAGCGAGGTCAAGGGATGTGGGGAGAGGGCAGGAACAGGGTACTGATTGTGTATGATCAGCCATGGTCACAGTGAATGGCGGTGCTGGCTAGGAGGGCCGGATGGACTACCCGGGCACCTACTGTCTATTGTCTATTGTCTATTATTTACTGAGTTATTTATCCTCCAGTTTGACCACTTTTGCGGCACCAAACCAATCTGAAAGCAAGAAGGAAGTGTGAGCATCGGGGAAAGATTATTGAATTGAACAATCAAACGAATTGCCTTCCGTAACCTCAGAATCATAATGCGCTTCGCCTATTGTAACTATTGTTGATTATTTGACGGTGATAGACCACCTTGTAACGATATTGAGACTGAGGATTATTTCATGTGAAACGCACCAACTCTGTGTCATAGAATTGTCATAGAATACATATAATGTACAACGTTCTCGTTTGAAGGTGTGAATAAACAGAATTGAACATAATTGTTATTTTGTAATTCTTCCAAGAGAGCGATTTTCATTGCACGATGACGCAATTCATATAAATAGCTTACCTCAAGTTGTTTGTTTAGTGGACTGTCACTGATGTGACTAACCACGTGGTATGATTAATTGTCAGCCTGAACTTTCCTCACCTGTATAAGAGCTTGCAAAGCAATCAACAGTAGCGATCAGTAGCTGGACTGCTTTCAACTGATCACCGATTCACACAGAAAATGGGATATCCAGCAATTTACTACATCGCGAGAATTTACTATCCTGTACTGGCAGCGATTGGTATCCCTGGTAAGTAACTGGAATTGGTTCCGACTGTATGCGTGTGTTTTGCTCTTGTTGCATTTGTTACAGATGGTGTCTCCTCCGGTTCAGACTTAAATTTATATTTTATTATATTCTTTAATTTTACCCTAGTATTGTTGCTCTTTTCTCAGGTCCGATCACTTTGTCAATATTAACAATTGATTGAGTGTTAATATTGATACTGTTCCAGCATTTTACCTTTCTCGTCTTTGCAGCTTTACCATCACGTGTTGTTCCAAATCTGATTCTACATCGATACAGAATCTCAAATGTTTACTAAAATGAGAACAAATCCTACAGCATCGCCGCAGCTCTCTTTGCCAGCACCCCGGATTTTCGGCAACACCCAGTTCCTTTTTTCTCCGTCTCAATGTCACTAGAAAGACTTCTTGTCTGTTTATTCATTGACATGTCTCTGAAATTGCCACAAGCTGAAAAACTTTTTTATTTTACCGTGTCTCCTTAGGCCCAGTTTTGATTTAAATAAAAATTTTCTCCGTTTCTTCCATTCAATATACAACTTGAGGGAGCAAAATTCCTTATATTGCTTCTCAGTCGCAATGTATAAAATTGAAGTTTATTTTCCACCTGTACATCGAAACGCATTTAGCCGTCCTGCTCCTCCACTCCAAATGTCATCTCCCTGAGTCCATTTTATCCCAGCAATATATGAAACCTTCAGCATTCTCAGCTGTCTGGATGAATGAGTCGATAAGCCGCTCACTGATACCTTTCCGACAACTGGAAAGTTGCGGCTCAACTGTTACTCGGGTCCGTCGTTGTCATCCAACCGAAGGACAGTGACGGAGCCCACACGAAGAACATTTCCGCTTTCGGAATTGAAGCCTGGCACACCCGGGATATGATCAGATGTCTGAGATTCACTCAATCCGATTTAACACATTTCTATGCGTGTAATCCAAGTTAACATGATCTGGGTGTCTGTGCATGAACCTAACTCTTCTTTGCTTCCTTGCAGTTAATTTCGTGGCGATTGTGATCCTGTCTCTGGGAAACTGCGGACTCTCTAAATGCATCTCCCGTTACCTGGTGGGAATGGCAGCAGCTGACTTACTGGGTGTTATTATTTCTGTTATAATCGATCAGATCAATAATATTTATGTTTATGCCCTTCCTTTGCTCATTACGCCGGTTTGCGCCGTGACGCTTGTCCTGAGTGTCGTAACCATGGACTGTTCTGTTTGGCTCACGGTGGCTTTCACGTTCGATCGCTGCGTTGCAATCTGCAGTCAAAAGCTGCGGGAACGATACTGCACTGAGAGGACGGCGACTATTGTGATCGTAATTGTGTGCTTAGGAAGTTGTGCGAAAAGTGTTCCGTTCTACTTTGCGGTAGAACCTTACCTTATCATTGACAACATACCCTGGCGATGCATTTTCGGAATGGATTTCCTTACTTTACCAACGTGGAAAGCATTTCAGTTGTTTAGCACGATCACTACACCCTTATTGCCGATCGGTTTGATTCTACTTTTTAATGCTTTCACAGTCAGTCATATCATCGCGGCAAACAGAACTCGCCGGGGGCTCAGGAACAGCAGAGAGAAAAAGAATGATCCAGAGGTAGAGAAACGGAGAAAGTCAATAATTTTGTTGTTCGCTCTATCGGCCAATTTCATATTGTTGTGGATCCCCTATATTGTATATACTATGAGCTGGCAAGTTCAGAATTACTCTTACACAGACAGATATTTGAACACTCCGACGTATATCCTGCAACAGTTTGGGTTCATGTTACAATATCTCTGTACCTGCACCAACACGTGTATCTACACTCTGGCACAGAGGAAATTCCGGGAGGAGCTGAAGGCTGTAGTCAAACATCTGGTTACGTTATATGATCGACTCTGTAGCTAAAACATTGTTCGATTCTAAGCTTCGAAAGAGTTCAAATGCATTTCAATGTTATTTCCATGTCTGGTAAATGTGTCCATATTTCAGCAGCCAAGTGAGCAAATGTTAGTAGTTTGCCGGTTCCAGTAAATTCAGCAAAATTGCTTCAACAATACGGGGAAGAAACAACAAATGGGCTCTCTAAGGTACTCCAATCATATTTGCCCGTTCCCTCACAAAAATTACTATCGTAACGGTTCAGAAGTTCACCCTTACAACCCTCTGCTGAACCCTCACCAACATTGCTTTTGGTCCATTACAGAGGTCCACAACCCCAGAGACTGTGAACTATACACTATGGGGTTGACAGAGACTAGGGACTATATAGTATAGGGGTGACAGAGACTGGAGTCGATAGAGTATAGGGGTGACAGAGAGTAGGAACTATACAGTATAGGGGTGACATAGACCGGAGATTATAGAGAATAGGGGAGTCAGAGACTGGAGACTATAGAGAATAGGGGAGTCAGAGACTGGAGATTATACAGTATAGGGGTGACAGAGACTGGAGGCGATACACTATGGATTTGAAAGAGATTAGGGACTATACGGTATAGACTGGAGACTATAGAGTATAGGGGTGACAGACACTGGAGACGATACCCTGTGGGTTTGACAGAGACTAGGGACAGTACAGTATAGGGGTGACAGAGACTGGAGTCTATAGAGTATAGGGGTGACAGAGACTGCAGACTATAGAGTATAGGGGTGACAGAGACTGGAAACGATACACTATGGGGTTGACAGAGACTGGAAACGATACACTATGGGGTTGACAGAGACTAGGGACTGTACAGTATGACAGAGACTGGAGTCTATAGAGTATAAGGGTGATAGAGACTGGACACTATAGTGTATAGGGTTAACAGAGACAGGAGACTATAGTGTATAGGGCTGACAGAGACTTGGAACTGTACAGTATAGGGGTGACAGAGACAGGAGACTATAGAGTATAGGGCTGACAGAGACTAGGAACTGTACAGTTTAGGGGTGACAGAGACTGGAGACTATAGGGTATTGGGTTGACAGCGACTAGGAACAGTACAGTATAGGGGTGACAGAGACTGGAGACTATAGAGGATAGGGGTGACAGAGACTGAAGTCTATAGAGTATAGGGGTGACAGAGACAGGAGACTATAGAGTATTGAGTTGACAGAGACTAGGAACAGTACAGTATAGGGGTGACAGAGACAGGAGACTATAGAGTATAGGGCTGTCAGAGACTAGGAACAGTACAGTATAGGGTTGACAGAGACTGGAGACTATAGAGTATTGGGTTGACAGAGACTAGGAACAGTACAGTATAGGGGTGACAGAGACTGGAGACTATAGAGTATAGGGGTGACAGAGTTTAGGAACTATACAGTATAGGGGTGACAAAGACTGGAGACTATAGAGTATAGGGATGACAGAGACTGGAGACGATACACTACAGGGGTGACAGAGACTGGTGTCTATAGAGTGCAGAGGTAATAGAGGCTGAAGAATACAGTGTACAGGGGTGACAGAGAGTGGAGAATATACGGTACAGTGGTGACAGCGGCTGGAGACTGCAGTATAGGGCTGAAGGAATGAAAGTCTGTACACTTTATGTGTGACGGAGTCTAGGTACAATTCATTATAGGGTGACAGAGTCTGGAGACTTGACAGTGTTGGGTGATAGAGAGGACAGACTGTACAGTTTAGGGGTGACAGAGACTGGAGATGATGCAGTGCCGGTGTGACAAAGACAGGAAACTATACAGTATAGGTGTCAGAGAATGGGGTGTCTAAGGGAGACAAGGACAGCAGAATATGCAGTATAGGAGTGAAGGAGACGATAAAGTTTCGGGAAAACAGAGACCGGGGAATAGACCATGCAGAGATAACTGATAAAAATAACGATTCTGGACACAGTCATTACAAACGGTTTCATTTATCTTCACTCACACCGTTACTTCGGTTTCCAGACAGCAGAACGACCCCAAGAGACCGGAGAGACCTTTTGGGGTGTCCTGAGACAATACCCGGGTTAGTGGGGTCCGGCGCCCCACACCTTGCAGAGGTAACACCACTGGTGGGAGGGCATTATTGTTTTATATTCTCCTGAGCATGTGGACACTGATCAGTGGGACATTTGTTGTGGAATCAAACTGCAGCATGTTAGAACGCTGTTTAAAAAGGTCATTTTCTTCATCTAAAATAATTACTATCATCTGGTCACGTAATCCACACTCACCCCCACCCTCCCCCCGCCCAGACCAACAGTCCTTCTCGGCCAGGCGGAGGCAGATTTAAACCCTCAGTCTGCCTTTGCTGGGAGATGTGGCGGTTGGATTTAACGTCTGTTGGAGAGTTATATGGGAAGGTTAAAAAAGAACAAAGTTTGTTATGACGAAAGCTTTATATATTTGTAATTTTTGTGGATATATGTTCGTTTTCATTTGCCTCCTTTCTTCTTCACAACTTTTGAAGAGCTTTTGCACTATTTCCGCCTGGCACTGAATAAAACCCTTTGCACGAATCTCCCATATCCGCCGACACACCACTAAACCTGCGCGCACCCTCAGATCTGTGCGAACTCCTAAACCCACGGACACCCCACATGCATATTAGATCATCCCAAGAATCATTTCCAAAATGCTGCCTGCACCTTAAACTAATGTCAAGAACCAAGTTCATACAGCATTTTTATTAAAGTATCAAAACTGAAACAACCTTGGGTTTTGTCATAACCCCAGGTCCGCAGCAACTTTAATGATGTTATCCACCGTACGGGAAGTCATCGGTACTGAGGCCCCGGGGCTCTTGCACGCTGTGTGGCACCAATACGTCACATACCGGTTGTAGAGCGATCTGCACAGGGGGTAACCTGGGAACCTGTGTCAAGTATGTCTATAGCCCAAATACTATAGCACAAGTACCCGCGATACCTAGCGATAAGCTGCAGATTTGCCTCACTAAGCCTTCAGGAAGAGGATTTTACACCCCCGTGTTTTTCTTGATGTATTAATTGGAATGTGTCCCTATCGAGAAGCCATGCCGTTCCCTCAGTGGGTCTCTCTGAAGTTTCCTGACTTCCCTTCCTGCCGGAGTGACCGCGGGCTCACTCTCTGAGGGTTTTCACGTTCTTTACTCTCCCTCCTGAAGCGGTCGCTTTTTCCAGAGACCCCGTTCAACAGCGTCCCTCTGCTCAGTGTATCCCATCAGTGGGTCCGGCTCCCTGTCGGCTTTGTCATGCCTGGTGGCGGCAGCTACCCATTGTAGCCTGGACATCTCAGTTCACAAATCTGCCACAAACTCCTGTAACATCCCCGGTTGTGATATATCATTGTTCTTTTCAGCAACGGAGGCTACTACCGAGGGCGCCACCCTGCTGACGGAGGCCTCCCGCTCACCCGTCGCATTTTCCTCCCCTCTTACTTCTCTGATCAGCTCAACCAACGCGGCAGGGAGGGGTACGCGTCTAACGGACATTCGGAGGCAATATCGATCGTCGCCGGTGACTGTGTGCCTTTTTGTCATTTGATCCATCCTAAACTAATTCGCCTCAGCCATTTGTATGGCCCATCTCCGCCGCAAGTAACTCAGCCGTCTCTCCGGCCGTCTCTCTCCCCTCACTCCGCCGAAACGACAGCAGCTTTTCTTTAAAGTCTCCGCGCACAGCTGCAGGAATCTCCGCTTCCAATTCGGCAGCCTCGCCTTCATCCCCTCTTCTCGAAAGGATGAATGGCCCATGACCCACCCCCGCTCCCGGGGCCGCAAGAGCACCGGACAGATCTACTGCCCTAACGAAAGCGCTAGTATAAACTCAAGCGAAATCTTTGCCTGCCATTTTGTCAAATCTTCGCTCCATGATCGCAACTGTTGCTAATGCTCTAACGGTACTTATAATCATAAGTAACATTTAATATGGGCTACGAATATCCATTCCATTCCAAACACAAGCATTAGCTACCGGTAATCTCTTTGATTCGTTACTTATGATTATAAGTACCGTTAGAGCATTAGCAACAGTTGCGATCATGGAGCGAAGATTTGACAAAATGGTAGGCAAAGATTTCGCTTGAGTTTATACTAGCGCTTTCGTTAGGGCAGTAGATCTGTCCGGTGCTCTTGCGGCCACGGGAGCGGGGGTGGGTCATGGGCCATTCATCCTTTCGAGAAGAGGGGGGTGAAGGCGAAGCTGCCGAATTGGAAGCGGAGATTCCTGCAGCTGTGCGCGGAGACTTTATCCTTTATCCCTGCAGCCTTCACAATCCCGTCTCTCAATCACTTTACGGACAATTGTTTAACGCAGGTTTAAACACACAACCCCACTTGTTCAATGCTCAGGGCAATCACACAGCAGCTCAGACACTCCATCCCGGACGAGCCCCAACAATGAAACCCCCTTTTTGCCTGGGCTGCCCTCGCTGCAAGTCCCATAAATCTTTCAATTACCTCGTACTTCCGGTGTATGCATACGACAGTCGCGCCAATTCTGTGCACAAGTTGGGGCTGAAATCATTCACAAATCATATTCAGCGGTCCACAGTGGACTACCACAAACTGGCTCCATCAATAAAAGCACTTTAAATTTGTGTTTGTTTTGACTCTGAATTTAAGTTGGATGCTGCTATTTTGTGAACTATTTGATTTTTTCTCTCTCTCTGGGATAATCTACTGTGTAAGTGGGAAATGTTGGCGGGTTGGAAGTGCCCAAGGATCCCCCAGTAGCGTCCGAACTACTGAAGTCAGGCTGACTGACCTGCAGTTCCCAGGCTTGTCCTTGACAGCTCTTTAAACAGTAAAACAACATTAGCCTCTCTTCAGTCACTGGGGCAACCTTCAGTGGACCTCAACAATTTTCTCTCTCCTTCCACAAAGCAGTGGGTCAGGCCTGAGGGTTCATCCACCTGAATGCAGTGTAGGCTGCTCATGATACTCGCTGGTAAATTGAATGTCCTCCAAAGCAACTCCACGGGTTTGCTTTATCCAGTGAGCAACCATGATAATTTACTCCTTAAATAATCCATTGTATGGGTATTCACCCCCTTTAATATGACAACCCAAATAGTCACTAGTGCAGCCAATTGGTTTTAGAATTCATATCATTAGTTAAATGGAAATCACCGTGTGCAGTCTGGATGTTTCAATTAACTGTCCTAAAAATGCACAAGGACCAATTGATGCCGTGTCAGTGTCCTGGCAAAAACTACACCATGAAGACAAAAGAACACGCCAAGCAACTCGGTGAAAAGGTTATTGAAAAGCAAAAAAAAGAAGTAATGAAGCACCCAGACAACAGTTGTTGGATATGCAGTGTACAGCAATTCTTTGTTCTTTGCACGTTGGACTTTGTTCTTGCTATTGTTTCATGCGGAGGACGATATTTTGTGAACTGTTTGAAATGATTCTTGTCCTGGGATAAACTGTTGTGCATGTAGCGGTGCCCTCGGGTTTGGGGGATGCACAAAGATTTGGGGATGGGCATGACGAGTATGGATTGAATAAAATTTCATTGTCGAGGCAGCCATTTTCTGAACTGTGACACGATTCTGCTTCTGAGATAATCTAAAGTGCATTTGGAGTGTCGGCGGATTTGGGGTGCGCACTGAAATGTGGATAGCGTACATTTAGGATTTGGGGTGCGCACTGAAATGGGGATAGCGCACATTTAGGGATTTAGGGTGCGCACTGAAATGGCGATAGCGCACATTTAGGGATTTGGGGTGCGCACTCTGAAATGGGGATAGCACACATTTAGGGATTTGGGGTGCGCACTCTGAAATGGGGATAGCACACATTTAGGGATTTGGGGTGCGCACTCTGAAATGGGGATAGCACACATTTAGGGATTTGGGGTGCGCACTGAAATGGGGATAGCGCACATTTAGGGATTTAGGGTGCGCACTGAAATGGGGATAGCGCACATTTAGGGATTTGGGGTGCGCACTGAAATGGGGATAGCGCACATTTAGGGATTTGGGGTGCGCACTGAAATGGGGATAGCACACATTTAGGGATCTGGGGTGCGCACTGAAATGGGGATAGCGTACATTTAGGGATTTGGGGTGCGCACTGAAATGGGGATAGCGCACATTTAGGGATTTGGGGTGCTCACTGAAATGGGGATAGCGCACATTTAGGGATTTGGGGTGCGCACTGAAATGGGGATAGCACACATTTAGGGATCTGGGGTGCGCACTGAAATGGGGAGAGCGTACATTTAGGGATTTGGGTTTGCGCACGGACACAGGGTATATTCACTGTCCAATATGGCGGCGCACACTGATTCGCGAATTGTGCAAACTTAGGACTGTGTCGTCCAGCATGGAGGTTACAATGTGGCTGTACACGAATTTTGAGTGACACCCAGAATTGGATGTGTCGGCCGATCTGGAGTGGGGATTTTTACTATTGAGACCGCCATTTCCTGAACTGTTTGAAATAATTCCTGCTCAGAGGATTATGTTTGCGGGGGTGTCAGCATGTGTGGGTGCGCACTGAGTGGGTGATTTGGTGGCTTGTGGGCACATGACTTTGGGGGATGTATATGGATTTGGGGGTGTGCGCGGAATGAGGGGTTGTGTCGTCGAACATGAGAGTTCGCACGAATTTGCCGTCACATGTGGGTAGGCCGATCTGGAGAAGCAAACACATTCGGGGTGCATGGGGATTTTAAGTGTAGAGACAGGCATTTATTGTTTACTGTTTGAAGTAATTGCTGCTCTGAGATCATTTATAATAGATGTGGGTGTGTGAGCGTGTTCGGGGTGCTCACAGTTTTGGGATGGCGCCGATTTGGATGTGTGTCGGCACACTGTTTTGGAGTTACATACAAGAAAGGTATGTCGGCCAGCTCAAATGTTCTGAGGAACGCCAGAAACATTTATTTACGGGTCATGAGGAATCCTTACTGCCCGTCTCCTGACCCACCTTCCGTGCTGGCTCCGCGCTCCTTCTGCCACACACCCCAAACCCTGACACAACGGCACGGCTGCATTTCCGGACTGTGGTTGTGGTCTGGGTAAACTCGAAACTGCCTGGCAGGGCCGGAATCGCAGGGGTACAATTCCATGTTTTAGTTATTAGTTATTTGTTCTCACTCCCTGGCCCCCAGTCCCCGGCTAAATTTTAATTCTGGCACCCACATACTGGCATGGGGAAATGTAATGCTGCCATTTTTAGCAGTTTGTAAAGTTGTTTAATCACAGTAACAGCTCAGTGTGATCTGTTATTTACTCCAAAGGAGGGGATAACTTTTTTAAACTTTTTTTGTTATGTCGCTAGTTTTCCCAGGATAGAAATAAAATAAACGTATTTGCTCCAAGGTAGCGGTCCAATTGAACGTCCCCATTAGGGCATCACTTAATTCTGGAGATGTTAGAGTCCTCAGTAATTAGGGTATAGGTTTAAGCGGCCTTAATTTCAAAGTTATATTTTCCAGTTTAGAGTAGTTATTTGCCGCTTTTCCTTTCTATTACTACTAGGGCCCCGGGGCCTCTTGCCTTCCCCTGCCCTGCGACTCCCCGAGGTGGGGGAGGTCGCTTCGGCCCTCATGGAGCGGCGTTCCGCTGCTGTCAGTCTCTTCGTAGGGAGGAATGACGGATTTACCGATGACCCGGACTCCGAGACGGACACGAGGTCCGAGGTAGACTCGGTGTCTGGGGAAGTCCTGGCGACGGGCGGCTGGAGACCCTGTGCTAAGCTTCATCACTGCGAGGCTGCGAGAATGTTAGATTGCAGGCAATGAGTGCTCAGGTATGAGGGGGGAGGGGTTGGCCATGGTTTGTAGGGCTGTGTGGCCGGGGTTAGAGTTAGGGTGAGGGTGTAATTGCGCGGACATTAGGAAAATTATACCCCTCGGATTTCTTGATCTTGTTACTGGGGATTCAGTATCACACAACCCTGAAACTGTGGTCTGGCCCACGCATTGATTAACCAGGCCCAACGCTTGCCTTTATTGTGAACATCTTTTTCAAGGTGTAAGGTTATTAATATTGGTAAAGTGACGGGTCTGTTACTTACCGATCGTGTTGGCGGGCATGTTGATTACAGGAACTGCGTGCTATGTGTAGGCGTGTGTAGACCACCGTTTCTGGTGGCGTGGGGACCACAGTCTGTGGTGGGAAGTGGGTATTTATGGAGTTTGTATTTTCTCCATGGTCCAGGGTGATGAAAGGCTTTCCACTTTGAGCATTAGGGCATATAAGACCCAGCTGTTAGTTTTTATTTTGACCACTTGGGGAGTAGACTATGTTTTGAAGCCTAGTTATTTGGCTTCACCTCGCAGTAAGATATAAACTCCCTGTATTTGTTTTTGTCTGAGCTTTATGTTATATCTGTGTGTGTTGTGGGGCGGGTGTCCCCAGTAGTAAATTAACAGAATTTATTGGATGTTCAGTGTCACTTAACCCTGCAACCTGGAGTTTAGGGGTGACATATTTTCTGTGATCCCTTGACTTTTTTTGCCATCCCGTGGAAAAGGATAATGAAAAGCTTGTCACCTTTGATGAGGTGCAATTATGTGGGCAATGGGAAATTATCTTGTGTTTTCTGATCCCATGATTGGACGCTCATCGTCACGCAAACCTGCCATATTGCTCTGCCCCACGACTTCATCACCAAAGTCAACACTTACCTTTACTGGGATCCTCCTCGTCCGTGCACAGGTTTTAATGTTTATCTTTTCAACTATGCTAATGTGGTTGGTTGTTGCTTATCGTTGGTGTCTCGGCGAGCATTAAAGGGTGAGTAGGTCAGGTGTTGTGACGGTGTGTGGGCCAGGGTTTCTGTGGCTGTGAGGGTCAGGTGTTGTGACGGTGTGTGGGCCAGGGTTTCTGTGGCTGTGAGGGTCAGGAGTTGTGACTGTGTGTGGGCCAGGGTTTCTGTGGCTGTGAGGGTCAGGTGTTGTGACGGTGTGTGGACAAGTGTTTCTGTGGCTGTGAGGGTCAGGTGTTTTGAAGGTGTGTGGGCCAGGGTTTCTGTGACTGTGAGGGTCAGGTGTTGTGACGGTGTGTGGGCCAGGGTTTCTGTGGCTGTGAGGGTCAGGTGTTGTGACGGTGTGTGGACAAGTGTTTCTGTGGCTGTGAGGGTCAGGTGTTTTGAAGGTGTGTGGGCCAGGGTTTCTGTGACTGTGAGGGTCAGGTGTGTGACGGTGTGTGGACCAGGGTTTCAGTGGCTGTGAGGGTCAGGTGTTGTGACGGTGTGTGGGCCAGGGTTTCTGTGACTGTGAGGGCCAGGTTTAGAGTGTTGCTAGAAAGTTTGTGAACCCTGCAATCTTCATTAACATTGCTGCACGTCTCAGGTTTATAAAAGATCACCTGAATGTTCTGACGACAGGTCAGACAAATGTTGAAGGTTTTGGCAGAAATTCACATTGCTCTGTTTGGAGGGAAAAGCGCACTGCCCAGCAACACCAACACCTCATCCTAACTGTGGAGCCGGATGGAAGGAGCATTATGGTTTGGGACTGCTTTGCTGAGTCAGGGCCTGGACAGCTTGCAGTCTCTGAGGGAATGATAAAATCAAAATTGTATTCAGTGTTGTCCACAGCGGACCTGTCATTGCGGCAGCACACCACCGGGTGGGAGTGTTGTCAACAAGAGAGCGGCCATTGCCGCAGAAACCCTCCAGGTGAGAGTGCTCCGTACAGCGGACCTGTCATTGCGGCAGCACACCACCAGGTGGGAGTGTTGTCAACAAGGGAGCGCGGCAGAAAACGTCCAGGTGAAAGTGCTCTGCACAGAGGACCTGCCATTCCGGCAGGACACCAGCAGCTGGGAGTGTTGTCAACAAGGGAGCGGCCATTGCGGCAGAAACCCTCCGGGTGAGAGTGCTCCGCACAGAGGACCTGCCATTCCGGCAGGACATCACTAGGTGGGAAAGTTACACCCAGAAATTGCTGGAGGAACTCAGCGGGTCAGGCAGCGTCTATGGGAATAAATCAGCAGCTTACCTTTCGAGCTGAGACACTTTTCCAGGACTGGAATGGAAGGGGGAGGGCCAGAATAAAAATACCGGGCGGAGGAAGGAGGATAGATGTGATGTGATTGATGATGTCCGTTGGGTGGGAACGATAAAGTGCTGGAGAGTAAGGCATCTGATTGGAGAGGAGAGGGTAGTTCATGAAATAAAGGGAAGGAAGAGTGGCAACAGTGGGAGGTGATATGCAGGTGAGAAGAAGAGGTAAGAGCCAGATTGGGGGAAAGAAGATGAAGGGAGGGGGAAGGATAAAGTTTACTGGAAGGAGAAATCGCTACTCATGCCATCTGGTTGGGGGTTATATAAAGAAAATATAAGGTGTTGTTTTTCCAGCCGGAGGGGGGGGGGGGGGCTTCATCATGACATAAGAGGAAGCCATGGACCGACATGTTGGAACGGGAATGAGGATAGGAATAAAATTGTTTGGGCACAGGGAAGTTCCACTTTTGGCAGCTGAAAAGGAAGTGCTGGACAAAACGATCCCCCAATTTACACCGGGTCTCACCAATATACAGAAGGCTGCATCAGGAGCAGCGGATGCAATAGAGGAAGCGTTGTCTCACCTGGAAGAACCTCTTTGGGCGATGAATGGAGTAAGGGAGGAGATGAATGGGCAGGTGTAGTATTTCTCTCACTTTCAGGGATAAGGGCCAGGAAGAATATATGGAAAAGGAGAAAAGATGGGAGCGATTTCTGCAGAAACCGGCAAGTGGGGGGAAGGTAAATCTGTGTTTAGACCACAAGACATAGGAACAGAATCAGGCCATTCGTTCCATTGAGTATGCTCTGCTATTTCATCATGGCTGACCAATTTCACTCCCGAATTCATTCTTCTGCCTCCTAACGGAACAATTCATGCCCTGAGTGATCGAGAACCTATCAGCCTCCGCTATATTTACACTCCATCACCTGCCAACACATCCACCTGTGGCAACGAATTCAACAGATTCACCACCTGCTGATCTCAGCCAGGCAATTATAGGCCGGTGAGACTGATATCAGAAGTGCTGAATCTATTGGATGGTTTAAAGTCAAGTCTTGTGAATGGCCTCGGCCCGAAACGTCGAATGTATTATTTCGCATAGATACTGCCTGGTCTGCTGAGTTCCTCCAGCATTCTGTGTGTGTTGCTTGGATTTCCAGCATCTGCAGATATTCTCCTGTCTGTGACAATCAGTTGCATTCATTTTTCCGGACAGGAAGCTGGTTTACAATTTTATCTGGAACTGGACACTTTAGTTTTGAAGACTATGAGTGCGATGTTGTACTGTGAACACTGTGACCACTGTGCTCTAAATGTATTTGTTCTATTTGAGCTCCTTCCTGTAAAATGTTTGAATAACTTGTGTTGATGTTGTTGTGACCGCGGCTTTGCCATGTGTCTGTGACGCTGCTGCAAGTCTGTTTCTCAGCGAACCTGCCTTTGATGCCATTTTCCGTACACAACCGTAAAGGAAAAGACAATAATTGTTACTCCGGATCCGATGCAGCAATAACAAAGGAAACACACAGTCATTGTGGAAAATCATTTATTTTACCACAAGATCATTGAGATTCCACATTTGTGGAACTCTGGGTGAGAGGAAAATCAGCTTGTGTTTGGATCCAGCAGCAGAGAAGTGTGTGTGTCCTTAGCAGAACAGAGGTGTTAGTTCAGAATGTTCTTTCCCAACCGTCTGCACTTATCTCATCTGTACAGCTGTATTATCGCCCTACTGAGGGGTCGTGGTCAGCACAGTGATCTTAGTTCTGCAGGCTTGCAACTGAACTGGATAAATACAGGCTGTCAAGTCACAGAGCTTTCACAGCACACAACTGTTAACCCTCTCTTCCCCATCCCCTTCTCTCTGTGCCACCCTCACCTTCTCTCTACATCTCTACCCCAGCTCTCCCTCCCCCTCCCCCACTCTCCACCCTCTGAGTTAGAGGGAAATCAGCTCGTGTTTGGATCCAGCAGCGGACAAGTGTGTGTGACCTTGTCAGAACAGAGGAGTCAGTTCAAAACGTTCATTCCCACCCGTCTACACTTATCTCATCTGTACAGCTGTATTATCGCTCTACTGAGGGGATGTGGTCAGCACAATAATCTTAGTTCTGCAGACTTGCAACTGAATTGGAAAAATACAGGATATCGACAAAGTCATATTTTTTAACAGAAAACAACTCTTAACCCTCTCTGCCCCCTCCCCCTCTCTCCACTCCTCACCCTCTGAGTTACAGGGAAACCAGCTTGTGATTATATCTGTGAACAATCCACAAGGCCACAAAACTTTAACAACACACAGCTCTTCTGACTTTATATTTCAAATGTTCTTCCACAGGGCCGGTGACTTTAAATGCCTTGGTGCTACCAGTTCAGAGAGCTGACACGTAAATGCTGTCACAAAGAAGGCACAGAGCTTCCACTGCTTGAGAAGTTGCACAAATTCAGCTTGTTGTCCAAAACTTTGTCAAACTTCAGTAAACGCATGATAGACAATATCCTGACTGGTTGCATCACAACGCGGGATAGAAACCAGTTCCCAAGAACGGAAAGATCTACAGAAAGTGCTGGACACTTCCCAGCCCAGCAAAGAGAAATTCAGCACATCTACAAGGAGCGCGGCCACAGGAAAGCAGCATCAATGATAACCACCCCCACCCACTCAGACCACGCTCTCTTCTCGCTGCTGCCCTGGGGAAGCAGGTCCCTCACGTGTGGACACATTTTCCAGGCCTCTACAACTCATCGTCTCAAAATGATCAGTTTGTCAGTCGTTGTGTGGAGTTTTTTATCGATTCTGTTGTATTTTTCTGTTCTACTGTGGATGCCAGCAAGAAAATGAATATCATGTCTGTATGTGGTTACGTATCTGTACTGTCAGAATAAGTTTCATTTCAAATGTGAGCAAAGGCACAAAAACTCACAGACATCCATCCAGAGGAAGAGTGAGACACACACACACACACACACACACACACACACACACACACACACATACACACACACACACACACACACACACACATACACACACACACACACACACACACACACACACACATTCACAGACACACAGACACACAGACACACAGACACACACACACACACAGACACACAGACACACAGACACACACACACACACACACACACACACACGCACACACACACACACACACACACACACACATTCACATACACACTCACACACACACACACACACACACACACACACATTCACACACTCATACACTCTCTCACAAAAACACACTCACACATCAAGCCACACATTCTCGCGCAGTGAGGCTCACATTGACATAAATGTGCACACAGGCCCTGAGACTCACAGGAAACACAGACACACACACATGGAGATACACACACGTGCACGCACAAACACATATACACTGACACACATTAATAGAAACAAACACGCACACAGACACAAGTACACACGCAGACACTCACACGCATACTAGCACGCAGAGACGACACATAGAGACAGAAACACACGCATGCACACACAGACACAGGCACACACAGACACAAAAGGAGACACAACCGCATGCACCACACACACATGCACACACAAACAACTCTCACATCTCCCTCTCCAGCTCTCCACTGGATTTTCTGTGCTTTCAATGATTGATATGTTTCATTCTTCTGAACTCTGCAAGTCCAGGCCTGGAGCCATCATTAAGTTGACAAAGCGTTTGAACGCTGCGTCCTCTTGGGGCAAACTAAAGGTGTTTTGTTTCTCTCTCTCTGGTTAATGTGTTCTATATCATCACAAGACTACAAGAACCTCGCGGACTGTTGGTCCGCTGCACAAATCAGCTGCTCGTTTCGTCTCAAGGGACAATCTTAGATCTGGCAAATCTGTTGGAATTCTTTGAAGTAATAACAATCAGGATCGACAAAGGAGAATCGGTTGATGCTGTGTATCTGGATTTTCTGAAGACCTTTGACAAGGTGCCACAGAAGCGGCTACTTACCTGTGGTATTACAGAGATTATACTGGCATCGATAAAGCAGTGGTTGATTGGTAAGAGGCAAACAGTGGGAATAAAGGTAAACTTTACTGCTTGGATGCCGGTGACTAGTGATGTTCCACAGGGATTTGTGTTATGTCGATAATTTGGATGAATTGATTGTTTTGAGCACAGTTTCCAGCCAATGCAAAAATAAGTGGAGGGACAGATAGTTTGAGGAAATAGAGATGCCACAGAAGTACTTAGACAGATTAAGAGAATGGACGAAGAAGTGACAGATGAAATACAATGTCAGGAAATGTATGGTCATGACTTTGGTAGAAGACATGAACGCGTTGGTATTTTCCCCAAATGGAGAGCAGACACAACCATTTGAGGATTAAAGGGATTTGGGAGTAATTATGCAGGATTCCCCAAAGACAACTTGCAGTCTGAGTCTACCGTGGGGAAGGCAAGTGCGATGTCAGCATTTAATTTCAGGAGAACCAGAATATAAAAGCAAGGATGCAATTCTGAGGTTTTGTAACTCACTGGCGAGGCCTCACCTGGAGGAATAGGAGCATTTTGAGTCCTTTATCTCAGAGAGGATGTGTTGAAACTGGAGAGAGTTCAAATGAAAGTCACGAAAATGATTCCGGGATTTGACGGCTTGTCACTTGAAGGGCTTCTGACGGCTCTGGGCCGGGATTCACTGGAATTCAGAAGAACGAGAGTGACCTAATTGAAACATATCGAGTGTTGGAAGGCCAGTGCAGAGGCTGTGGGGGTGTCCTTTTGGAATGGCGATGAATTTCTTAAACCAGGGATGAGTGAATTGATGATGTGGAATTCTTTGCTACAGCCAGCTGTGGAGGTTGTCATTATTAATATTTAAGGCAGCGGTTGATAGATCCTTGACTTGTCAGGGCATGACGGGATACGGGGAGAAGGCAGGAGATTGGGGCTCAGAGGGATAATGAATCAGCCATGATGAAATTTCGGTGCGGATTCCATGAGCCGAATGGCCTAATTAAACTCCTGTAACTTGTGGTCTTATAGCAAACTCTCATTCAATGTCAGCAAGAGCAAGGAGCTGATTATTAACCCCAGAGGGAGAAAACAGGAGGTCCATGAGCCAGTCCTCATCGGGGATTAAAGGTGGAGAGGGTCACCAAACTCAAACCTTTGGAAACACATTCGAGGCTCTTCATCTCATGTTTTTAATATTTATTATTTATTTATCTTTTTTTTAATTTTGCGTTTGCATAGTTTGTTGTTTGTTTGTATGCTGTTCCCTCTTTCTTTTGTCCGTTTTTTGCATATTGTTTTGTTTTGTTTTTCTTTTGTCCGTCCTGTTGGGTTCAGTCTTTTACGGATTCTGTTGTGGATCTTTTATTTACTGAGTTTGCCCACAGAAAAACGAATCTCAGGATTGTACATGGGGACATGCGTGTACTTTGATAATACGTTTACTTTGTACATTTTAAACTGACGTGTGAATTTGTGAGGATTTATCTCAAACACCAGATTGGGTTGTCAGCTCTAAAGGTTCACCACTGGCTGGGTAAATAATTTTGTTCTGATCTGAATGGTAGTCCTGTCACTGTGAGCCCTCTTTAGAGGCACCGCAGTTACTGGAAACATTCCTCAATCGAACACGAAATGATCAGTGAGAATCTCTCACTGTTACAAACACACACACACAAGTGACAATCATAGCAGAACCTGAAAAGAGCAGGATGAGCTGCCTCAATGACTATCCCCCAGTGGCGCTCACATCTACTGTGATGAAGTGCTTTGAGGGGTTGGTCATGACTAGAATCAACTCCTGTCTGTGCATGGACCTGGACCCACTGCAATTTGCCGATCGCCACAATATGTCTACAGCAAATGCAATCTCACTGGCTCTCCACTCAGGCTTAGATCACCTGGACAATAGCAATACACAAGTCAGGCTGCTGATTACAGCTCAGCATTCAACACAATCAGACCCTCAATTCCAATCATCAAGCTGCAAAACCTGGGCCTCTGTATCTCCTTCTGCAACTGGATCCTCACCAGGAGACCCCAGTCTGTGTGGATCAGAAATAACATCTCCTCCTTGCTGACAATCAACACTGGCACACCTCAACGATGCGTGCACAGCCCACTGCTCTACTCTCTACACCCACGTCTGTGTGTCTAGGCTCATCTATAAACTTGCCGATGACACAACTATTGTTGGAGGAATTTCAGACGGTGACGAGGAGGAGTACAAGAGTGAGATAGATCAGCAAGTTGAGTGGTGTCACGGCAACAATCTTGCACTCAGCATCATGAAGACAAAGGAATTGATTGTGGATTCAGGAAGGGTAAGTCGAGGGAACACACACCAGTCCTCATCGTGGGATCAGAAGTGAAAAGGGTGAGCAGTTTCCATTTCCTGTCTGTCAACATCTCTGAGGAACTATCCTGGGCCCAACATATTGATGCAGTTACAATGAAGGCACAACATCGGCTATATTTCATTCGGAGATTGAGGGGAATCAGTCTGTCACTAAAGACACTTGCAAATTTCTACAGATGTACTGTGGCGAGCATTCTAACTGGTTGCATCACTGCCTGGTGTGGAGAGGCCACTGCACAGGGTCAGAAAATGCTGCAGAAAGTTGTAAACACAGCCAGCTCCTTCATGGGCACTGGACTCCACAGCATCCAAGACACAATCAAAAGATGATGCCACAAAAAGGTGGCATCCATCATTAAGGACACCCATCACCCAGGACATGACCTCTTCTCGTTGCTACCATCAATGAGGATGTACAGGACCCTTGGAGACACACTCACCGGTTCAGGAACAGCTTCTTCCCCCCCCTACCATCAGATTTCCGAATGGACAATGAACCCATGAACACCCCCTCAGTATTTTCCTTCTTATTTTGCACTATATTTCAAATTTAATTTTATAAATACTTATTGTAATTTATACATTTTATTACTATGCATTGCCGTCACGAAACAACAAATTTCGCCACATATGCTGGTGATATTAAACCTGATTCTGATACACAAACACACACAGCTGGGCTCAGACATACAACTCTCCCACATTCCCACACTCCCACGGTCAGGGGGGCGGATAGGAGATTTTGTGGGGAAGATCGGGAGTCTTGGATGGTATGTTGCTTCCCTGGTGCCGGGGTCCGAGACATCTCAGATCGGGTGCAGGTTATTCTCGAGAGGGAGGGCAAGAATCCAGATGTTGTGGTCCATGTAGGGACCAATGACGTGGGTAGGATGAGTGAGGGGGTCCTGCGTAGGGCGTTCAGGGAGTTAGGTGCAAAGCTGAAGAGCAGGACCTCCAGGGTAACAATCTCAGGATTGCTACCTGTGCCACGTGCGAGTGAGGCAAGGAACAGGATGATTATAAAGATTAATACGTGGCTGAGAGGATGGTGCAGGAGACAGGGCTTCAGGTTTGTAGATAATCGGGCTTTGTTCCAGGGAAGGTGGGATCTGTTTTACACCTGAACTGGAGCGGTACCAACATTCTTGCAGGGAAGTTTGCTAGCTCTTCTTGGGGGGGGGGGTTTAAACTAAATTTGCAGGGGGCAGGGATGCTGAATGTGAGAGAGGATAGCGTGAGGAAGAATAAAGTACAGGTGGGGACTACACGGTTCCGGAATATTAAGTGTGTAGTAGAGAAAGGTGAGGCGGAACAAGTGATAAGGAGGACACATGTACAGAGGGATGGTCTGACGGAACATGGAGTTAAATGTGTTGAAAGAATAAGTAAATGTAGGAAGGACAACAAAATTCTAGGGGCGTATAGCCCGATGGGAGTTCAGGGAGCTGGGTTAAGCACAATAGGCAGCGATTCAAACAGAAAGAGGAGAAATGGGCTAAAAATTCTATATCTGAATGCACGAAGTGTCAGAAATAAGGCGAATGAGTTTGAAGCTCAGGTGCGAATGGGTAACTATGATGTTGTTGGGATAACGGAGACATGGCTGCAGGGAGATCAGACCTGGGAAATGAATGTAGAAGGGTATACGTGCTATCATAGGGACAGAAATGTGGGCAGAGGGGGTGGGGTGGCCCTGTTGGTGACGAATGAGATTCAGTCCTTTGCAAGGGGGGACATAGGGTCAGGAGAAGTAGAGTCTGTGTGGATAGAACTGAGGACAGTAAGGGCAAAAGGACCCTAATGGGTGTTGTCTACAGGCCACCAAACAGTAGCATGGATATTGGGTGCAAGTTGAATAGGGAGTTAACATTGGCATGTGGCAAAGGTAATGTCGCTGTAGTTATGGGGGATTTCAACATGCAGATGAACTGGGAGAATCAGGTTGGTGCTGGACCACAGGATAGGGAGTTTGTAGAGTGCCTACGGGATGCATTCTTGGAACAGCTTGTACGAGAGCCGACCAGGGACAAAACTATTCTGGATTTAGTGTTATGTAATGAACAGGATTTGATAAACGATCTTGCAGTAAAGGAGCCATTAGGAGGCAGTGATCATAATATGATAAGTTTTTATCTGCAATTTGAGAAGGATAAGGGAAGCTCGGAGGTGTCAGTGTTGCAGTTGAACAGGGGAAACTATGGAGCTATGAGGGAGGAGCTGGC
Organism: Hemitrygon akajei; assembly: GCF_048418815.1. Lineage (NCBI taxonomy): Eukaryota > Metazoa > Chordata > Chondrichthyes > Myliobatiformes > Dasyatidae > Hemitrygon > Hemitrygon akajei. The sequence continues at coordinate 136,588 of NW_027332105.1, read as the reverse complement.
CAAAGTTGACTGGACGGATAGCCTAGCAGAAAAGACAGTGTAATAGCAATGGCAGGTATTCTTGGGAATAATGCACAAGGTGCAAAATCAGTTCATCCCCCAGAGAAGGAAGAATTCAAAGGGGGGAAAGGGGCCACAGTGGTTGACAAAGGAAGTCAGAGATTGCATAGCATTAAAGAAAAGGAAATATGACAGAGCTAAGGTGAGTGGGAGGACAGATGATTGGGAAGATTTTAAGGAACAACAGAACTTAACTAAAAAGACAATACGGGGAGAAAAAACGAGGTATGAACGCAAGCTAGCCAGGAATATAAAGGAAGATAGCAAAAGCTTTTTTAGGTTTGCGAAGAGAAAGAAGATAGTTAAGAACAATGTTGGGCCCTTGAAGAATGAATTGGGTGAAATTGTTATGGGAAACAGAGAAATGGCAGAAGAATTTAATGAGTACTTTAGATCTGTTTTCACTAAGGAAGACACAAGCAATCTCCCAGATGTATGGATGGGCCAAGGACATAGGGTAACAGAGGAAATGAAACAGATTGGCATTAGGAAGGAAACGGTGATGGGTAGACTAATGGGACCGAAGGCTGACAAATCCTCAGGTCCAGATGATCTGCATCCTAGGGTACTAACGGAGGTGGCTCTGGAAATTGCGGATGCATTGATAATCATTTTCCAATGTTCCTTAGATTCAGGAGCAGTTCCTGAGGATTGGAGAATGGCTAATGTTATCCCACTTGTTATGGAAGGAGGGAGGGAGGAAATAGAGAACTATCGACCTGTCAGCCTGACATCGTTGTGGGGAAGATGCTAGAGTCTATTATTAAGGATGAAGTAGTGGCATATCTAGATAGCAGTGATAGGATTGGGCCGAGCCAGCATGGATTTACCAAGGGCAAATCATGCTTGACTAATCTGTTGGAGTTTTTCGAGGATGTAACCAGGAAGTTAGACGGGGGAGATCAAATGGATGTAGTGTACCTCGATTTTCAGAAGGCATATGATAAGGTCCCACATAGGACATTGGTGGGTAAAATCAAAGCTCAGGGCATCGGGGGGAAGACATTGACATGGATAGAAAACTGGTTGGCAGATAGAAAGCAAAGGGTAGCGGTGAATGGGTGTTTCTTGGAATGGCAGGTGGTGACTAGTGGGGTGCCACAGGGCTCGGTATTGGGACCACAGCTGTTTACGATTTACATCAACGATTTAGATGAAGGCATTGAGAATAACATCAGCAAGTATGCTGATGATACTAAGCTGGGTGGTAGTGTGACATGTGATGAGGATGTTAGAAGAATTCAGGGTGACTTGGATAGGCTGGGTGAGTGGGCAGATACTTGGCAGATGGTGTTTAATGTGAATAAGTGTGAGGTTATCCACTTTGGGAGTAAGAACAGGAAGGCAGATTATTATCTGAATGGTGTAGAGTTAGGTAAGGGAGAAATACAAAGAGATCACGCAGTCCTTGTTCATCAGTCACTGAAGGTGATTGAGCAAGTGCAGCAGGCAGTGAAGAAGGCTAATGGAATGTTGGCCTTTATTACAAAGGGAATTGAGTACAAGAGCAAGGAAATCCTCTTGCATTTGAACAGAGCCCTGGTGAGACCACACCTGGAGTATTGTGTACAGTTTTGGTCTCCAGGGTTAAGGAAGGACATCCTGGCTGTAGAGGAAGTACAGCGAAGGTTCACGAGGTTAATTCCTGGGATGTCTGCACTGTCCTACGCAGAGAGGTTAGAGAGACTGGGCTCGTATACGCTGGAATTAAGGAGATTGAGAGGGGATCTGATTGAAACATATAAGATTATTAAGGGATTGGACAAGATAGAGGCAGGAAATATGTTCCAGATGCTGGGAGAGTCTAGTACCAGAGGGCATGGTTTGAGAATAAGGGGTAGGTCATTTAGGACAGAGGTAAGGAAAAACTTCTTCTCCCAGAGAGTTGTGGGGGTCTAGAATGCACTGCCTCGGAAGGTAGTGGAGGCCAATTCTCTGGATGCTTTCAAGAAGGAGCTGGATAGGTATCTTATGGATAGGGGAATCGAGTTAGATGGGGACAAGGCAGGAATCGGGTATTGATAGTAGTTGATCAGCCATGATCTCAAAATGGCGGTGCAGGCTCGAAGGGCCGAATGGTCTACTTCTGCACCTATTGTCTATTGTCTATTGTCTATTCCTCCCTTTGTGACACCCTGCTTGCTCCGTGGCCCCCGGTATGAAGCTCAAACTGTTGCAACACCTGCCCTTTAAATTCATGGCTGAGGCTGTGTTGTGTCTGTTCACTGTTTGAGTTCGATATTAAATGAAGAGCATTGAATGGAAAGGAAGGTTTGAATACAAGAATAAAGATCTCCTCTGAATGTATATGGGGTCCTGGTGAGAGCGTACATGGAACACAGTGCACAGTTCTGGTCTCCGTCCCAGAGTCAGCCTGTGGGATGAAGGGAATGAAGAGAGGTGATTTGGTGTCCTCAGAGAGATTATACTGACCGGGCCTGTCTCAAAATTAGAGAAATAACAAGTGGTCTGACTGAGACAGACACAGTCTCACAGGGTATTGACAGTTTGGAGCAGGAATGACGTTTTTCTACACTGGGTGTCGAATAAGGGGTCACAGACTCAGAATCCGATGTCAGCTGACAGAACTCAGATGAGGAGTGCGGAGAACCTTTGGATTTTTGCCCCACAAGGTTTGTAGATTCAAAAGGCATATTGAAGGGCTGAGCGAAGCTGGGAACGTTGCAGGAAAGTGGCGGTGAGGTCAAAGATCAACCATGATCGGAGTGAAAGGCCGAACTGGCGCAAGGGGCCGAATGGCCACGCCTAATCCTGTTTCCCTTTTTTCCAAAGCACGAACTTACCTTTGCGCCTTGTTCTGCCTTCGGCTTGTCCGATTGCACAGAGGAGCGGTGAGAGCACCGGAGATCCATCGGCAGCCGCTGCGGAGCAGATCCGGGCTCCCAGCAGCAGGAAACACATCTGGGAGGTAACTGCAGACAACAGGCCCCGATCCACGGTGGGGAAAGACCGGGCACCCTCCGTGCAGCTGAAACAGCTCACGGAATCTCCGCCAGTCTCTTCACCTCTGTCATGGGAAGGATTCACCCAGCCGGTGTTGCAGTCTTTACCCGAAATTTAGCTCCCAATCTCCGGCCTCTCCCCGGGTCCACTCGCTCTCAGTTCCAAACCTCGGACCTCTCCGAAAATTCAAAATCCCGCCCACTGGCACTCACCCAATGGGAGCAAGACTCTCCCTGGGGTGCCGTTGATTGGCTGTGAGTGTGTCCGAGGACGGGCTGCTACCTTGAGCTGGAGATGTCAGTCACAGTTTGTTCTCAGAATCGAAGGAATTTCCCCGAAACTCAAACTTCAGAGTGAATTTTATTATCAGAGTACAGATAACTCACCACATACAACACCGAGAAGCATTTTGCTGCGGACATACAGAGAAAATCTACAGAATCGTAACTATAACTGGATCAGTGAAAGATCAGCCAGAGTGCAGACAACAACAAACTGTGCAAATACAAATATAAATAAATAGCAATAAATAACAGGAACATGAAATAACCGCAGCGGCTGCTGATGGATCTCCGGAGCTCTCACCGCTCCCCTGTGCAATCCGACAGGCTGAAGGCCAAGAGAGAACAAGGCGCAAAGAAAAACTCGTGTTTTATAAAGTAAGAAACAGGAGGAGGTGTGGCTATTCGGCCCCTTGCGCCTGTTCTGCCCTTCACTCAGAACATAAAACCATAAGACACAGGAGCAGAATTAAGCCGCCTGGCCCATCGAGTCTGCTCCGCCATTCGATCATGGATGATTCTTTTTCCCTCCTCACCCCCAGTTCCCGGCTTCTCCCCGTAGGCTTTGCTGTCATGTCCAATCAAGAACCTATCAATCTCCGCCTTAATGACACCCAACGACCTGAACTCCACAGCTGCATGTGGCTACAAATTCCACAAATTCATCTCGCTTTGTCTGAAGACATTTCTCCGATTCTCTGTTTTGAAAGGGCGCCCCCCTATCCTGAGGCTGTGTCTCTGGTCCGAGACTCTCACACCATGGGTAACATCCCTTCCACATCTACTCTAACTTTTAATATTCAAAAAGGTTTCAATCAGATTCCCCTCACCCTTTTCAATGCAACCGAGTACAGACCCAGAGCCATCAAACGTTCCTCGTATAATAACCCTTTCATACCTGGAATCATCCTTGTGAAATTCATCCGAACCCTCTTCATGTCTGACCTTTGACCTCAGCACCACTTTCCTGCGATGCCCCCATCACAGCTGAGCCCCAGAATATGTCTATTAAATTTAGAAACCCTGTGGAGGAAATTCCAAAGATTCGCTGCACTGGTGAGGAAATTTCTCCTCATCTCAGTCCATAAGACAAGACAAGACAAAGGGGCTGAAATCGGCCATTCCGCCCATCGAGTCTGCTCCGCCATTTTATCCTGAACTGATCCAATCTCCCCTTTAGTCCCATTCCCCAGCCCTCTCACCATAACCTTTGATGCCCTGGCTACTCAGATACATATCAATCTTTGCCTCAAATACACCCAATGACTTGGCCTCCACTGCCGCCCGTTGCAACAAATTGCACGGATTCACCACCCTCTGGCTAAACATTCTTTGCATCTCAGTTCTGAATGGGCGCCCTTCAATCCTCAAGTCATGCTCTCTCGTACTGGACTCCCCCACCATGGGAAACAACTTTGCCACATCCACTCTGCCCATGCCTTTCAACATTCGAAATGTTTCTGTGAGGTTCCCCCTCATTCTTCTCAACTCCACGGAGTAGAGTCCAAAAGCGGTCAAACGTTCCTCATATGTTAACCCTCTCATTCCCGGAATCATTCTAGTCAATCTGCTCTGAACCCTCTCCAATGTCAGAACATCCTTTTTAAATAAGGAGCCCAAAACTGCACACAGTATTCCAAGTGAGGTCTTACCAGTGCCTTATAGAGCCTCAACATCATATCCCTGCTCTTATACTCTATTCCTCTAGAAATGAATGCCAACATTGCATTCGCCTTCTTCACCACCGACTCAACCTGGAGGTTAACCTTAAGGGTATCCTGCACGAGCACTCCCAAGTCCCGTTGCATCGCAGAACTTTGAATTCTCTCCCCATTTAAATAATAATCTGCCCGTTTATTTCTTCTACCAAAGTGAATGACCATACTCTTTCCAACATTGTATTTCATTTGCCACTTCTTTGACCATTCTCCCAATCTATCCAAGTCTCTCTGCAGACTCTCTGTTTCCTCAGCACTACCGGCCCCTCCACCTATCTTTGTATCATCAGCAAACTTAGCCACAAAGCCATCTATTCCATAATCCAAATCGTTGATATACAACGTAAAAAGAAGCGGTCCCTGTGGAACACCACTGGTAACTGGCAGACAACAGAAATGGGATCCCTTTATTCCCACTCTCTGTTTCCTGCCAATCAGCCAACGCTCTATCCACATGTGTAACTTCCCTGTAATTCCATGGGCTCTTATCTCGTTTAGCCGCCTCATATGCGGCACCTTGCCAAAGGACTTCTGAAAATTCAAATACACAACATCCTCTGAATCTCCCTTGTCGAGCCTACTTGTAATTACCTCAGGAAATTGCACTAGTTTGTCAGGCAGGATTTTCCTTTAAGGAAACCATGCTATGTTCTGCCTATCTTGTCTTATGCTCCAGGTACTCCGTTAGCTCATCCTTGACAACCAACTCCAACAACTTCCCAACCACCGATGTCAAGCTAACAGGTCTATAATTTCCTTTTTGCTTCCTTGCCCACTTCTTAAATGGTGGAGTGACATTTGCAATCTTCCACTCCTCTGGAACCACATCAGCGTCTGTGCCTTGTCCAGAATTGTGGAAACTGGCCTTTCACTGGAGCTGGGACAGACATGGGTAAAGTCAGAAAGTTTCTTCAGGACTTCACCAACCAAAATAATGATTCCCACCCTGTAACGTGGAATGTCCAGTCCCGTACTTTTCCCTGCACCCACAGCATCTGTCTTGTCACAGCACAATATGCTCTCGACAATTCCACTTTCAAGGCATGAACTAATTTAATAGTTGTTTTAAATAGTTACTTAACCCCGGTTTTACACCACAGTCTGACTCTCTTTACAGCGTGAGAGAAGAAAATTTAAAAACCGAGCTACTGGAGGAACCCAACGGGTCAGGCAACATCTGAGGGAAATGGCAATCGAGATTTCGGGTTGAGACAGTCCAGCTGAAGGATCTCGACCTGAAAGTCGATTTTACATTTTTCTGCACAGATGCTGCCTGACCCGCACAGTCCCTCGAGTTTGTTACTCGAGATTCCAGCATCTTCAGTCTCTTGTGCCTCTCTTTTCAGAACTTGTCCCTTTCAGTCCGGCCTCAGACTGAACCAGGCTCTTCTCTCCGGCTTCATTTCTGTTCTGCTTCTTCTTTAGCCCATCACGCCTACGGGTCCCCAACAGCAGCTCGCCAGAGACCCCAATCCAGGGTCTGTGTTCTTTTTTCACCAAACGACCTCAATCGTCTTCCAGGGGATGGTCCTTCTGATCTCATGGATAAGGCCTTTGGAGGTTCATTTGACATATCTGTGCACTGCCATTTTTCGGGACGAGGTTGCAAACCCCTGGCCCAACGCCATTCCCTGAACCTGCAGCGCGTCTAGTGGACAATCGCGGTACTGCAGGGGATCAGCAGCTCCCCGAAAGTGAAAGCATTCTGAATCAGGAAGTGCCGGGAATTAACATGGCTTCGAAAGGACAGGCCGAGAGTTTGAGCGAAGAGGTAAATTGTCCCATCTGCCTGGATTTCTTCGCCGATCCGGTTATACTGGAGTGTGGACACAACTTCTGTCGCTCTTGTATCACACGGTATTGGGAAAGGGAGGAGAGGAACTCCTGCCCGGAATGTAGAGCGGTGTTTGCTGACCGCACCCTCAGGGTCAATCGAGCCTTAGCAAATCTGACACAAAAAGTTCGAAATCTAAACCTGAATCCGAAAGGGAAGGAAAGTAAACGTCACTGCGAGGAACATGAGGAAGAACTGAAGCTGTTTTGTGAAACGGACAAGACACTGATCTGTGTGATCTGTGCAGTGGCGGAGGAACACAGAGAGCACCGCTTCAGGCCGATTAAAGAAGCTGTTAAAATCTACAAGGTAAAACTAACCCGAATTTGATCTTCACTCTATCCTCCATTCTTTCGCCTGGGACCACAGCAGCCTTCACATCGAACACATCATTCCCCGCAACTTTCGCCATCTCCAACGGGATTCTACCACCAAACACATCTCTCCCTCCAACAGCCCAGACCCACCACTCCCCGCAACTCTGCGCTCTCTGTAAGGATCGTCCATTACGTACTATAACTCGATTATCCACTCGCTCCTCCCCATTGATCTCCCTCCTGGCACTGACAGCTGCAAGCGGGACAAGTGCTACACCTGACTCCTAACCTCCTCCCTCGTCACCATTCAGAGCTGCAAACAGCTCAGTCCCTCCCATTTCTTCCATGGTCGATTGTCCTCCCGTATTAGATTCCTTCTTCTCCAGGCTTTACCTCTTCCACCTGTCCCCTCCCAGCTTCTCACTTCATCACCGTGCCCCACGTTCCCCCTCACGTTGTCTCACCCGTCACCTGTCAGCTGGTTCTCATCCCCAACCTTTTCATTCTGGCTTCTGTCCCATTCCTTCCCAGTCCTAATGAAGGGTCTCATCCCAAAACGCCGACTGTTTATTTCCCCTGAATAGATGCTGCCTGACTCACTGAGTTCCTCTGGCATTTTGTGTGATAATCGGGTTTGATCACCTGTTTCTTTTGATGCATCTTTGTTTCTATTTCCTTCGCTCTCTGACTTCCAGGATCAGATAAAATCTTCCTTAGACTCTCTCACAAAAAAGAAATCAGACTTCCAGGAAAAGGAGCAGCAACAGAAAGGGAAGATTTCCGGTGTTCGGGTGAGGCTTCCTGAGCGGAATTTCTGATATTACTGTCGAGTTTTGCTCCATTTAATGCAGAATAGCCGAGTATCGCAGCTCCAGTGACCTGGGTTCGATCCTGACCTCTGCTGCTGTCTGTGTGGAGTTTGCATGCTCCCCCTGTGACCACGAGAGATTCCGATACATCCCAAGGACATGCCGGATGAATGGCTAATTACCGTTAACCCTGTAAAGGTGGGGAGGGTGTGTGTGAATCAGATGGGAGTTTATGGGTCAATAAGTGAGAATAGGTTTCAGGAAAACGTGAGGGAATGGTGTTGACGGGAATGCTCTCAGAAGTAGAATGGACTCCAATAGACCGAACTGAACGACAAAAGGAAACAGGGCAGAGCAATGCAGTATATTAATCTTCACCTTTCATTCAACAGGAACAGTCACACAGCCTTCAGTCCCACATCACATCCCAGTTTGCTGAACTGCGCCAGATTATCACTGAGAAAGAGCAGAGCTTACTCAGGGATCTCAGGGAAGAAGAGAAGAGGATTCTCAACCCAATGGAGAAAAATCTTCGGGAGATTCAAGAGAATATAAGGATTATTCAGGAGGAAATTACTACGTTAAAGGAACAGATAGATCAGAAAGACAGTGTGATATTTCTCAAGGTGAGGGATTATATTTCAATTTGTTTCTGTCAAATTGAACTAAATGAACAGTGGTATATTTGAAATAAACACAGCACCTGGGCTAATTCTAACAAATCAATTGCCGCTGCTGGCGACCTCACACAAGTTGTTATATTTGCATGATGCGCCCTCCAATCACTCCAATAATGACATTTCAAAATGTCCAAGATACACTTTCAGTCCTTCATTAGCAAAATACAATCTCGAAGCGATGAAACTTCAGGGTAATTCATTGTAAAGTAAGCTGCAACACAGCGGTCAAGAACAGAATGTCATCCGCCCGTCCCCAGCTCAAAACCGCCCAGAAAAAAGTACAGAGATGTATCTTTTTCCCTTCGCTTTTACCACGTCCCCACTCACATGACGAGTTACCATAATAAACACGTAACACAGAATACAATGCAGACAGAAAACAGACGTGTTGCTCCTACACACAGCATTTACAAATGGCAGTAAACTGTTTCTCACCAGACAATTGATACATCTATTCAGGGTTGTTGTTGTCCCATAATAATAAGATTATTAAGGGATTGGACATGCTGGAGGCTGGAAGCATGTTCCCGCTGATGGGTGAGTCCAGAACTAGAAGCCACAGTTTAACAATAAGGGGTAGGCCATTTAGAACAGTGATGCGGAAAAACTTTTTCACCCAGAGAGTGGTGGATATGTGGAATGCTCTGCCCCAGAAGGCAGTGGAGGCCAAGTCTCTGGATGCTTTCAAGAGAGAGTTTGATAGAGCTCTTATAGATAGCGGACTCAAGGGATATGGGGAGAGGGCAGGAACGGGATACTGATTGTGTATGTTCAGCAATAATCACAGTAAATGGTGGTGCTGGCTAGAAGGGCCGAATGGCCTACTCCTGCACCTATTGTCTATTGTCCCAAAACTGGACTTCCACAACTTCTGTACATCCCAGGACAGAATGCAAATTTCTCTGAAATTATTTACTCTGATCATAACACAGAGCTGCTGACTGTGTACTTAATTCTACATTAAATATCCTCTAAAACTCTCACTAACTCCCATTTCCAGTCACAGGCTGTGAGTGTGTCTGGTGCGATGGGTGTGAGGGTCTCTTTGTAAATCAGTGAGAACAAAGAATTTGACCCACACATCAGACTTATCTTCTGTATCCGGTTTCCATCAGATTAGGGAAACTATTATTGTCTCTTTACTTTTACAGATAACATTCAAATGAACGTTCAATCGTTCAAAACATAACCAGGCCATTTGGCCCATTTTCTTCTCTCAATTTCCCTGCTTCACAATCCTCCTGCCACCTACTCACCACAACCAGCAACAGTGCCCCGAAATGTCTGGTACCTCACGTGTTTATCCAGCCTCCCCATCCAAGTCAATCTCTGCTGTTCCATTTCAACCACTCCTGTGGCAGCGAGTTCCACATCCTCTTCACTAAATTTCTTGTGGAATTTGTTAAAATCCATCTGGAATTACATCTCCCCACAAGTCTCCCCGTAAATAGAGGTACTTCCTCCACCCGCACATAATCACATACATCACTGATCTTAAATTCCTCCATCCTATCACACTGACGTCATATCCAGATGAAAATGCACAGCCTGTCCTGTCTTCCCTGTAAGTTTCATCCTCTCAGTAATGGTCTGACATTCAGAATCTTTCCTTGTAAGTTACCCTGTGGTTCTGTATTGTCCGTGTGTGTGAGTGACTGTGGGAGTGGGAATTTTTAACACCTTATAATGATCTGGATGAAATTCAGGATGGGGACAGTAAGTCCAAGTCTAATCGGATTTGTGTTTTATTTATTTCAGGAGGAAGCTCGTCAGAACAGGAGGTAGGGCATGATCTTTACTGAAACCCTGAATGGATTTGTAAAATAGTTCAGAATAGCAATTTATAACCAGCAGTTTAATATTTACAGGATTAATGACGATATCCAGGAATTGTCAGTGACAGATGAGACCCTACCGGTTGAAAAATTCGATCACCTCTATTTGTTGAACACAGTGCTGAGAGAAACGCTTGATGCTATTAATCGAGGTAAAACTTACAAAGATTCATTTCTCCTTGTTTATGAAGCTAAATTTAGTTACAATTTGAGGCAAAGATTGTCTCTAATACTGAGCTGAAGGGGAACTGAAGTTTATTTCACATCAACCCCACCGACTGGGAGGCATCACTGTCGCATGGGCAGTTGGAGATGTCAGAGCTCTGAACACACCAGCACAGGGTCACAATACAACCAATACACGGGACTGGCAGATGAACCACAGTGTTGCAATCCCAGGCAAATGCACTAACACACCAGGACATGAGTTTGGATCTACCAGAGGAACTGGGAATTTAATACTGATAATAATATTGTAGGGAATAAAAGCAGGTATCAGTGTGGTGACAGGGATTGTCAGGAAAATACACAAGTCCTTCATGTGCCCTGTGAGTGCAGACTCTGACGGACACAGGTCTTCCCCCTTCCGGATCAGCATCTCTCACTGTTGTTAGAGGCAGAAGAGGGGAGTGGTCGTGATCGGGGACTGAATCTCCAGGGGAACAGACAGGAGAATCTATTGATGTGAACGGGACACCCGAATGGTATGTTGCCTCCTGGGTGCCAGGGTCAGGGATGCCTCGAATCGTGTCCGCAGCATTTTAGAGAGGGAGGGAAAAGAGCCAGATATCTTGGTAAATTTGTGACAATGACATTGGAAGTAAAAGCAATTAGATCCTGAAAATAGAAATTGGAGACCTTGGTCGAAAGCCCAGAGGCAGCACCCCCAGGGTTGTAATTTCTGGATTACTGCCTGTGCCACGTGCTGGTGAGGGTAGAAACAGGATAATTTGACAGATAAACATGGCTGAGAAGATGGTGCTGGGGACAGGGCTTCAGGTTCTTGGATCATTGGGATCTGTTCTGGTGGAGGAATGACCTGCTCAAAAGGGATGGGTCGCACCTCGACCCGAGGGAGAACAATATTCTCACAGAGAGGTTTGATAGAGCTGTTGGGGAGGGTCTGAACTAATTTTTTCGGGGGGTGTCGGGAAGTGGAGTGAAGGGATAGGATTGATGGTAAAATGCAAAGATAGCGTGCAGTCAGACTGTCAGTTAGGGCGGACAGATGCGAGGACAAAATTGCAGCCAGCAGGGTGAGTATCAGTGCATTAGGGATGCAGAATTAAAAAGAGTACACAAAAGATACAGTACACAAAGTGTTATATCTCAATGCATGGAGTATGAGAAATAAGATGGATGATCTTGTTGCTCGATTACCGATTGTCAGGTATGATGTTGTGGCCATCACGGAATCGTGGCTGAAGGATGGTTGTAGTTGGGAGCTGAATGTTCAAGGTTACACAATGTATCGGAGGAAGGACGGAAGATCTGATGGGGTAGTGTGGCTCTGCTGGTAAATCAGCAGCAAGATGTGACATAGGATTAGAAGATGTTGAATCCTTCTGGGTTGAGGTAAGGAACTGCAAAAGTAAAAATGACGCTGATGGCAGTCATATACAGGCCTCCCAACAGTCAGTGGCTTGGGGCCCACAGATTACAACTGGAAATAGAAAAGGCTGATGAAAAGGACAATGTTATGATAATCATGGGAGATTTCAACATGCAGGTCAATTGGGAAAATCAGGTTGGTAAAGGATCTCAAGAGAGTGAGTTTGTTGAATGCAATGCGATGGCTTTCTAGAGCAGTTTGTCGTTGAGCCTACTCGGGGAACAGCTCTACTGGGTTAGGTGTTATGTATTGAACCAGAGGTGAGTAGTTAAAAGAACCCTTAGGAGGCAGTGCTCACAACATGACTGTGTCCAACTTGAAATCTGAGAAGGAGAAAGTAAAGCCTGACATTGTAGTATTTCAGAGGAGTAAAAGAAATTACAGTGGTCTGAGAGAGGAGTTGGCCAAAGCAAATTGGAAGGAGATGCTGGCAGGGATGAGTGCAGAGCAGAAATGGTGTCAGTTTCTGGGAAAATGAGGAAGGTGAAGGATAGATGTACTCCAAAAATAAATAAATACTCAAATGGCAAAATAGTAAAACTGTGGCTGACAAGAGAAGACAAGTTAATGTAAAGGCAAAAGAAAAATAAGCAGGAAGACAGAGGATTGGGAAGCTTTTAAATATCTACAGAGAGGAACTGAAAGAATGATTGGGATGAAAAAACTAAACAAGAAATAGATTTGAATTGAATTGACTTTATTACTTACATCCTTCATATACATGCGGATTAAAAATCTTTACGTTACATCTCCGTCTAAATTGCAATGTGCAATTTATAGTAATTTATTATGAACAATATGTACAACAGGCTGGTTATTATAACATAGAAATTCAGTTGTGTCCACACGAGTTAATCATTCTGATGGCCTGGTTGGAGAAGCGGTCCCGGAGCCTGTTGCTCCTGGCTTTTAATCTGTGGTTTAGAATAGCATTCAATTCAAGAGCAGGGATGTGATGCTGAGGCTTTCTAAGGCACTAGTGAAGCCTCTCCTTGAGTATTGTGAACAATTTTAGGCTCCTCATCTAAGAAAAGGTGTGCTGGCATTGCAGAAGGTTCATTTCATAAGGATGATTCCAGGAATGAAAGGGTTATCATACGAGGAACGTTTGATAGCTCTGTGTCTGTACTCGCTGGAATTTAGAAAGATGAGGGGGAATCTCATTGAAACCTTTCGAATGTTGAAAGGCCTAGACAGAGTAGATGTGGAAAGGATGTTTCCCATGGTGGTGGAGTTTAGCACAAGAGGGCACAGCCTCAAGATAGAGGGGGGTCTATTTAAAACAGATGCGTAGAAATTTGTGCCAGCAGCTGGTATATTTGTGTAACTTGTTGTGTGTATCTAAGGCAGAGCTTGATAGGTTCTAGATTGGACACAGCATCAAAGGTTACGAGGAGAAGGCCAGTTAGTGGGGTTGAGGAGGTAAAATAAGGATCAGCCATGATTGAATGGCAGAGCAGGCTCGATAGGCAAATGGCCTAATTCTGCTCCTATGTCTTATGGTGATCAGATCACTACATTGAAGCATTGTGAGAATGAGCTCGGACACACCAACAAGCATTGACACGGGTCAAGATTTCATCTCGGGAGAAGCACACACAGCATAACCGGCCTGGCAAAGCTCCCTCACACATATACACAGGAAGGACTGGCAGATTGTAGTCAGAGTCTCAGCAATGTACATTGTTATTTCCCTCAGTAACCTGGAAACCAGTCTCTTCAGATACAGTCATTTATTCATTCAAACAACTCAATCACGTGTGACATATTGTCAACACACACCAGACATGTGATGTGTGATGACACACTGTAAAATACAAATTCTTCAATGTGCACAGTCTCCTTCAATGTGTATATACATCACACGGATATTTACCACAATCAACACACACACACACACACACACACACACACACACACACACACACACACACACACACACACACACACACACACACACACACACACACACAATCAGAGTGTGACACACGTCCACAGAAATAGGCACAAATTTCCATTTAGGATTGCAATCTGCCGTCCTTACCCAGTCTGCCTGTTCTGTGGCACTGAGCTGCCCTCTGACATGACGTCACATCAACACTTCACAGACAGACTCCGGGGTGAGATTCCTCAGGAGGATGATCTGGGAGGGTTTGATGGATGTTGAACTGACGACCCACTTCATCAATCTGCAAGACTAAGATGTCTTCTTGAGCATGTCCCATTTGTGTGTGTTTGCCCTCCCCCCATCCCTCTAACCATTTCTCATCTTTGCACCTGCCCAAATTTATTTTAAAATATTTCATTTTTACCTGTTTCTACAGCGTCTGAGGGCAAATTCCATTTACCGACCTCCCTCTCTATGAGAATGTTACCCGATAGACCACTCAGAAAAATTTCCTGTCTCACTTTCAATCTGAGGCCTCTGGTTCTGTACTCCCATTTCTTGGAAAAAGGAACGTTATTTAAGCACCTTATGAATTACTTACCTTGATAAGAGGTCATACCTGAACATCCGACACTATAGCTGAATAGCTCAAGCTTATCCACTCTCGGCTTTTAACCCAAGCCCCCAGTCCTGGTAACATCCTCCTGAAGCCTGCTGTCCAGTGTAATGACATCCTCCCCATATTCGGGAACCGGAAATGCAGACAATGCTCCAAGTGTGGTCTATCATCAACATCAAAGGCCTTGCTGAATTTCATGTGGACAGTGTGGAATAGGCTGACGACTGAAAGTGTTTTTTAGATTGGGACAAGAAGGGCGGCATGGGAGCTAAATTCTGAAGGAAGGCAGTTCTGTAAAAAACTTTGCGTACAAGAATGGCGAGACTGCGCAGGACAGTGCGGAGAGTTTAAAAAGATGACCACCCTATACAGCGGGCAGCGGAGTGGGTGGCAGCAGAGTGTAGGGCTTTGGCTCAACGGGCTTACGCGGTAACGGGAAGAGGCGAGAACGAGGCACCCACTCTTTTTCTCCCCTTGGCAAATCGAACCGGACGGACGGGGGAACAGCAGGGCACATTAGCTAACGGTTTAAAAAGTTTGTGTGTTTGGCGAAGTAAGTGGGTGAGTAGACCTATCTTTCTTTGTTTCATTCCTGTAGAATTAGGTAGCATGTCTGCAGGGTTAGTGCTTTGTTCAGGGTGTCAGATGTAGGAATCCTGGGAGACCTCCAGCCTCCCTGATAGTCACATCTGCACAAGGTGAACCGAGATTCAGCTCCTCGGAGACCGTGTTAGGGATCTGGAGCTGCAGCTTGATGGCCTACTGCTTATTAGAGAAAATGAAGAGATGATAGACAGGAGCTACAGGGAGGTAGTCATCCCTAGGCTACAGGGGTCAGAAAACTGGGTGACTGTCAGGAGAGGGAAGGGAAATGTCCGGATAGTGGAGAGCACCCCTGTGGCTGCCCCACTCAGCAACAAATATATCGTTTCGGATGCTGTTGAGGGGGATGACCTGACAGTGGACTGCCACGATGACCGGGTCTCTGGCACTGAGGCTGGCGCAGTTGTGCAGGAGGGAAGGAGGGAGAAGAGGAATGCGGTAGTCATAGGGGATTCCATAGTCAGGGGAACAGACAGGAGATTCTGTCAGCCTGGTAGAGATACCCGCATTGTGTGTTGCCTCCCAGGTGCCAGTGTACGGGATGTCTCGGCATTGGGTCCAGAATATTCTGAAGGGAGAGGGCGAGCAGCCAGCTGTCTTGGTACATGTTGGTACCAATGACATAGAGAGGAAAAGGGAGGAGGTCCTGAAGAGAGATTTCCGGGAATTGGGAATGAAGCTGAGAATAAGGACCTCCAGGGTAGTAATCTCAGGATTGCTACCTGTGCCACGTGCTAGCGAGGGCAAGAATAGTAGGATCAGGCAGATGGATATGTGGCTGAGAGACTGGTGCAGGGGTCAGGGCTTCAGATTCTTGGATCATTGGGATCTCTTCAGGGGGAAGTATTACCTGTTCAAAAAGGACGGGTTACACCTGAACCCGAAGGGGATCAATACGATAGCGGGAATGTTTAATAGAGCTGTTATGAAGGGATTGAATTAATTTGGAAGTGGTATGGGAAACCGGAATGATAGAGTAGAGGAGGGGGAAAACAGATATAAATCTAAGATAGTGAGCAGTAAATATGTCAGGAAGGACAGGCAGGTGATGGGGCAAATTTGCAGCCACTGGGATGAGTTGCAGTGCAATCAAAACAAAAAGTATCAAACACTGGGCTTAAGATGTTGTCCTTAAATACACACAGCATAAGGAATAAGGTGGATGATCTTGTTGTACAGCTGCAGATTGGCAGGTATAATTTTGTGGCCATCACCGAGACGTGACTAAAGGATGCATGTCTCTGGGAGCTGAACGTACAAGGATACACGGTGTATCGGAAGGATAGGCAGGTAGGCAGAGGGGGTGCCGTGGCTTTATTGGTAAGAAATGATATTAAATCATTAGAAAGAGGTGACATAGGATCGGAAGGTGCAGAATCTTTCTGGGTTGAGCTAAGAAATAGCAGGGGTAAAAGGACCCTGATGGCAGTTATCTACAGGCCTCCTAACAGCTGCAGTGAGGTGGACTACAAATTACAACATGAAATAGAAAAGGCTTGCCAGAAGGGCAGTGTTATGATAATTGTGGGGGATTTTAACATGCGAGTGAATTGGGAAAATCAGGTCGACACTGGATATCAAGAGAGAGAATTTGTAGAGTGTCTACGAGATGGATTTTCAGAACAGCTTGTTGTTGAGCCCACTAGGGGATCAGAGGTACTGGATTGGATATTGTGTAATGACCCAGAGGTAATTAGAGAGATTGAGGTGAAGGGACCGTTAGGAGGCAGTGATCGTAACATGATTGTGTTCACTGTGAAATTTCAGAAAGTGAAGTGAAATCCGTCGTGTCGGTATTGCAATGGAGTAAAGGAAATTACAGTGGGATGAGAGAGGAACTGGCCAAGTTTCACTGAAAAGGGACACTAGCGGGAGGACGGCAGAGCAGCAGTGGCTGGAGTTTATGCGAGAAGTGAGGAAGGTGTAAGACAGATATATTCCAAAAAAGAAGAAATTTTCAAATGGAAAAAGGATGCGACCGTGGCTGACAAGAGAAGTCAAAGCCAAAGTAAAAGCAAAGGAGAGGGCATTCAAGGAAACAAACATTAGTGGGAAGAAAGAGGATTGGGAAGTTTTTAAAAGCTTACAAAAGGAAACCCAGAAGGCCATTAAGAGGGAAAAGATGAACTATGAAAGGAAGCTAGCAAATAATATCAAAGAAGATCCTAAAAGATTTTCCAAGTATATAAAGAATAAAAAACGGATGAGAGTGTAGCAAGGACCGATAGAAAATGTTGCTGGAGAAATTGTAATGGGAGATAAGGAGATGGCTGAGGAACTGAACGAGTATTTGCATCAGTCCTCACTGAGGAAGATATCAGCAGTATACCGGACACTCAAGGGTGTTAGGGAAGAGAAGTGTGCGCAGTCACAATTATGACAGAGAAAGTACTCAGGAAGCTGAATAGTCTAAAGGTAGATAAATCTCCAGGACCAGATGGAATGCACCCTTGTGTTTTGAAGGAAGTAGCTGTGGAGATCGCGAAGGCATTAGCAATGCTTTTTCAAAAGTCAATAGACTCTGGCATGGTTCCGGTGGAGTGGAAGATTGTAAATGCCACTCTGGTATTTAAGAAAGTGGCATGGAAGCAAAAAGTAAATTATAGACCTGTTAGCTTGAGAAGTGGTTGGGAAGTTGTTGGAGTCAATTGTCAAGGATCAGGTTACCGAGGCATATGAGAAGATAGGCCAAACGCAGCATGGTTTCCTTAAAGGAAAATCCTGCCTGACAAATCCATTGAAATTTTTTGAGGAAATTATAAGTAGGCTAGACAAGGGAGATGCAGTGGATGTTGTGTATTTGGATTTTCAGAAGGGCTTTGACAAGGTGCCACACATGAGGCTGCTAAACAAGATAAGAGCCCATGGAATTACAAGAAATTTACATATGTGGATAGAGCGTTGGCTGATTGGCAGGAAACAGAGTGTGGGAATAAAGGATCCCATTCTGGTTGTCTGCAGGTTACCAGTGGTGTTCCACAGGGGTCCGTGTTGGGGCTGCTTCTTTTTACGTTGTATATCAACGATTTGGTATATGGAATAGATGACTTTGTGGCTACGTTTGCTGATGATACAAAGATAGGTGGAGGGGACGGTAGTGCTGAGGAAACAGAGAGTCTGCAGAGAGACTTGGATAGATTAGGAGAATGGTCAAAGAAGTGGCAAGTGAAATACAATGTTGAAAAGTGTATGGTCATGCACGTTGGTAGAAGAAATAAACGGGCTATTATTAAATGGAGAGAGAATTCAAAGTTCTGAGATGCAATGGGACTTGGGAGTGCTCGTGCAGGATACCCTTAAGGTTAACCTCCAGTTTGAGTCGGTGGTGAAGAAGGCGAATGCAATGTTGGCAGTCATTTCTAGAGGAATAGAGTATAAGAGCAGGGATGTGATATTAAGGCTCTATAAGGAACTGGTAAGACCTCACTTGGAGTACTGTGTTCAGTTTTGGGCTCCTTATTTAAGAAAGGATGTTCTGACATTGGAGAGGGTTCAGAACAAATTCACTAGAATGATTCCGGGAATGAGAGGGTCAACATACGAGGAACATTTGACCGCTCTTGGACTGTACTCCTTGGGGTTTAGAAGAATGAGGGGGGACCTCACAGAAACATTTCGAATGTTAAAAGGCATGGACAGAGTGGATGTGGCAAAGTTGTTTCCCATGGTGGGGGAGTCTAGCACGAGAGAGCATGACTTAAGGATTGAAGGGCGCCCATTCAGAACGGAGATGCAAAGAAACTTTTTTGCCAGAGGGTGGTGACTTTGTGAATTTCTTGCGGCAGTGGAAGCCAAGTCATTGGGTGTATTTAAGACAGAGATTGATAGGTATGTGAGTAGCCAGGACATCAAAGGTCATGGTGAGAAGGTGGGGGAGTGGGAATAAATGGGAGAATGGATCAGCTCATGATAAAATGGCGGAAAAGATTCGAAGGGCCGAATGGCCGGCTTCTGCTGCTTTGTCTTATGGTCTTATTTGAATGCACCAGTATACGGAATAAGGATCTTGTAGCACAGGTAGAGATTGGCAGGTACAAACTTAGGCAGGTACGACTTTGGTCGAAGGAATTAAACGCATAGACAATTCTGTAAACAGGGCGAAATTCAAAAATCAGAGGTGCAAACGGACATGGGTGTCCTTGTGCAGGATTCTCTGAAGGTTAACTTGCAGTTTGTGTCAGTGGTAAGATTGGCAAACTCAATGTTTGCTTTCATTTCGAGAGGATTAGAGTACAAGAGCAAAAATGTAATTCTGAGGTTTTATAAGGCATTGGTCAGACCACACGGAGTATTGTGAGCAGTTTTGGGTACCTTCTATCGGAAAACATGTACTGGCATTGGAGGGGTGCGGAAGATTCACAAGAATGATTCCGGGAATGAAAGAGTTAACAAATGAGGAGTGTTTGTTGGTTCCGGGCCTGTACTCACTAGAGTTCAGAAGAATAACTGATTTATTATCCACCTCAACCCCATTCTCCCGCCTCCTCCCCATAACTTTTCAGACTCTGACTAATCAAGAAGTTTACTTATTAACTTCTGCTTTAAAAATCAAACAGGAGAAAATCTGTGGATGCTGGTAATCCAAGCTACACAGGTCCTGATGAAGGGTCTCGCCAGATCTCTCTGACACCTGTCTGGAGAGAGTTGATATTGGGAGGATGTGGGTGGGTCGAGAACGGTAAGCACAGCCTCCGACTATAGGGATGTCCATTTAGGACAGAGATGAAGTGGAATTCCTTTATCCACAGGATAGTGAATCTGCCACAGGCAGCTGTGGAGGCCAAATAATTGAGTATATTTTAAGCAGAGTAACACACACAAATTGTTGGAGTATCTGCAAGCCAGAAAGTTTCTATGGAAAAGTGTAAACAGTCCACGGTTCAGACTGAAACACTTCATCAAGGCCTGTGTTGCTTAAGGGTTCCTGCAAATTCATCCCCTGTCCTAATGAGGGGCTGCGGGGGATGGGGTTGTGGGAAACGGGACAAAGTCATCCTCATCTGCCATCTTTGCCCCCTCCAGCTTCTCATTACGTCTACACACACAGTTCACACACGGGCTTTCCACCCCTCCCCCTCCTGGTTCAATCTGCCATTCATCTCTCCACTACTGGTTCCCATTATCACCTCCTTTACTGTCTCAAACCATCACACTGCCCCACTTCACACTCACAAATGAATGTGAACATTGAATGAAGGGCCTGTTCCTGTACTGTACTGTTCTATGTTCTCTGTTCCCAGTTTCGAAGAATGAGAGGAGATCTCATGGAAACACAAAAGTCTTTCCGAGGTCAACAGGCTGGAGTGAGGGAGGATGTTTCCCGTGTCTGAGGAGTCAAGGGCCAGGGGTCTCTCTGCTCCCCGTCCAGCGGAAAACCCTTGGGGAGACATTAATTGTCCATCCGCTTTTGTCGAGTCGGCCACCCGACCGCGCCTGAGGCCCAGCGGCCTTTCCCTCGGTCCCGCGGCCGCGCTGACAGAGTCTCCCCCCGATCCCCGGGGCCGCGCTGCCCGAGTCTCCCACCGATCCCCGGGGCCCCGCTGCCCGAGTCTCCCCCCGATCCCCGGGGCCCCGCTGCCCGAGTCTCCCCCCGATCCCCGGGGCCGCGCTGCCCGAGTCTCCCCCCCCCCCGATCCCCGGGGCCGCGCTGCCCGAGTCTCACCCCCCCCCCCGATCCCCTGGGCCGCGCTGCCCGAGTCGCCCCCCCGATCCCCGGGGCCCCGCTGCCCAAGTCTCCCCTCCCCCCCCCCGATCCCCGGGGCCGCGCTGTCGGAGCCTCCCCCCGATCCCCGGGGACTCTCTAATTCTCTGCTTCTCCCACCAGTCTCTGTCACCCTGGATGTGGAAACGGCGAATCCGTATCTAGAGGTGTCTGAGGATCGGAAGAGTGTGAGACGGACCCCGACCTGGTGGGATCTCCCTGACACCGGGAAGAGATTCACAGACCTGGCTTGTGTGCTGGGATCGGAGGGATTCACATCGGGGAGACATTACTGGGAGGTGGAGGTGACGGTGAATCGGTTCTGGTGTTTGGGAGTCGCCGCCGAGTCTGTAAAGAGGAAGGGATTGTTCAGACTGAGTCCGGAGACCGGATTCTGGGTCATCGGGCGATATAATGACGTGTTACACCAGGATTATGACATGTTCCGTGTTCTCACCTCCCCCGAGTCCCGTCTCGCTGCCGGTCCCATCCCCGGGAGGGTGGGAGTTTATCTCAGTTACGAGTCCGGGACAGTTTCATTTTACAACGCGGAGACCAAGTCCCATCTCCACACCTTCACTGGGAATAAATTCACGGGGAAACTTTATCCTCTCTTCCGGACTTGGGTTGTGAACCAGTGGCTGAGAATCTGCTCCGGTTCCGCTCCGGGTCTGTAAACGGGTCGGGTCCCTGGGCCGGCGTCAGGAGTAAAGTCCCTGTAAATATAAATGTGCGGAGAGTGCAGCTAAATACGTGGCTAAGGAGATGGTGCAGGAGGGAGGGCTTCATGTTTCTGGACAATTGGGCTTTGTTCCCGGGAAGGTGGGGCCTGTTCCGACGGGACGGTTTGCCCCTGAACTGGAGGGGGACTAACATCCTTGCGGGTAGATTTGCCAGTGCTGCTCGGGGGTGGGGGGCTGGGTAAAAATGATTTGCAGAGGGTGGGGAACCAGAGTGTTAGAGCAGATAGTGAGGTGGTGGAGGATAAAGGTCATGTGAGGACTGCATGTACAGACAGAAATCAAAGATTTGTACATTAGGTTGTAAATTAATTTTCAGAGCTTTAGAAATTGTAGAAAATAAAGATTTCCAAAAAGATTTTGATGAAGAACATGACCAGAACATATGTGAAAAATTGGCTACTTCAGTTTTAAACCTATCTCAATAATTGTCTATGTTAGGAAATATTTTGGATAGTCTCTCCTTTGTTAAATAGTAACAGTGAATAATTTTAAATTGAATTAAACACTGCTTGGCACACATCAATGAAGAATTGACCATCTTCATTAAGAAAGGTCATATTCAGTTCTCTCTCCCAATGTTTTTTAATCTTTAGTGATTAAGGGGATCTGTTTTTTTTTTGCAGATTTATTTATTTTTATTTTCATTTATTTTGTGATGGCCGATTGATGACTTTTGAAGAGTTAATTAGCAAATATTCTCTCTCTCATACACACTTCCTGCAATACCTTCAGGTGAGACATTTTTTACAAAAATAATTATCTAAGTTCCCATATATGCAAGAATCTGATTTGTTGGATACTATTTTGAATATGAATCCTTTAGTAAGAGGTTCAATTGGTAGAATGTATAATTTATTTTTAATACATTAATTCAAAAAGATAACCTCCCACCTAAGGTTTATACATGATAGAAATATTCGTTGTTTCAGACGTGATAGAGGGGGAGGGGTGGCATTACTAGTTAGGGAAAATATCACAGTTCTGCGTAGACAGGACAGACCGGAGGGCTTGTCTGCAGAAGCCATATGGGTGGAGCTGAGGAACGGAAAAGGTGTGACCACACTAATAGGGGTGTATTATAGACCGCCCAATAGTCAGAGAGAATTGGAGGAGCAAACCTGTATAAAGATAGTAGACCGATGTAAGAAACAGGAAGTTGTAATATTAGGGGATTTTTATTTTCCTCATATTGACTGGGACTCCCAAACTGTAAAAGGGCTAGATGGCTTGGAATTTGTGAAATATTTTCAGGAACGTTTTCTAAATCAATATATCGAGTTACCTACGAGAGAGGATGCCATACTTGATCTCCTATTAGGAAACCAGACAGGTCAGGTGACAGAAGTATGTGTAGGCGAACATTTTGGGTCCAGTGACCATAATGTCATTAGTTTCAAGTTAATTATGGATAAGGATGGGTCTGGTCCTCGAGTTGAGGTTCTAAATTGGAGAAGGGCCAATTTTGTGGAAATGAAAAAAGATCTTGGAAGAGTGGATTGGGATTTTTTTTTCTGGCAAGGATGTGTTCAGTAAGTGGAAGGCCTTCAAAGGCGAAATTTTGTGAGTGCAGAGTTTGCACCTTCCTGTCAGGGCTAAAGGCAAAGTTAACAGGCATGGGGAACCTTGGTTTTCAAGGGATATTGGTGATTGGTTTAGAAAATGAGAGAAGTGTACAGCAGGTATAGGCAACAAAGAACACATGAGTTACTTGAAGAGTATAGAAAATGTAAGAAAATACTATAGAAGGAAATCAGGAAGGAAAAAAAGAAGACATGAGGTGGCTTTGGCAGATAATGTGCAGGGTTTCTACAAGTATATTAAGCGTAAAAGGATTGTAAGGGACAAAATTGGTCCCCTAGAAGATCAGAGTGGTCGTCTATGTGTGGAGCCTAACGTGATGGGGAAGATCTGAAACAGTTTTTTTGCATCAGTATTTACTCAGGAAACTGGCACAGTGTATATGGAAGGAAGGGAAACAAGCAGTAGTGTCATGGAACATTTGTAGATTAAAGAGGAGGAGGTGCTTGCTGCCTTACAGCGAATAAAGGTAGATAAATCCCCCGGGCCTGACTTGATATTTTCTCGGAGCTTGAGAGAGGCTAGTGTAGAAATTGCTGGCGCCCTGACAGAAATATTTAAAATGTCCTCAACCACGGGTGCTGGAGGATTGGAGTGTAGCTCATGTTATTCCGTTGTTTAAAAAAGGCTCCAATAGTAAACCAGGTAACTACAGGCCAGTGAGCCTGACATCAGTAGTAGGTAAATTATTGGAAGGTGTTCTGAGAGATCGGATATGCAAGTATTTGGACAGCCAAAGGCTGATTAAGTATATTCAGTATGGCTTTGTGCATGGTAGATCGTGTTTAATGAAATTTGTAGAGTTTTTCGAGAAGGTTACCAAGAAAGTAGATGAAGGAAAGGCTGTGGATGTTGTCTGCATGAACTTTAGTAAGGCCTTTGACAAGATCCTACATGGGAGGTTAGTTCAGAAGTTTCAGACATCAGGTGTCCATAGAAAGGTTGTAAACTGGATTCGAAATTGGCTGTGTAGGAGAAGACAGAGACTGGTAGTGGATGATTGCTTCTCAGACTGGAGGCCTGTGACTAGTGGTGTGCCTCAGGGATCTGTGCTGGGGCCATTGTTGTTTATTGTCTATATCAATTATATAGATGTGGTCAATTGGATCAGCAATTTTGCTGATGACACCAAGATTGGAGGCGCTGTGGACAGCGAGGAAGGCTTTCAAAGCTTGCTGAGGGATCTGGACCAACTGGAAAAATGGGCCAGAAAATGGCAGATGGAATTTAATGCAGACAAGCGTGAGGTGTTGCATTTTGGAAGGACAAACCAAGGTAGGACATACACAGTAAATTGTACGGCACTGCGAAATGCTGAGGAACAAAGGGATCTGGGAGTTCAGCTACATATTTCCCTGAAAGTGGCGTCACAGGTAGACAGGGTTGTAAAGAAGGCTTTTGGCATCCTGGCATTCGTAAATCAAAGTACTGAGTACAGGAGTTGGGATGTTATACGAGATTGTTTAAGACATTGGTGAGGACAAATTTGGAGTATTATTTGCAGTTCTGGTCACCTAACTATAGGAAGGATATCAGTAAGATTGAAAGAGTGCAGAGAAGATTTACTAGGATATTGCCAGGTCTTCAGGAGCTGAGTTACAGGGAAGGATTGAACAGGTTATGACTTTATTCCTTGGAGCATAGAAGAATGAGGGGGGATTTGATAGAGGTTTACAAAATTATGGGGGATATAGACAGTAAATGCGAGTAGGTTCATTCCATTTAGATTAGGAACGATAAATACGAGAGGACATGGCTTTAGGGTGAAAGGGGAAAGGTTTAGGGGGAACATTAGGAGGAACTTCTTCACTCAGAGTGTGGTGGGAGTGTGGAACGAGCTGCCATCTGACATAGTAAATGCGGGTTCACTCTTAAGTTTTAAGAATAAATTGGATAGAAACATGGATGGGAGAGGTCTGGAGGGTTACGGACTGGGTGCAGGTCAATGGGACGAGCGGAATAAAAATTCCGCACAGACTAGAAGTGTCAAATGGCCTGTTTTCTGTGTTGTAGTGTTCTATGGATCTATGGAGTGAAATAAACACGAGATGAGAATTATCGATCGATTAATTTTAACTCGTTCACCGCATTCTTTCAACCGAACAGAAACAGCGGGGATTCAGCAGCAGCTGCGGGCGGCGGGTCCGGAGCTCCCCCGGGTCCTAAAGTCCACCCGTAATGAGACAGGTTTAATGGGACAAGTGGGGGCGGTGCTGACCGGAAAAGACAGTGAAGATTGTTCATTAAGTTCATCTGTCATTTCTTTGTCCCCCATTACTTCTTCACCAGCATCATTTTCCAGTGGTCCAGTATCAACTCTCATCTCCCTTTGACTCTTCATGTAACTGAAAACTGAACTTTTAGTATCCTGATTTATATTATTGGCCAGTTTGCCCTCAGATTTCATCTTTACCATTCTTATGGCTTTTTTCGTTGCCTTTTGTTGGATTTTAAGAAAATCCCAATAATCCAACATCCCACTCACCTTTGCTACCTTATATGCCATTTCCATAGGCTTAACACAATTATTACATGCCTTTTCCAGCTCAAACTCTCAATTAATTTAAAGTCAGTACCATAATTTAATAAAGGTTTTATCTGAAAAATATCTACCCTCGCAAAGATTGTACTGAAGACTGCATTTGATTTTTCTTCAGCCTTATACGCTTCACATTGAAATAGTATGTGTTTCGACAGTTTCATAATGACAAAATCTACACGACACAGAATGAAGTTTTCCAATTAGTTAGAAGGCATAATTAAGCATAGTGTGGACATTTCTATGTCATGTCAATATCATTCCTTCCCTTGTTTGAAGCCCTTCTTCTATAAACCCAACTGTTTTATGTATTCTGTAAAGGTGTCTGTCCTTGTGTCCATTATCCTATGTCTTGACATAAGCCCCTAATTCTTAGCACTACCAACCCTTTAGCTTCTAATTCGCTAAGTGGAAGGTTTATATCCACAGCTTAACATGTAACAGCTTTTGTTGCTAAACAGTCAACTCCATCATTTCCCTCAACAGTGTGATGTACAGGGCCCATAATGTGCAGACATATAAATCAAACTTTATATATGAAATACCGTTTGACGAGTTTTCAAAAGTCAATCTGACCTACTGCCAGAATGACCTGTTTCAGACTCATCAAAACCAAAATGTATTCTGAGAAAATTATAAGGACCAATTTCCTCCACCCACTGTAAGCCTAACTGTTGGCAAAGAATTATGCTTCCTATGCTGATAAATGGCTTTCAGTCATTTATTTCTCGTTTACCTGCAATTCAGCCATACAAAAACAGCCACACCCACATTCCCAGTTAAATTATATTCTGATTCATCTGTAAAAATGGTTACTGTATGATAATAACTTTCATTAATATACTGATGAAACAACAGACTCTCAGGCAGAAGCGAATCTTATCATGTAACCTGTATCATGTCATTGGAAAAAACAAGGTAGGGTGACGAAGAAGGCTAAAATGGGACATATTGTATCAAATACACCCGTATCCCCAACTTGATACGAAACCAGTCACCCAAAACAAAAGAAAACTCTTCCTGTGATGTTCACAACAGTCCTCCAGCACCTTTAACAGGATGATCATTTCTTTACCCTCTGAAATTAATCCAGTTTGTTGACATCAACTTCAACCTCTGTCATTCTGAGGGCAATTGACCCATTGCAATCAGTAAAGCCAAAACAGAAGACGACATTACTGCACCAGAACAAAATCTTAAAGCCTGTAATTGTATCACATACAAACATCTTTAATTTGAAGTTGAAGCTGATCCATAAGCCACACAGGCACAATCAAGAACAGATCAAATTAAACAAATATAATTGGTCAACAAACATTTGCATGTTGCACCCATGAATACCCACATAGATGCCTGAGGAGATTTGAAGCTCCTTTACATTTATCAATTATTTTACTGATAGGTGCTTCCATGTCAGCTTATCATCCATCCACATACAGAGAAATCTTACCACTGACACTTCCTCAAGACATTAATCCTATAATTTATAATCAGGTGGAAGTCGATTAATCCTGTTTGTAAAGCACGTAATGTTCCTGAAAGCTTAAGATTCTCATCAATTTGTCAACTGTTTGCCCTATTATTTGTAAATTGCAATTGCTACCTCTAATGTATAAAGCTACATCATCTGTATATTATGATTTAACCAGTACCCATCTCAGACAATATATAATTAATCCTAATTTTAAATAATGAAGGGCTACAAATACTGCCTTGTGGGATCCCATTCTCTATCTCATAGAAACACAAACATAACATGCCGACCCGTACTTGCACAGTCTGTCCAAATAAAAAACTCAGAAAAATTATACAATCTCGCCTCACTCCTAATTGCCATAATTTAATCGAAAGTCATTTCCTTAAAATAGTTTCCCTTTTCAGTATCAAAAATACTGCTATTACAACATCTTTATTGAATTGTGCTTTCCTAATTATCATCTTCCAAACATAAAACTGAATCTAATGTCATTTTACCCTTCCAAAATTGACTCTAATAAAACACTTTATCACCACTCTTTCCAAACTATAACTTAAGCGCTTGATTACCATACATTCCATCAGTTTACATAAATGAGACATTTACGATATAGGCCCATAACAAGAAGGACCAAATGGGGATCTGCCAGGTTTTAGAATAGGCACGACTGTTGCCATTTTCCGTGAGGAAAGTAGATGCACAATTCAAACATTTAATATTTTCACAAAAGTGAATTATATACAATTACATTTACATATATCACCCTTTTCTGGGGACACCTGACCTGCATTATTAATAGACTTCTTAACTTTATACAAAGAAAACGCTATATCAGTGATACTATCATTGCTACAGCTGACTTCCAACACATCAGGGTATTCACTGGAAAACATATTCCTACATTATTTAACTTCTTTACTTAAATTATCCTGATTAGGAATCTCAGCAAATGACCCAGCCAGTAACACAACCTTCCCTGTTTCAGTAACACTCATTTTGCCCTCATTAATCAACACTGGAATATCATGATCCCAACAAATCCCCCCATTTTCTAAATCATACCCCAAACATCTTAACATCTCTTCCAAGTTTGATATCCCTTCCAATATTATCTCCACTTAACCTCCAGTAAATCACCGTCTTCCTCAGTACGGCCTGTGCCCTTTTATTGTTAATAATGTCACTCGGAGACTGATGCAACTCCTCCATTGCCAAGTGTCACTCTCTGTGAATAAATCATCAATATAGGCATCTGTGTGTTTTAACCATTGAATTACTGAATTAATTATTCTCCGGAATATTCCTGAAGCATTTTTAATTCCAAACAGCAGAGCCTGGTATTCATACAACCCAGAAAGCGTTACAAGTTTGTATTGTGAGCGTGTAATTGGGGGCATTACACCGTATTTGCACATAGGTATTGCCCTACTGGTTCACCCTAGGCGAACAGGGGTCAACTGGATGCACTGAGGCTCCATTGTGGGGTTTCTCGTTCGGGGTTTAAACGCCCCGGTTTAAACAAGGGGGTGATGGATTCGGATAAGATTGAACTCTGGTGTGAGATCGAGGGAGTACCGGTTAATCATGCCTGTGTATTAAGTGGGGTGGACATGCGTATCTCGGACGGAGTGTTAATTCAATGTTTGAGTACGGTCAGAGCTATCGGTAGGGTCGAAATCGTAGGCAGAAAGATTGGCAAAATGAACCATTAGAAATAAATGCAGTAAAGTATTAGAATTCAGCTGCCTTCATGCTCCCTAATGTATCCCCCCACTTGTGATTCTATGGAAACAATGTGATGAACAGAGTTACAGAACAAACAGGAGAGAATCTGCATTCGCTCGAAATACAAAACGACACAGAGAGTCAAATCCTGGTGAAGGGTCTCGCCACGAAACCTCGACTGTTTACTCTTCTCCTCACACAAAATGCTGGAGGAACTCAGCAGGCCAGGCAGCATCTATGGAAAAGAATAAACTCCTCTACCTGTAGGTTTTCCTTCTCACTGCCATCTTGAAATATCTGTAAAAGAATTTTCCTGTTTTACAATTAAAGACCAAGTACTGTTACGTTCATTTGTCTCTCTGGATAGTGAGATAGGGAAGAGTGAGCGCGAGGAAGAGAGCGAATGAGATATCGCGAGGAAAGGGCGCGCCGGAGAGCACGTGAGGGAGAGGGCGCGAGGGAGCTGGTGCCATGGAGATGAGGCTCGACAGAGCGTGATGTAAAGGGCGTGACGGAGAGGGTGCGGGCGATGGTGAGCGCGAGAGAGAGCGACAGAAGGAGACATCGCGAGGGGAGAACGCACGAAAGAGTTGGTGGAGAGCACGTGAGGGATAGGGCACGTGGAAGATGTCGCGAGAGTGAGCGCGAGGGCGTGTGAGAGAGGCAGAGAAAATAGAATGAGAGAGATAGTGAAGCGTCTAAGATCGTGAGGGAGACAAGGAGAGACAGTGAGAGAGAGGGAGATAGATCGATAATGTAGCCTCTGTGCCCCCAGTTCACCCCCGTTCGCCTAGGATGAACCGCCGTCTCCCCGTCAATAGTGTGATACTTGGGTGTACATTCGGTGTAATGTTCCCCCCCCCCACAGTACACGCTCGCAACACAAATACCAGAAAATACACGAAAAGAGAGTAAATAATTGCAACTTTATAGCTATTTTTTAGTGGTGGGTTAGTAGAAACAGATAACCTAAATGCGCCAAATAAATAAGTTTATCAGTTTGTGCACATAATATTTTAATACGTTGGAGCTTACGCCTCCGGTTCCATCCTCAACGACCTGTCGAGCCTTCGGCCACCGTCCGAACCGCCGACGTCCAGTATCCTCCGCTCTGGAACCGCGGTCCGCTCCTCTCACGTCCGTCCTCCTCGTTCGCCTCCCGAAGAAGACCGCGAACTCCCGCTCAGCTCACACATACAAGACAGCATAACAATTCTCCATTGGTCAGTTTCCCCCTTATCGGTAGTTTACGGATTCAGCAACAATAAATATATGAGTGAGGCAGGGGTTTTTATAACAAATAAAACGTTTATTAAACACTGAAAAACAAACCCCCAAAAGTAAACAAACCACTCGCGTAACCGGAAACCAGCTGCTGTGCGGCAGCTTAAACAGTTCTTAAAGCGATGTTGCAAAAACAGTTCTTCAAAGTAGTATTGCAAAAGTTTAAAATGCTTACAGTCCATTTAAGGGAGAGACTTTTTAAGACGATTTAAATTCTCTTTCAAGTCGTGTTGCTGCGATTCCCAGTCGAACTACACTCTTCACCATCTCCGGCAGCTTCATCCTCCTGTGGATGACAAGGGTTGTCAATTTCATATATTATCAGGTCTCGGAAATAGGAAACAATTTCAATGATTCTGATTGGATCTTTCACAACGTCGGGCATTTCCTGATGAATTTCAGCTGCTGCACGAAGACATTTATTTACATGGTGACTCAGTCGAAATTCAGGGAGCAGGCGATCAGCGCGGTGAAATATCCCGTCACTTCGATGCTTCAGTTGATTAACGGCGCCGCATCCTGAGTAGTCGCCAGAGGCGGCGGCAGAGTCTCCAGTCCGGGCTCCAGCTCCTCAGATTCACCGCCTGATCTCCCAGGTGTTATTCCCGGGCGGATTGTCCCATACGCCGGCAGTCCGGGACGTTAAGATAGTGTGTGTGTGGGGAGGGGCAAAGCACCGTCCAAGAGAGTCAGAACCTCATTCTTCCCGCCAGATGCCAGACAAAGAACTACTCCGGAATGCCGCCCGCACATTCGTCTGCGGATATGTCCATCTATTCCCATTCCGCTCACCAACTTCACTGTCAGACATTCCCACAAGACGGCGCGGGTCGAGTCAGATGCTTATTTACTAACCCAATGTGAATCACACCAGTCTCCACCATCTCGTGTAATGATTGGCAAAATTAAGGCACTACAACTTAAAGGCGCATTCCCGTCATCAACTGGACTTGACTGGGGTGTAGAGAACTGGGAAATAATAGAGAACTGCTTCTGTCTTCTAATGAACGCTAAATTATCCCCAACAATTCCTATCGATTATACGTAATGAAACACAATGCTACCAATTAAATTAAAGTCACACCCATGACTTAAGAAAGACGCTAAATGAAATCAACTAAGGCCCCCAAAATTGCTTGCAATAAACCCTGTATGATTTCTTTCCTGATATGCTTCACCCTGAAATGGCCTGTGTTCAACCTTTCCATAATGAAAAAGTCTACACAATCCAGAAGCATGTTTTGGAACATGACAAAAGGAATAATTAAGCTTAGTAAGTCTTGGCGATATACTTCCTTCGCTTCTTGCTTCTCCCATAAACCCAGCACTTTCATGTTCCCATTCGAGTTCATGTCAATATAATTCCGTCCGTTCTTGTTTTACCCCTTTCTACCCATACACCCAACACGTTTATGTATTCTGTAAAAGTGTACCCATTTTCCCATCAGTCTTTCCATAAGCTCCTAATTCTCTACATACATAACTCTGAACTTCTGAATTGTTAAGTGAAGTGTCTTTATCCACAGTTGAACTTCTGTAACTTAAAGTCAACCCACTCATTCCCCTCAATACCTCTGTGTTCAGGGACCTAGAAGAAGAAAATATATAAACAAGTACTTGAATATGAATTAATGCCTGGTAAGTTTAAGTTTATTAGTCACAGACGTGTTAAACGTTTTGAAGGCCTCTGGATAATACACGTACAACTGTACTTTAACCCGTTGAACTGCAACTGCCTCTGTTTTCATTAGGCAACATTTTCACATTTCCACTTCTCCCTATGACTGACCTTCACGTTAACTAATCTTCTAAATTGACCGATAGGCACCTCAGCCAGTGACAGCAGGGGACAGCGGTCGGTCTGAGCTACGATAGGCCGGGTGGAAATCTGCCCCATGCTCAGCCCCTCTTCTTCTGCTCCATCGCCGTTGCGGAGTTCAGAGAGTAGCTGCTGTCGGAGTCTCCGTCCTCGGCTTTCACAAAGACGGGCGTGGTTCCCCTTCGACGCCTCGGTGGGACCGTTCCAGCGATGTTTGTGCTGGCGGAGGAAAAGTGTTTTGCCAGTTGTTTCTTTTTTTACACAACATCAGTGTAGAGAAAAGATAAAAAATACACTAATTTTAAAAATACATAAATAGTGCAAGAATGGATTCATCAGTTAGTGTTCCCCGTTTCTACTTAGATATATGCCTTCGGGAATTAGTCATTTCCTCCTTGGGAAAAATACAGGTTGTCCACTCTGTCTGTGGCTCTCACATTCCGATAAACGTCTGCCAGACCTCCCTCAGCGTCCACCGATCCAGAGAAAATCAGCCTAATCTGTCCAATCTCTCCTTATCCAGGCTGCAACGCGGTAAACCTTTTCTACTCCCGTCTGCAACCACATTTTTCCGATGATAGGATTGCAACACCTCAGATGCAATGAAACTAGAGATTTATGGAACTGCAACATACCTACCTGACACCGAAACTCACTGCCTCGACTACTGAAGACAAGCAGGCCGGACATCGCCTTTACCATCCCATCACCCTGCGCAGCCGCTTTCAGGGGGTTACGCACTGGGATCCTCCGTATCCTGGTGAATTTCCTCTGCAGTCACCTGCAGAATATATCCTTTGTATGGAATGCTGAACAGAACGGAATGCAATATTTGAAGAAACATACCAGGTCAGGCACCATCTATGGTGAGGCATAGAGCCGACGTTTCGAATTAGACACTTTACTTTCAGCATTAACACTGGCAGTTCCTTGCCGAATGGTGCCCAACAAAATAGTCCCGTCTGCTGCGTGTATCCCATCTCCTCTGGACATGAATTAGCTTGAATAGTCACATGAGCACAGGAGCTGAAGGCTATTTTTTTCCGCTGTAAGAGTCTTTGATTAAATCTTTCTTATTCCGTACTTAACAACAATGTATTTTAACTTTGTATAGTTACAAAAGATGTAGCGTTTGGTCTGTAAGGGGAAATAAGGTGGATAATTTCCTCAGAACCTGTTGGAATATACTACAGATTATTGAGAGAGGTAGGGAACTGGACCAATATATTTGTTTTCTCTCCAGCCAAAAGTAAGATCCCAGAAAAGTGACTATAAATGTTTTTAAGTAGGGGGTGGTTCATCCTGGAAAATATAAACTAACGCAGTGGTAGGAAAGTTTTTGGAAACGATTCTTAGGAATAGGATATAGAGTTACGGAACGCCACATGGATAAACAGACCCACCGGCTCTTCCAATCTGTGATAACCTGTTTTCCGGCCTAGTCCTATCGACCTGCACCGGGACCATAACCTTTCATACTCCTCCCGTCCATGTACCTATCCAAATGTCCCCTGCTTTCACCACTTCCTCTGGCAAATTCACACTCACACTGCTTTCTGAATTAAGAAGCCCCCTCTCATCTCCCCCTCAAACAATTCACCGTTTACACTTAACTTACGACCTCTTATCCAGCGACTACAGTACCCACTGACGTCACACTCTGTTCTCTGACTGGGAACGATTGATCAAGTTGACCAGTCGGAAACTGGTTTAACTTTTTGTAAGGCCTCTGGATATGACACTTTAGCGCGTTGAACTGCATCTGCCTCTATTTTCTCAAGCAACATAGATGCTATTTTCACATTTTCACCTCTCTCGTGAGTGACGTTCAGATAACTACTTGAACGACAGGTAGCTCAGCCAGTGAGAGCAGGGGACAGCGGTGGGTCTGAACTACAATAGGCCGGGAGGAAATCTGTGCCATACTCAGCCCCTCCTCTTCCACTCCATCACCCTGGCGGAGTGCAGCGAGTTGCTGCTCTCGGTGGTATTAGGAAAAGATACAAAATTACACTAAATTGCAACATACGTAAGTAGTGCAAAAATGACTCATCAGTTGAGTTTCTAGCTTTTGCCTTAAGTACATGCGCTCTGCAATTAGACATTTCCTCCTTAGGGGATGAAGATACATGTTGTCCACTCTGTCTGTGCTTCTCATATTCCAATAAACTTCTGTCAGACACCGCTCAGGCTCTGCAAAAATATCCCAAAATTTTCCAAACTCTACTTATTTAGTCAAAATCCTGGCAAACCTCTCTGCCCACCGTCCAAAACCTCCATATTTTCCTATAATAGAATCGCAGCGCTTCAGATGCGATTAAACTAGATATTTATAAATCTACTAAAGACAGGCAGTCCCGACACCGCCTTTACCACCCATCCTGAGTAGCCACTTTCAGGGAGTTATACACTGGGATCCGCCACAATCCCGCTTGATGTCCCGGAGAGTCCTCCAGCACAAACTATCCTTTGTATAAAATGCTAACGGGAACTGAATGCAGTATTTCAGGAAACATACCAGGTCAGGCACCATCTAATGAGCCGATGTTTCGGATTATACCCTTCACTTTCAATATTGCCACCGGCACTTGCAGTCCGAACTTGGTGCCCACCAAGGCAGACCAGGAATCACCATTGCTATCTTTTGTCTGTATTTTTCAAACTTCCTGATATTTTTCCAGCGTTCCCAGATTCCTCTGCTCTCTGCAGACCACAATCTCGTACCATTCACCCTACACTGGTTGTTCCTGGCAAAGTGCAACACCCTCACACTGGTCCACATGTCATTGCAGCTGCAAAATCTTCAGCCGATTTACCCAGCTGCTACAGACATCTTCAACTTTCGATAATCTACTTCGCTGTCCACTCGCGCTCTGAATCCAGGTGTCATTTGTAAATCCAGTTTACCATATTACCACTGAAATCCAAATACTTAAAGTGGCATGCAAGAGTTTGGGCAACCCTGGTCAAAATTTCTGTTACTGTGAATAGCTCAGTGAATAGAAAATGAACTGGTCTCCAAAAGTCATAACGTTAAAGATGAAGCTGTCACGGTCCCTTCTGGAAATCGCCCGCCTGGCTATTTTCTTCAGCAATTGAGCCTCATTCATCTCGTTTAGTTCCCAGTCATTCCCAAGTTCCACTAACTACACACACCCGCTGTCCATCAGCAAATGCTGTATGAAAACCCTGTGACCACAACAAGGAGTTGCCAGCTCGTTGGTCGACTCGTGTTTGAGTAACCTCGTTCCATGGTTCTTAAGACAATCAGTTCTAAGTCTAGCATCACTCCTGAATTCTCTGCTAAGACCAAGACTCGGGGTAAAGATTCCCTTGGCACCAATTACACGCTCGCTCCGACCGTAACGCCTCCCGACTCGGGCTCCGCGCCCGTGTTCGGCACTTGGGTTCGTTCCACCGCCACGTCCTTGCAACAGAGCGAACTAGCCACGATGAACCCGTACAGGGCGCCAGGGTTACCTATTGGGCGCCCACGACCAACTACTTCGGGAGATCACGGAAAACCTTCGGACACTGACCACGAATGTGCAGAAGGTCAGTGAACAAGTGGACAGGGTCTCCGCTTCTTTCTCTCCGTCCCCTCCAAGAACGCCGGCTACCTAAACCGCAGTGCTCGGGATGGCTTCGCCCCCGGAATCAGCAACACCATCCCCTCGAGAGCCCTATGTACCCGAGACTGAACCCTACGCCGGGGACCTCGGTAGGTGCCGAGCCTTCCTGTTACAATGCTCCCTAGTCTGTGAGCTGCAGCCGCATACCTACACTTCCAATAAACCAAAGATTGCGTACATCATGGGGCTGCTACGAGGGGATGCCTTGGCCTGGGCAACCGCGATATGGGATAACCGACCAGAGGGTTGTTGCTCCTACTCCTCCTTTGTCCCCGAAACGAGAAAAGTCTTTGAACAATCCATTCGCGGAAAGGACGCCGCGAAACGGTTGCTCACTCTTCGTCAGGTTTCGCGAAGTGTGGTCAGGTTCCGGACCGTAGCCACAGACTCCAGGAGGAATGACGAGGTCCTACGGGAGGCGTTTCGACAGGCCCTCTCTGACCAGATAAAGGATGAGTTGGCCGCGCGGGACGACACGGACTGTCTGGACTCTCTGATCTCGCCAGCCATTCAATTAGATTATCGATTTCAGGAGCGTCTGAGAGAGAGAACCAGTTGCCCGCTCCTCGGGGAAGCCCACGGTCCACCTTACCAGTCACAAACAGCCCCCCTTACCCAGCCGCTTCCAGTGAGGCTCCTGCCACGACCGTCCCCACCCCCCTGGTGGAGGAACCGGTGAAGCTGGGACGGAACTGTCTCTCCCCGGCCGAACGAATTCGGAGGTGGAGAGCTTGGGATTGCTACTATTGTGGCCAGCCAGGACATCTCCGGGATAACTGCCCTCAAGCGGCCGAAAGGGAGGGCATCAGAGAAAGAGGTTGTCCTGGTGAGCCGGACGATACTTCCTTCAGCCCCCAGACTTGGATGCAGATCCTGGCTGCCGTGAATTACAAACGACAGTCTCTGTCCCTGTCCGCTTTGGTGGATTCCGGTACCGCAGGCAATCTGCTGGACGAAGACATAGCCTCCCAGGCTGGAATACCTCGAGAGCCGCTAACTACCCCGCTGGAGGCCCGGGCCCTGGACGGAAAACTGCTGGCTCGGGAGACACACTGTACGCCGCCCCTGACCTTGATCCATGTCCGTCAAGTCCTCCAGAGACTATGAGAAAACCAATTATTTGTGAAGGAGGAGTAATGTGAGTTCCACGTTCCTTCGGTCAGCTTCCTGGGTTATATCATCGAGAGCGGGCAGGCGAGAGCAGACCACGAGAAGTTCCAGTAAGTGGAAGAATGGCCTAGGCCCACGACCCGCAAACAACTTCAACGATTCCTGGGGTTTGCGAATTTCTACCGCCGATTTATCAGAGACTGCAGTCGAGTGGCGGCCCCCCTTACCCGGAGTAACTCGCCTACTACCCCCTTCTGTTGGGACTCCGAAGCCGACTCGGCATTCACCGACATAAAGAGGCGTTTCACCACCACTCTCATTCTGGTCCATCTGGACCCAGCCCGTCAATTCATTGTCGAGATGGACGCCTCAGACTCCGGGATAGGAGCAGTCCTGTCCCAACGATTAAGTTCGGATGATAAGCTTCACCCCTGCACCTTCTATTCTCGCCGAATGTCCCCCGCCGAGCGGAATTACGACGTGGGGAATCGGGAACTCCTGGTGGTCTAACTAGCATTGGAAGAATGGAGTCAATGGTTGGAGGGGGCAGAACAACCGTTTGTGGTATGGACTGATCTTAAAAACCTGGGGTATATTCAGATCACCAAACGTTTGAACTCCCGCCAGGCCCGTTGGTCATTATTTTATGGACCGTTAAAGTTTTTCCGCAAGAACGGGAAGCCGGACGCGCCGTCCCGCCAATACGACTCCAAGGAGGACAGTTCCAGCCCAGAGGCTGTCCTCCCGCCACCCTTCGTGGTTGCCACCCTCACTTGGGAGATGGATTCCAAAGTAAAAGAAGCCCAACGGGATGACCCTGACACCGGCAATGGACACATCGATCGCCTGTATGTGCCCTTTTCCGTCGGGTCCCAGGTTCTCCAATTCTCCAGTCGCGGTTCGCCTGCCACCCCGGGAGTGATCGGACCCTAACTCTGCTGAAAAAGCACTTTTGGCGGCCGTCCATGGAAGAGGATCCCCGTTCCTATGTCTCGGCATGTGCCATCTGTGCCCGGGGAAAAGCCTCTCATCCTCTTCGTCCTCTACCTGGTCGTCCCTGGTCACACATCACCCGAGATTTCGTCACCGGTCCCCTCCCTTCACATGAGAATACCCCCGGACTCACCGAGGTAGACCGATTCTCCAAGGCGGTGCACTTCGTTGTCCTCCCTAAACTCCCTTCCTCTCAAGAACCCGCAAATCCTCTCGTCCGTCTTCCGCCTCCACAGAATCCCCGCGGACATCGTCTCCGATCGAGGTCCCCAGTTCGTCTCACAGGTATGGGCCTTCTGTCAAGCTTCAGGTGCATCGGTCAGCCTGTCATCCGGCTTCCACCCCCAGACGAATGGGCAGGCGGAACGGGTTAAACACGAGCTGGAGGCGACGCTACGTTGTGTAACGGCAAACAACCCGTCGGCCTGGAGCGACCACCTCCCGTGGGTTGAGTCCGCCCACAACTCTCTGGTGAGCTCTGCCATTGGAAGGTCTCCATTCCGGTGTCCCTGGGCTACCAACCCCCGCTGTTCCCGCAAAAGAAGAGGAGATTGCGGTACTCTCGGTTCAGGACCATATCGATCGGTGGTTTAAGGTTTTGGAGGAGACACGCACGGCCCTGCTCAGATCAGCAATACGCAATAGGAAAACGGCCGACCGACACCGGACTCCGGCGCCCGAGTACCCACCTGGGGCGATGTTGTGGCTTTCATCCAAGGATACCCCGCTCAAGAACGACCATAGGAAACTCGCCCCTCGCTCCCTGGGACCATTCAAGGTCGAAAGTGTTATCAATCCCGCAGCGGTCCGCCTAAAACTGCCAAGATCTATGCGCATCCACCCAACTTTTCGTGTTTCCCAGTTAAAGCCAGTTTCCATCAGACCCTTGTGTCACCCAGCTGAGACTCCCCCACCTGCCCGTATCATCGACAACCATCCGGCATACACCGTCCGAAGACTACTGGATGTTCGCTGTAGGGGCAGGGGTCTCCAGGGCAGTCTGGTAGACTGGAAAGGGTACGGTCCAGAAGAGCGTTCCTGGGTCCCTGCTCCTTCATCCTAGAACCAAAATCCAAGATTTTTATCGGGACCATCCAGACAGGCCTGGAGGATCGCCGGGAGGCTCCCGTTGAGGGAGGGGTACTGTCATGGTCCCTCCTGGCTATCCCCCACCTGGCTATTCACCTCAGAAATTGGGCCTCAATCACCTCGTTTATTTCCAATCATTCCCAGGTTCCACTAACTACACACACCTGCTTTCCATCGGCAAATGCAGTATAAAATCCGTGTGATCACAACATGGAGCTGCCAGTTCGTTGGTCGACTCCGGTGAGAGTAACTTCGTTTCATGTTTCATAGGGCTGCCAGTTCTAAGTCTAGCATCGCTCCTGGATACCGTCTCCACGCTCGCGACGTCAATAACGCCTCCTGACTCTGTCCCCACACCGTGTTCTGAACTTGATTCGTCCACCGCCATGTTCGTGTAACATATACAAGACATCCAGAAGGTTATTTTATTAGTTGAGTCTGTGGTAAAGAAGGTAAATGCAATGTTGGCATTTATCTCAAGGGGAATAGTGTCAGGGGTAGGTTTTTCACACTCAGGGTGCTGGCTGCGTGAAATGCACTGCTGGCGAGAGTGGTGTAACCGGATACAACAGGGTCTTTTAGGGAAATTTTCGGCAGTCTCTAGAGCAGGCTACAGCATTGTGGTGGCACAACATTGTGGGCCGAAGGGCTGTAAATTTCTATGTTCTCTGTTCGATGAGACTGCTCCACCATTCCTGGCCTTCTTGCATCTGGCAAGTCCAGCTGCTGTTGAGACAGTGTCCTGGCAAAAGCTACATCATGAAGACAAAGGAACACTCCAAGCAACTCAATGAAAAAGGTTATTGAAAAGCAAGAAAATTGGTGCAGCACCAGGACAACAGCTGTTCTCTGTGCAGTGTGGCTCCTCTCTGTCACTGAGGCATTTAACTCTCCCCGAGGTGTCATATATCTCTTGGTCGCCTCCATCACATGTACTTTTCCGGCACGATCTCTCACTTATTGAGGACAGCCTGCTCTTGGCAGATTTACAGCTGTGTCATATTCTTTCCAACAACTTATATCCCTGAACTGAACCCTGTGACGCATCACAAAACATATCCGTCCAGTCTGAGAAACAAATTATCCGGTTATTTCTCTTGGTGTTCATTTCATATAATTTGCAATCCGGTGTGCAGTGGTTTATCTACATAGAATCCAGACCAGATGCACTTTAACAATTTGCAGTCTATTGGCATCGTTTGCACATTTAAGATAAAGGCCGATGTACGAGTTAGGCGGTGGTCCTGCATTTGAGGTTAGCGATGAAGCGGCAGGACAGCAGCATCGGGACTAATTCTCCTCCTGAGTTGTTAGTTACGCGATCAAATGGAGCAGAAAGGTACACCATTTATAGGTGCCTTTGAGCTAGATAATCGCGATCAGCTGACTGCAGGGAATTCTCATTTGATAATCCTCACATTGAATTCCACACAGAGAGGAGGAATTTAAAATATGGATGACTTGGGAATGACTGTAGACGAGTGATTCTCAACTTTTTTTATTGGCCACGGCCCCCTCATGTGCTCTTCTCAGGTTCAAGGGCCCCCCTTTCAAACGGGGATGCAACACGAACAGATAGACATTTACTATTGAACATGAAGAAAACTTGAACATTCTGACATACTGGACAAAATATCAAAAAGACTGCATGAAATTAGACATCTATCAGGCCTAATGCGATTCTTGAGTGTGGTGCTTTTCTGCAAGTTTCATGCTATCGGGCTCCCAATTAGAAAATGACCGTCGGAGGTCTCCTCTGGATTGTGTTCCTGAACTTTGTGGCTGGATTTTGTGAAGGAAGCTACCTTGCAGAATTCGCTCTCAACCAAAAATCTTTTTGAAACTGACTGATTAAATTATGCAGCCGAATAAATGCATAGTAATACATATTTAAATTTTCCTTGTCAGATGCATTCGCTAAAATCTACCAAAAATGAAACAAAATTAAATTTTGCTGTTTTTTTTCCTAGCTAAATGGACGACATTGACTGAGAAATGGTTTAGGAAGGCTGCCTAAATGTTTTCGACTTGGGAATAAATGCACGGAATACAGATACATTACTGACAAAAAATGCTGTCATCCGGAGCCAGGAATTTTCTTATTCGGTGACGTCATATGCAGTATTAAACAAATTTCACAAGCTACGTTGACGTATGATATATCCAAACACATATACTTTAAAGTTACTTGGCACAAAAATAGGCCTAGCAAGATACGCTGATCTTCGGAGAATGAATTATGGCGATAATGAATGCGAGAACCCTTGATTGAATATGTTGACCTGGTGCAGTCTGATTCGTGGCTGACTCTGAAGTGAGGCTGTGTGGGCGGAGCTTAAACAATGAATGTACCAGGTGTACCGAATTCAAACGGTGTGTTGGAAAGATATTATAAATAGGAGGGAAATTATTGACTCCACTGAAGGTTGCTGCTTCGGAATTCCATCGGTTCAGTTTCCAGGGCCCCCATAAACCCCGGTGCCCCCCTTCTCACAGTTCTCAGTCAGTGGCTCCCTTCAAATGTGCCAGGGCCCCCAAGGGAGCCATATGCATCCCGTTGAAAATAGATGATGTACTCCATTTATAGCTGCCTTTCAACAAGATAATTGCGATCAGCTGACTGCAGGGAACTCTCATTGGATACTTCTCACATTGAATTCGACGCAGAGGGGAGGAATTTCAAATAAGGGTGTCTTGGGAATGATCAGGACACACTAACGTTACCAATGTGGTCAGTGTGAAGGCTCCAGAGGCAACATTATCATCATGGTCAACGATGCGCGTGGAATAGTAATGACTTCGGCAGCTTGGCCTGCAGTGATATCATCATCTCAGTTCAGTGAGCTGAGATCCAGAGAAGCAATGACGACATCAGAGTGGTCAGTCACGTGCTTTGAAAGTACAGACCATTTTGCATATTGAATACAAGAGCCCGTAACCGTTCTGCCATTCCCGCTTCACACTCAATGTGTCTATTCGTGTCCGCTGTCTTGCAGCTCCAATCCAGGAAGTGGTTCTCCAGGAGGTCAGAGAGAAGAGTCTGAATGTGACTAGTGGAGATTTTGGGCAGATTCATCAAGTCTGTGTTTCACATCCTTCCCCTTCTGCAGAGAAATCTTCGTTGGAATGTTTACTCCTATCAGAGCAACAAGTAAAATTATTACAAAACCTTTAATAATAATGTGTCCTATTTTCATTTTATACCAACATGTGGTGTATCCCATACTTCTGCATGTGCTGAACTACAACGGGTTAACAACATCTATTTCTGACTGTAATTAATCTGATTTGTGATGCGCAATAATTCTCTTTGTTGTGCACAGCCTGCTCGGAACAACATCAACCTGAACGTTTATTTGCAGCACTATTCACAATATTTTTGAGTGTTTAACTACGTTATACGTATGTTTACCTCCATGCGGGATATTTTAACAATTATATTTATTTATTTTGTTCTTGGCGGTATGCGAGATCAGAAAAAGAAGCAGCTGTGTAAAGCTGTAAGTGATGGAGACTCGATATTTTTATGTTCCCCAGTGTGTTTCATTATCTGCATCATTGAACACAAGCTGCACCTCTTTTCATATTGTAGGTTCTTTTTCCACTACTCCACGAACAATGTCCGGAATTATTTCTGTGTCGGTAGACCTAATAGAATAGACGTAAGGCGCTCCCTCCCACCACTAGCCTGCAGGTTACATCTGAGCATGCTGTAGCCCCTGTTTACTGATGTACACTGGATATGGTGGAAGACCTTGTAGCAGAGTCACAAACTGACTGTGTTGCCTGCCTCTGCCCGGGTTCGGGACGCCTTATCTGCCCTGTAGAGGAACTTGCAGT
This sequence comes from Hemitrygon akajei, assembly GCF_048418815.1. Classification (NCBI taxonomy): domain Eukaryota; kingdom Metazoa; phylum Chordata; class Chondrichthyes; order Myliobatiformes; family Dasyatidae; genus Hemitrygon; species Hemitrygon akajei. The sequence continues at coordinate 93,838 of NW_027332105.1, read as the reverse complement.
GGGAGGTGCATGTGGGCACCGACAACATAGGTAGAACGAGGAAAGAGGATGTTTGCATTACCACCTGAGCGACATGCAAATTGGCATAGAGAGTTAAACACCAGTTCATGAAGGCTATTATAGATTACAGGGAGACCCTGACCATTTGGGGAAGAGGGCCACAGAGTGACAAATGGATTACAATACAGATATGCACTTTCTGATGAGGCTGATGAGAGCTGGACTGTGCACATCTCCACTCACATCATTCTACAGGGACACAGTCGGCTACACCAAGCCTCAGTGTGTCCCTCAGCATGTACTGCCGCAGCCTGAAATGTGGTAGTAGGAGACAGGGGGAAAAGGGCTAGTTTGATGTTTCACGGGATATTAACACAGAGCACTTTAACGGCGGTATGCAGAAAGATAGCAGAAAGTGCTTAAACAGGTGATTAGAAAAGCCAAAACGGGACTTAAACTGTCCTTGGTGAGCAGAATCAAGAAAAATCTCAAGGCATTTTAACCTTATTCCTTGGAGCGTATGAGAATGAGGGGAGATTAAACAGTGGTATACAAAATTATGAAGGGTATAGATAGGGTGAATGAATGCGTTGTATTGTGAGAAACGTGTTTGATCTTACAGCTATTTAGGGAGATGGTTGCAGGCTGACCGGGAGACGGACCTCAGTGTTCGAACATATTCAGTGTACCAGCACTGTCCAAAGCCCGGATGCAAATGGAGTAGAGTTAAACATCCTAACTCCAGCAAACCAATCCCACAAAAACCCGGAGCCACAGAAGCTCCAAAGTCTTCATCTCTGAGAAAGGATGTATCCACCACGAAGACTGGCTGCACCTGGGGACAGCTTGAACGACTGGCACAGCACTGAGAACTCGGGGCAGTGGTCTGTGCCCCAGTGGGCATGATGTGCGAAAATGACCACCGTCTGACTGAGAGATATAGAGCAACAGATTCCTGTTTAATCTCTGCCCTCTCGCAATCTGGTGCCCTGTAGTTGCGGATTCCACATCCCTGTTTTTCTATGTGGTGTCTCTATGCATCCACACTATCTGCGAACTTCCTTGATTCATACACCTCTATAATATTGCCCCTCGTTCTCCCACATTCCAAGAAACACAATCCTAAACTGCTCATAACTCAGTCATTTGTGACCCAACAATGACCTTGTAAACTTCCCCTTCCTTATTTCCAGCTTAATGACATCTTTCCTGTGACAGTGTGACCAAAACTAAACACGATATTTCAATGTAAACTCACATCTTATACAACTGCAACAGAACACCCCGACCTCTATCCTCGGTGCATTGACTGATGAAGGCCAGTGTCCAAATGTTTCATCATCAACTTCCCAGTCTTTGACCCAATTTGAGACCCTGTCAGCTCATTGAGTGAAAGGCAACTCATGTTTGATCAACATGAAAAAAGTTTGTCTAGCTGCTAGAAAGGATCCTATAGACGTGGTTGGGTTTTCAGAATACATCTAACAAGGTGCCACATGAAAGGCTGGTGCACAACACCAGATATCACAAGACGAGTTCACAAGAATAGAAGACTGGTTTTTACATAGAAGACAGAAACTCAGTTATCAGGTTTGTTTCAGGATTGGAGGATGTAACCACTGGAATATCCATGGATAAAAACCACCCTCAATTACATACTATCAATATTAAAATTTTGGTGGAGTAGGCGGAGGCTGGGTTGGTATTGGATTTTCTAAGGGAGCAGGGGTAACAGGGACAAGTTGAGGGCCGTCAATTACTCACAATCGATATAAATTACCCTGACGAGGGGTCAGAGTGTGAGGTGTCCAAGGGTGTCTGTCAATGACATAGGATGTGGTGGGGGTAATGTTGTGATGGGACATTTGGTCTCTGCCACAGGATATAGAGACGCTGGGTAAAAGAGAAAAACTTGGAAAATGGTGTTTAATGTGGTAAACAGCGATGGCGTGTTCAGTGATGGAAAGAATCAAAACGCGGACTATTATTTATATGGAGAGAAACAGCACATGATGCAAGTACAGAGGGGTCCAAGTGTTCTCTTGTACAAGTTACACACAAACAGCAGACAGGTGCATAGAACGGTTGATGGACATTTATCTCTGTGTGATCTGTGCAGAGAGACGGAGAAGTGTTGTTACAGTGTCAGACAAGTACACAGCGATGGAGTTTGGGAAGGTAAAGCAGGCCAGGACATACACAATGTCCTGTGAAGTGTTAGTGAACAGAGAGATCTTGGGATACAGGTATATAGTTCCCGAAAAGTCATAGCACAGATTGTCATGGTTATGAAGTAGGTGGACAGCATGCCTCCCTTTGGCAGCAGAGGAGTTGCATTACAGTTGCACAAAATATTAATTACATCACAGCTGCAGTAACCTGTGCAATTCTGGTCAGCAAAATAAGGAAGAAGTGATTAAGCTGGAAAGGTGAAGAAAAGATTCACAGAAATGTTACCTGGACTGGGGTCTTGTGTTACAGGTAAAGATCAGACACTCTGGGGCTGCTTTTGCTGGAGTGAAGGAGGCTGAGGGGGGACCTGACCGAAGTTTATAAAACTATGCAGTTGTAGATAAGGGAAACAGTCAGAGTCATTTTCCCAGAGTGGAAATGTCAAATTCAAGAAGGCTGCCTTTACAGTGACAGGGTGATCATTTAAAGATGGTGAACAGGGCAAGTGGTAGATCGGTTTTATTTACGGAGTGGTGGGGCCCGGTATGGGCTGCCCTGGGGAGTGATGGAAGCAGATATGATAGTGACATTGAAGGGAGAGAAGAGATTCCGTTTAATGTGGCATTGTGTTCAGCACAGACATGGTGGGAAGAAGGTTTTGTTCCTATACCGCACTGTTCAGTGTTCTGAGTGAGCCTCAGTGACAGAAAACTATTTAACAGAGGACACCGACAGGGGTATCTGTGGCAGCTGGTCGGATCCTCAAGAGTGTTAGAGAACAGACAGATCAAGGATTTCAAGTACACAGTGCTCTGGAAGTGTAGGTATGGTGGTGAAGAAGGCATTCATCAGTTAGAGTTTGGAGTTCAGGACATGGGACTTCATGTTGTGACAGTACAGGTCATTAGTGAGACCACAATGTATAGTGGGCAGTTCTGGTGTCTCATTTATAGGATGAAAATCACAGAGCTGGGAAAGGGCAGAATGTTTTCAAAGGGGAAAGATCGAAAGGACACTCGGGCAACTTCTTCCACAAGGTGAGTGGTGGGTGTATGATACGAGCTGCCGGAAGAAGCTGCAGAGGAGACACAATCACAATATTTAGCAGACATTCGGGCAGGTGAATGGATCGGAGAGGTTGAGAGAGATATGGGCCAAACACAGGTTAAATGGAACTCTAGGATGCACACCTTGTTTAAGTTTTAGATGTTGTGAAAAAGACTGCAGCCATTCACTTTATCAGCCATGTCCCTCAGAGTTTATACACTTCTATACGCTCCACACTCAGCTTTCTACATTCCGGGAGACCAGACCGAGGCTTTCCAGTTTCTCCTTGTAACTCAGTCCCAGTCGCTCCTTGTGAATCTTTACTGCACCCTCTCCAGCTGAATCACATCCTTTCTGTTCCTAAGCAACAATCCAACTACGGTCTCAACAAAATATTGTATAGTTGTGACGATACATCCTAACTCTTGTATTCAGTGCCCTGACTGATGAAGGATTCATGCCAGAGGATTTCCTCACCACCCTGTGTACACTGTCACCACTTTCAAAGACCCACAGAGTCTGAAAAAATAAATGAAGAAGTATAATATTTTGCTGTTATTAATTTAATTGTATACTCCTTATCTAGATTTAGGATATTGGTGAAGATCTGATCACATTTAGATCATATTTATGCAGAAATAGAGAAAATCCTACAGGATTCACAAATTTCTCTCACATCTCCATCGCTGTTGTGAGCCATTTGTCACTCTGGCCCTTTCCCCTAACTGATCAGGATCTCCCTGTAATCTATGCGAACATTCCTCACTGTAACCAACATGTCCGAACTTACTCATGAAGTCTTCTGCATTTGTATGCAAGTACATTCTTAAAATAACGAGCGACAAGACTCTCAGCTCTGCCCGCTGGAGCACATCGCTATTCCCCAGTCTGCTTTCTGAGAAACAGTTTTATTTACCTCTTCAAAAATCTCTGTAGATCCATCAACCACAAATTCCTGCAAACAAAGCCACGCTGACTCCTGCCAATCAGACACTGTCCATCCAAATACAGGTGATTCCTGTCCCCCCAGAATCCCCTCCAGTAGCGTCTGAACTACTGAAGTCAGGCTGACTGACCTGCAGTTCCCAGACTTGTCCTTGACAGCTCTTTAAACAGTAAAACAACATTAGCCACTCTTCAGTCACTGGGGCAACCTTCAGTGGACATCAACAATTTTCTCTCTCCTTCCACAAAGCAGTGGGTCAGGTCTGAGGGTTCATCGAACTGAATGCATTGTAGGCTGCTCATAACTGCTCACTGGTAATATGAATGTCCTCCAAATCAACTCCACCAGTTTGCATTATCCATTGAGCAACCATGATATTGTACTCAGTAAATACAAAGTAGAAATCATTGATTGATTCATGATCCCACCCATTCCCTGTGGCTCAAGACATGGAGACCCTGCTGTTCTCTATGGGCCCTCTCTCTCCCAAGCCACACTGTTACTCCTAACATAGCTACAGAACCTCTTGGTATTTTCCTGAATACCTGATCAATCACATAACATTGGCTTGTCCTCCTGGTTTCCCTCCTAAGAGTATTCTTCATAAATTTTATTTTTATCAGGTGGTTTGCCCGAATCTGACCTGCTACACCCAGTGTATGCTTCCCTTATTTCTTAACCGGAGCTTTTATATCTCTCATTGGCCAAAGTTCCCTCAACTTGCCAGGTTATCCTTCACTCTAACAGGAACATGCTTCTTCTGGACAGCTGCAATCACACCCATATATTAAAAGAACTCCCACTTGCCATCTGTTCATTTTCTGTCATACAGATTCTCTCACTCCACCTCTACCAGATCCAGGCAAATGGACTAAAATTCACCTTTTCTCCAGAATAGATCCCTAAACTCTGAACTTGACCATAGATTCCCATCACTATCTTCAGACCAATAGAAAGAATGAAGAAGGTATTAACAAATACAAGGGTAAGACGTTGGAACACGAAACAATCCTCATAGAGGAATCAGAATAGGAGAGAGTGAGCAGTTTCAAGTTCCTGGGTGTTAGGATCTCTGAGGATCTATCCTTGTCCCAAAATAACAATGTAACTGTAAAGAAGACAAGACAGCAGCTATATTCCATTAGAGTTTGAAAAGATGTGATTTCTCAATGTGCTGTGCAAAATGCCCACCAGCCGCAGCCCTGAAGACCTTCGCGCCATGCTGCGTCATCTTATGAGAGACGGCGCGCCACACGATTAAATTTATCTGTGCCTGCTCATGGCTTTTCTGTGCCCAATGCGAGAATCTGCACACTGGATAGAAACTTCCTTCACTGTGCTATCAGAATTGGGATCAGCCTGCCAGATGCGGTGATTGGAAACATCACCAACGATGGGGTCCGAGCCTTCAAGAGTTGAGTGCACAAACACCTATCATCTCTGGGAGGGAAGTCACATGCTTCTTCATAAGCCATCATGAATGCGACCAGAATGGCAATGCTTGGTTGTTGGTAGGTAGGGGTTAATACTTGACTTTCAAGAACACTTGTGAGTTATGTTCCGACTGGACTCAGTCCTTAAACTGCTGGAGAACAGTGCTGAAAGAACAGGTGCTGTTTTCTCCCGATCGGGATTTGTTTTTCTTTCCAAGTGCTCCTGCCACGTTTTGTCACCCTGCAACCTTATCCTTCAATCTCTTTGAATTATTGAGGACAGAATGTGTATAAGCGTCTCTATCCAGCAGACTTCATCGTGATCATCATGACTCCAGTATTTCTACTATTCGTTAATGTTTCTGAATCGTGCACATGATTTTTTTGTATTTTATCACTGAACAGCAGTGAACCATTTGATTGGCCTATCAGAGTTCTCTTTGAGAACTAGTAATGGAAGTCGCTCAGAAACCTCTCTCAATGTACAGTGAAGGATATTCTAACAGGCTGATTCACCCTTTGGTGGGGATAGGGACAATTACTGCGCAGGACCAAAATCAGTTTCCAGAAGTTGTAAAATTAGTCAGATACATCTTGGGTCCGAGCCTCGGTAGCATCCAAGACATCGTCAGGTAGTGATGCATCAGAAAATCGACGTCAATAATGCAGGACTTCCACCACCCAGGAGATGCCCTCTTCTCATTGTTAAAGGTAAAAAAGAAATACAGAAGCCTGAAGGCGCACAATCAGTGATTCAGGAACAGCTTCTTCCCCTCTGCCATCCGATTTCTAAATGGACATTGTATCCATGAACACCACCTCACTTTTATAATATATATTATTTTTGAATTTGCAGCATATTTCATCATTTAAGTGTGTATATATACTTACTGTTATTGTTTTACTTGTTTTGTTTTTTCCCCTTTCTATGTTTTCATGTATTGGATGAAACTGCTGCTGGTAAGTTAACAAATCAGAATCAGGTTTATTACCGCTGGCATGTGTCGTGGAATTTGTTAGCTTAGCAGCAGCAGTTCACTGCGATACATAGTATGGAAGGAGAAAACAAAATAAAATAATAATAACAATTATAGTGTCCAAGGTTTCAATGCCCATTCAGGAATCGGATTGCAGAGGGTAAGAAGCCGTTCCTGAATCGATGAGTGTTTGCCTTCAGGCTTCTGTACCTCGTACCTGATGGTAACAGTTTCCAAATTTCACAACACATACAGGTGATAAAAAACCCCGGTTCTGATTCTGATACAAGTGATTCTTGATCAGCTTGTTGAGTAGGCTGAGGAATGGCAAATGGTGTTCAGTCCAGATGAGTGAGGTGTGGCAATTTGTGAAGTCATGTCAGAGAAGGACTTTGTGATCTCAGCACTGTCTGTCACAGAAACATTACTCCCCTCCATTGACTCCAGCTGAATTTCCAACTGCCCCTGGAAAGCAGTTAACATAAACAAAGACCCTTTCCGCCCCGTCATTCTGTCTTCTCACACCTTCCATTGGGCAGCAGACATAAAGGAGTGAGAACACACAGCACCAGGATCAAGGACAACATCGGTCCTAATGTTTCTTAATTGTACGGAGGATTTTTTGTATTTTACAGCACTTTAAAAAGTATTCATACCCACTTTCGAAGTTTTCATGTTTCATCGTTTTACAACATTAATCCACAGTGGTTTTATTTGGCTTTTTGACACTGAATAACAGAAAGACGATTTCGTGTCAAAATGAAAGTGATGTCTAAAAAGTGATATTCACCCCTTGAATATGACAAACCAAAGAGTCACTGGTGCAGTCAATTTGTTTTAGATCTCATATAATTAGTTAAATGGAAATCACGGTGTGCAGTCTGGATGCTTCAATTAACTGTCGTAAAAATGCCAATTGCTGTTGCGTCAGTGCCTTGTGTTCTCTTCCATTTTTATACTCCATGAGCACCTCATTTGTTCCGGCCTGCTTATGCCTGCAGTGAACCTCCTTTTATATCTTCACCAGGGCCTCAACATCTAAAAGGACCGAAGATGCCTACATCGTTCAACTTTACCTTTTATTCAGTCAGACATATATAAGAATTTTACTCCCAAAGTTACACTTTTTGAAGCTTCCCACTTCCCAAGTTCACATTCGCCAGAAAACAGCCTGTCTTAATACACACTTGACAGATTACTTCTGATTCCATTAAAATTGACATTTCTCCAAGTTAGAATCTCACCCCGCACACCAGACCTAACTTTATGCGTATTTACCGTGAAACAGATGACCTTGTGGTCACGAGATGCAAAGTGTTCTCCACACAAACTTTTGCCACAGCCCTCTCTCATTCTCTAATGGCACATCAAGTATCGCACTCTCTCCAGTTGCAGTTATTTCCATGTTCATAACAAAACTGTATCTAACTCAGGTCCTCAATGACCTGCCAAATGTCAGTCAAAGAACTATTTCGGAATGCCACCGAATAATTGAACTCGGGATTTGTCCATCTATTCCCATTCACGCACAGTGACCTCACAGTCTGACGATTCTGGCCACAAACCCATCAAATGCGTCATCTAAGTCACTGAGGCAGAGGTTAACAAGAAATGGTCCCAGCACAGTCACTTCTGGAAAACCACGAGTAACTGGAAGTCCACCAGAAAGGTTTTACTTTGTTCCCAGTCTCTGTGATAGAGAGCAGCTGACAGATGTGTGTAAGGGAACATTTTGGGACCTACACAGAAGGGACGATTTGCACCTGAACTGCAAGGGAACTAATATCCCACTATAACACCAACCTTATGTCTCTTGCGATCTACGATCTCTCTGCAAATTTGTTCCGCTAAATCCGTCGGGGTGTTGAGTTCTCTGTAATACAGCCCCATGAACGAGGTCATAGCATTTTTTTTATTCATCACTTCCACGCAAAACGCATCATTTGACGATGTTTCCAGTCTGGCCTGACTGCATTGCCATGGACTCCTCTCTTGCTAGGAATTTCCAAATACACCATATCTACTGCATCTCTTTTGTCTATGAGCTTGTAATTACCTCAAAAATTGTAGTAGGTCTTTATCAGGCTGGATTTTCCTTTCAGGAACCCATGCTACCTTTGACCTCCAGGCACTCCATGATCTTATCCCTAACAATCGTTCCCAACAAGTTTCTAAACACTGATGTCAGGCTAACGGGTCTGTAGTTTAATTTATGCCGCCTTCCACCCTTCATAAACAGCGGAGTAACATTTGCAATTTTCCAGTCATCTGGTACTTCGCCAGAACCTCCCGATTCTGGAAAGATCATTATTAACGCCTCCGCAATCTCTCAGCTGCTTGGTTCAGATCCCGAGCGGGACAAGGTGCCGGACATGAGGCTGCTTAACAAACAGGGAAGATTCCAGCATTGTCTGACTAGCAGAATGCAAAGTGTCTGAAGTAAGGGAGCCTTTTCTCGTTTGGCTGCCGTGACTGTTGTTGTTCCACAGACGTCTGTGTTGGGACCGATCGCTGTTACATTCTATGTCAGTGAATTGGATGATGGCTTTGTCGCAGGGTTTGCGGACGATATGAAGGTCGGTGAAGGGGCAGGTAGGTTTGTCGCAGGGTTTGCGGACGATATGAAGGTCGGTGAAGGGGCAGGTAGCTTTGTCGCAGTGTTTGCGGACGATATGACGGTCGGTGGAGGGGCAGGTAGCTTTGTCGCAGGGTTTGCTGACGATATGAAGGTCGGTGAAGGGGTAGGTAGCTTTGTCGCAGGGTTTGTGAACGATATGAAGGTCGGTGAAGGGGCAGGTAGCTTTGTCGCAGGGTTTGCGGACGATATGAAGATAGGTGAAGGGGCAGGTAGCTTTGTAGAAGCAGAGAAGCTGAAAAGGTACTCAGCCACATGAGGAAAAAGAGGGGAAAAAAATGGCAGATGGAATACAGTGCCAAGACGTGTAACATTTTTCAATGATTCAAAAATCTGAAGCTCTCCCGCCTGCACCAGCTCCATCGCCACGGGTTAAACTGTATACTCTTCATACTTCTGATTTCACTGGTACTGTGGCATGGGTAGCAATCCTAAGGACACAGCCCTGTAAATCCCGTCATTTAACTTTGCACACATCTCCCTGAACTCACTTTGAATAACATCGTCCCTCTTCCTACCCATGGCATTGGTACCTATATGGACCACAGCATCTAGCTGTTCAGCCATCACAAGACCATAAGATTCTGGAGCAGAATCGGGTAATTTGACCCATAAAGTCCGCGTTTTCATTATGGCTGTTCCATTTTCCCTTTCAGCCCCCATCTCCTGCCCTCTCACCGTCGCCTTTCCTGCCCTGACTAAACAAGAATTTATCAATCTCTGCCTTAGATATACCGGATGACGTCTCTGGCAAAGAATAGCACAGATTGACAACCGTGACTGACAAGAGAAGTCGAAGCCAGCATCAATAAAATACAACAAAAATAATTCCAGCAGTAGCTGACTAGCAGGCGACGAAGAATGGGAAGAGAGGGGACTTTTCCGGCTGGCTGCCAGTGAGAAGTGTTGTTCGACAGATGACAGTGTTGTGATAATTCTCTCACGTTATATGTCAATGATTTGGATGATCTAATTGATGGCATTCTTGCAACGTTTGCAGACAATACGGAGATGGGTGGAGCGACAGATAGTTTTAAGGACGGAGCGAGGCTGCAGAAAGACTGACAGATGAGGAAAATGGACAAAGAAGTGGCAGATGGAAAGCAGTGCCAGGAAGTGTATGGTCATTCACACTTGTAGTGGAAATGAAAGGGTTGAGTACTTTCTAAATGGAGAGAAAATGCAAAACACGGACAAGCACAGAGAACTGGGACTCGTTGTGCAGGATTCCCTCAAGGTTATTTCAGAGTTCGAGTGTGTGATGAGGATAGAAAAGATGATGTTAGCATTTATTTGAAGGTAGCTACAATGCAAGAGCAAGGATGTAATGTAGCGGCTTTATAAAGTGCTGGTGTGGCCTCAAATGGAGTATTGTGAACAGTTTTAGACCGCTTATCTTCAGAAGAATGTACTGAAACTGAAGAGGGTTCAACGAGGTTCACGAACATGATTCCAGATTCGATGGCCTTCGGTCTGCATTCACTGGGATTCAGAAGAATGAGGGGTGACCCGATTGAAACCTATCGAATGGTGAAAGCCTCTGACAGCGTTCTTGTGCAGAGGATCATACTTCTGGTGGGAGAGTGTAAGACTAGACGCCACAGTCTCGGAATGGAGGGAAATCCATTTAGAATCAGAGCAAGAGGAATGTCTTTAGCTAGAGAATGGCGAATCTGTGGAATTCATAGTCACAGGCAGCAGTGGGTGCAGTCCTTACGTATATTTAAGGGAAAGGTTGACAGATTCTCGACTGCTCAGGGCATGAATGGATATGGAGAGAAGGATGGAGATGGGGGCCAGTAGCGTACAGTAAATGGATCAGCCATGATGAAATGGCGGAGCAGACGCTATGGGACAAATGGCCTAATTGTGTTCCTGTATCTTGTAGTTTAATGGGCTCAATCAGTCAGATCAATTTTCAATTAGTGACAAGGCATTGCATCGACCCTTGCGGAAGTCGAGTACGGAAACCGCAGGGGCCTTAGCCTGTCTCCAGGAATATTTAAAATGTCTTTAGACACCTGTGAGGTGATGTCGATTAGCTTCCATTGTTCAAGAAAGGCTCTGACGATGAGCCGGGAAAGTAGAGGCGGATGAGCCTGACACCAGCGGTTAACTTATTGTCAGACATTCTAAGGGACAGGATATATAAATATTTCAAAGGTATCAAATGTTTCAAATGTGTAGTTAATGTAAGACAAATGGAAACAATATACGTCCTGAAATTCTTCTCTTCGCAACCATGCACGAAAACAGAGGAGAGCCCCAATGAATGAATGAGAGTTAAATACTAGCACCCCAAATTCCCCCCAATTCACCCCACCCACGCGTAAGCATAGTAATGCAACCATCTCCCCCCCCACCCACCAGTTAACGAAAGCATCAGCGCCCTCCACCGAGCACTGAAACGTGCAGCAAAGCGTCAATAGAGACACTGACTTGCAGAACACTGAAAACGACACTTTTACCCGGTAATTCAACATACCACAGCCTCTTCCCCCACCCCCATCTCTCTCTCTCTCTCTCTCTCTCTCTCTCTCTCTCTCTCTCTCTCTCTCTCTCTCTCTCTCTCTCTCTCTCTCTCTCTCTCTCTCTCTCTCTCTCTCTCTCTCTCTCTCTCTCTCTCTCTCTAATAAGGGAAAAATTGAGTTCCCCGTTTTACAGCGAGAGGGGGACATAACAAACAGCTCGCTGATATAAGATGTTCAATGTCTGTTGTGTCGCTTTATTCGAGCTCTGTGCCCGGGCACACGGCCAGCAGCCGGCTCGCTGCTTTCGATCTTCCGTCTCCCACGACGCACCGATTTCCTGCAACGGCACCGACCTCGACTCCACCCCCCCCCCCCCCCAGAGCCACGAAATCCCGGAATACTGAAAGCGCGCTGGTGTTTTAGCCCTCGTCCTTGGTATATCGAATAACGGCCAGTCGTCAGACTCCGAGAACGGGTCCCGTTCCCGCAAAGAACATAAGTCGGTTTGTAATTCCAGGTCGGGGTCTTCAAAAGAAATATTGAAGGGAAAAATAAAGATATTAAAATAGAACGAGAGCTCTTTCCGAAGTTGCAAACAAGGAGTCGCTGTTAGGCGCCATCGTCCTCCTCAGCTCCACGTAACTGTGGATTTCAATGGGAATATGGTAAACTGGATTTGCAGCTGACACCTGGATACAGAGCATGAGTGGCAGTGAGGCAGATTATCAAAACTTGCAGATGAGTTTAGCAGCTGGATAAATGGGCTGACGGTTTTGCAGCTGGAATGTAATGAGGACCGATGTGAGGTGTTGCGCTTTGCCGGGAACAACAGGGTCGGACTCAGACAGTGACTGGTCGGGGATTGTGGTCTGCGGAGAGCAGAGGGATCCGGGAATACAGTTCCATAGTTCAGGGCAGGGTCATGAAGAGAGCCTTTGCCACATTGGCCTTCATGAATCAAAGTACTGAGTACATAAATTGCAATGTTATGTTGAAGTTGTAAAGGACGTTACTGAGGACAATCCTGGAGTATTGTGTGCAGTTTGGATCAGAGGAAACCTACATTACACTGAAGGTCCTTCGGCCCACATAGCTGTGCTGAACCTGTCCTTACAATGGAACTGCCTAGGCTTACCCATAGCCCTCTATTTTTCTAAGCTCCGTGTATCTATCCAGGGTCACCCATCTACACGAAAAAAAACATCAAGGAACTTGAACGATTAGAGCGAATATTTATAATGATGCTTCCAGGAGCTGAGGGCCCGATTTGGAGAGGAAGATTCAAAGGGTTTTGTCGCACCGAAGCTGAGGCTTTCCCCCCTCAGATTGGGTGAGAAGTGAATAAGAGGTCATAAGTTCGGGGTAAAAGGAAAAGGGTTTAAGGGTAAAATGTGAGGGAACTTCTTTACTCAGAGGATAGTGTGAGTGTGCAATGAGACGCCAATGGAAGTGATAAAATGAGGTTCCATTGAGACACTTGGACAGGTACATGGACGGGAGGGATGGTCCTGGTGCCGGCCGAAAGGGCCGTCGGGAAACAGGCTATCACACTCTGGAGGAGACGATGGGTATGTTGATGTGTGAGGAGCTTAATAACTCTACATGCAGTCCCTAAGAATCTTCTCCAAAAACGTCTCTACCCCTAACGTGAGTCTATATTTTCCAGGATTATCCATCTCCGTTCGTAAATAACAGTATAAGATTGGTCAGCGCTTTTCTGAGATCTTACTCATGGCTACAGAGAACACAAATATATTGGACAAGTCACTAGTGATGTCATTTCCTGCCTCTCTCAATAATCTGCAGTATATCCTACCAGGCTCTGAGTAATCAATCCACCTCACTGCTCGATAAGAGACTAAACACTACCTCCTTTGTGGTCCTGTACTGAGACAAATTTAAAAGGCATTGTGATTATGTACAGGATAGGAAAGGTTTAGTTAGAGACTCCTGCAGCAGGGAAAATAACCTTTCAGCACCTGTGCCCATGTGACTATTCAAGCGGACTCATGCCCAGAGGAAATGGCTCACACGCAGGCAGATGGGATAATTTTGGTGGGCACCGGTGCAGCCTGGAAGGGCCACTCTCAATGCTGAAACTGGAGGGTTTCATCCGAAACTTCGGCAGTATCCCTCTCAACAGATTGTGCCTGACCTGGTAAGTTTCTTAAACTGTTGAATTCTAAACAAAGTATATTTTGTGCAGGTCTCCAGAGGAGATTCACCAAGAGTATGGAAGATCGTAGTTCATAACTCCCAGAGTGCCTGCTGCCGGCTGGTGGCGCAATTTTCTCTGCATCGGCGGAGGCTGAGGGAGGTCTGGCAAACATCGCCCGGACAGACAGTCGGAGGTGTGCACGGAGAGCCACGCCCTTCCCTGTAGATGCCGCGGCCGACGACCACCGACGAACTCCGCCATAGCGATAGAGCAGAAGAGGGGGGTCTGAGTGTGGGGCGGATTTCCACCAGGCCTATCGTAGTTCAGACCCTTCACTGTCCCCTGCGGTCACTGGCAGAGGAACCTGTCGGCCAAATGAGATGATTATTTAATGTGAATTTCAGTCATGGAGAGAGGTGGGAATGTGAAAACAGCAACTATGTTGCCTTAGGAAAATAGAGGCGGATCAGTTCAACAGGTTAAAGTACAGTTGTGTGTGTCTTATGCAGAGACCTTGCAAAAAGATAAACCTGACTCTGACTGCTAAACTTAATAAAGTGTTCCCAGTCAGAGAATAGACTAGGCGGTCAGTGGATATATGTCCGCATCACAGTTCTCTCAGGAAAGATACTGTAATGGTGGATACAATGGAGTTTGTGATGTTAATAATGGATGTGGCGAATTGTACTGATCAGACATCTCGTCTTACTGGCAAAAATATAAAATGTTTGTGAAAGCTGCAGAAAGGTATCTCGGTGTAACCGGTGTTAAGTTGGAAGCTGTAAATGAAGATCTGATGGGTGGCGTATCTGCATCTTAGTCTATCCCAGCTTGATTTTTCATCGTCAACACGTTAAGAAGTCTGTTTCTCATTTGTCAGAATCCCCCGATGGTTTGAGTATTCAGCAAGAGAGATTATTTTCACTGTTAAGTTTCTTTCTGTGCAGGATTATATTGTCGTTTGGCGTGATTGGTCATTTGATAGAGAGGTAGTGCTGACAGTTTTATATGGAAGGAGGCAGGGTGCAGAGTTGTGAATGTGAATGAACCGTATGTGGGATTTGCTGTAGAAATATTTGATTCAGCAGGGAGTTGTATTAAACTGATTATGGTTTACAACGCTTGTGGAAAACTTTCTACTGAGTTGTGAGAAAGTATATTTTGTTCTCGCTCACGAAGAGTTATATGCCGCTGAGATTTTAACGCAGTTAACTGAGGGTTTGTTTGCGGAATAATGGTAATGGTTTGATGAAAGAACAGTTTTTTTAACTTGTGTGTCTGAATGCGTACGAGATTTAATATTCACAGTAGTTCTAGAACCGCTGCAGAATGTTGACGAAGATGTGTATTTTTACAATGAAATGTTATGTCACGTTATTCAGCAAACTGCGATGGAAGTGATTCCCATTACAAACGGAATTAATAGGAGAAAGGCTGTATCACTGTGGACTGAGGAGTGTGCAGAGGCGATTAGGGAGCGGAACAAGGCGTTTAGGAAAGTGAAGAAGTATCAGTGTCCCAGTAACATTATTAAGTATAAAAGGGCAGAAGCCGTGATGAGGAAAGTGGTGAAGATTGCGAAAAAGATTTTCTGGGGACATACTGTGACCATATTGCAGGGGATTGGCAGGTCAGAAGTCACCAGGACAGGATGATACATGATATTGTTTGGTCAGATAAATGGGGATGTCGGCATATTTCGGGGTTTGCCAGTGAATCTAGTGGTGCGGACGGGTTTGGCGGAGCATCCAGCTTTGCGGATGTGCTCGGCTTCAGGGATATGACAACGAATGTGTGAGTGCACAAGGATTTCGTGGTGTCGGAGGCTTTGGGGTGGACACTGATTTGGGGGTTGAATGAGGGTTTTCTGGAGAGCACAGATTTGTGGATGCTGACAGATTTGCACAAAGTTGGATGTGTTGGTGGATTTGGGGGTGAACACTAACCTGGGTGAGCCGGGGCATCTGGAGGTGTGTCGGATTTCAAGGTTTTTCCGTTTATCCATACTTTAATAAAAATGCAATGTCAACTTTGACCTTTGTTCTTGCTATGTTTTAAATGGAGAAGAACTTTTTGTGAACTGTTTGAAATGATTCTTGCTCTGGCACAATCTAATGTGCATGTAGGGGTGCCCCCTGATTTCAAGCTGCGACAAGTCTCGAAGTTATTTCATTTGTACATACACTACTAATAAATGCAATTTGAATTATGCTCTCTGTTCTTGTCTTTTTTATTGTTCAGGCAGCCATTTTGTGAAGTGTTGGAACTGTCCAGTTTGGGGAGACAGATGAGAAGGGACTAAACCAAGGGGATAAAGTGAATTGGAGATGGACACGTGTATAGTCCGGCAGAGTCAGGCAGAGACAGTTGGTCTACCCACACACAGACACACAAAGGTTTTTTTGGAGCCTGTTAGATTCGAACTCGGGAACCTTCGCTCCGAGGTCCGGCGCTGATCCCACGACACCACCAGCCGGCGTAGTGTTCGTGATTCAATACAATTTCATAAGCTACAATGGCATAATTTACTTCAATATTTTGTGTCTGATAAATGATTACTTTGAAGTGCATATTTACACTGGAAGCACATTTAATTGATAAGATAACTCGGAACGTTCAGTCACCTGCGTTGGAACAAATTTGTTCCAAATGGTCTTCATATTAATTGAATAGTTTAATCGCCATCCCTCACCGCGAGAATTTCACGTGTCTGATGTAATCGATTTGTAAATAATTTAAAATCTTTATTTTTAAATCTGTTGAAATCTGTCCCTGTGGAATCACTGAATTGTATTAAAAACCCGAGGCATGCGCTGCCTCAGCATTTCATTCCGAGAGATCGCGTGTAACACAGGGGGGCCAAATCACTGGACAGAGAAAATGTCTGCATTGTTGGAAATGTACATGAGTGTGGAGAAAATATTGTACGTGTTCGTCGCCATCATTGGAGTTCTTGGTGAGTGAGCAGAAGGATTCATGTTTGGAATTTCTGATTGTGACCGGTGTGAACCTATCCATGATCATTTTACAATCTTCGAATTTGATGATCATTGTACAAATATCCGTCAGAGATATCGATCCTGTCAAATCGACTTTCCGATTTTTCATATTCAATGACAAAGGGAACTTAATGTCTGTCTCTCCTCTAACTCACGGGATCGACTCAAACGCTGTTCTTGCCTTTAATGATACCTTGTCCAGATTTGTCCCAGTGCTGAAGACAGGTAGCTCTCCGTGACTGGGGGTGGGGGGGGTGGTGGTGGGGGGGGGGTTCATTGTCAGCTTCACTGAGTTATTGATCAAAGAGAACCCCTGGTGCTGTGTTTCGCGTCTCCCTGTGGAGTCTGTCACAATCGTATCCCGCTGCCTGTTGGTCAATAATTTGGTCTGATCACCCGATCCGGTGTCCAGGGATCTGCTCACGAGTGTTATCGAATTGATCTGCGGTGTAGAATTAATCCGTTAACTAAGCCACTCAGTCTCTGTTTGCTAATACTGTTTCCAGTGTGTTCCTCCCCTCTGTATCTCATCTTGGAAACATCAGATGCTGATTTTCCAGAGTCCTGTTCAGTCACGGTTAAGTCAATGAAACCGGCCCCATCAGCGACTGGAATCGGGATCAGCAGCGATCGTTCTTGCTCATTCAGCTCGTTTATATCGCCGACGATTGCCCACACATTGCTTTATCTCCTCACTGAAGAGAACAGTCCAGAGATAGTGTGACCCGTGTCTGGTGCTGTATTAACCGCCATTCACAGACATCTTTAGCTGCAACTCGATCCGGTGTTAATTCCCGGAGAATGTGTCAAGTAATGCCCAATGTCTGTTTCGCTCCATCTCTCTCCCCAGTGAATGTATTGGCGATTGTGATCCTGTCCCGGGGAAAGTGCGGCCTCTCTACCTGCACCACTCGCTACCTGGTGGCCATGGCAGCGGCGGATCTACTGACCATTGTCACTCAGGTCATTTTGTGGCAAATCAGAGTGTATTACTTCCGGTGGAGTTCTCTGGACATCACCCCTGTGTACAGTGTTATTGATGTACTGAGCTACACAGCCACACACTGTTCTGTCTGGTTCACCGTCACTTTTACCTTTGACCGGTTTGTCGCCATTTGCTGCCAGAAACTGAAAACAAAATATTGCACCGGGAAAACTGCGGCTGTGGTTCTAACAGCAACCGGCTTACTGTTCTGTCTGCAAAATGTTCCCCGATACTTCACATGGGAACCCCGGATGATCATCGACAATGTACCGTGGCTCTGTATTCCCAAGGACAATTATTTCACTGACCCATGGTGGGTGGGATATGACTGGCTCGATACGGTCTTAACCCCGTTCCTCCCTTTCGCTGGGATCCTGCTGCTCAACGCTCTGACAGTCAGACACATTTTAGTGGCCAGTCGGGTCCGTAAGGGGCTGAAGGGTCAGAGCAAGGGGGAGAACCGCAGTGACCCGGAGATGGAGAGCAGGAGGAGGTCTGTGGTTTTACTCTTCACCCTGTCCGGCAGCTTCATCCTCCTGTGGATGACACATTTTGTAAATTTCATTTATTATCAGGTCTCAGGAAAAGGATTCGAATTCAATGATTCTGAATGGATCTTCATCTACGTCGGGTTTTTGCTGAGGAATTTCAGCTGCTGCACGAACACGTTTATTTACGCGGTGACTCAGTCGAAATTCAGGGAGCAGGTGATCAGCGCGGTGAAATATCCAGTCAACTCGGTGCTTCAGTTCATTAATAAAGCCGCGTCCTGAGCACAAGCCAAAGGCGGTTGCAGTAAGGGTTCCATCTCCTCACATTCACCCCCTGATCACCCAGGTGTTATTCCCGGCAGGTTGTCGCATCGACCGGCAGCTCTGGAACGTTAGGATAGTGTGTGTTTTGTGAGGGGCAAGGCACCGTCCTGGAGACTCAGTACCGCATTGGACCTGCCAGATGTCAGTCAAAGACCTGCACCGAAACGCTGTCCAGCCATTGGTCTGTGCGTATGTCCATCTATTCCCTTTGCGTCCAATCAACCTTACAGCCCACAAAACGGCGGGGATCTAGTCGATTACTGGCTGCCGAATCCCATGTCAATCACACTACTCTCCGCCTTCCCCTTGAATGATTTGCTAATGTAACGAAATGGGGCGGGGTTTGGTTAAAAGGCGTTTGACAGATCAAATTAAAGTCGCATTCCCGCCACTAACTGGACTGGAGTGTGGTGCAGAGAATTAGAAAATAAAAAGATGCACTGCTTCTTTTTTGAATAAAATTCTTTCCCTTCTAGTTTTACTCCGTTCCCCCATTAAGCTGACAGTTGCACATTCTGCAGTGGTGTTTCCTTTATGCTCATTCTCCCAACAGTCTTGCGATAATTCTCAATCCTACCAACCCCTTAGCTTCTGATTTGCCGGGTGGAAGGTCTTTATCCACCGCTGGAATTGTATCCGCTTTTGTAACTCAACCTCTCCGTGCAGGTTGAGACCCATAAGAAGAACCATAAAACTCATAAGAAGTGGGCCAATGAGTTTCCAACAGTAAATCTGACCGACCGCTAGAATAAATTGTTGTAAGAATCATCAAAACCGAAAAGGCATGTGAATAAATCAGAGCTTTACACGGACAAATTTCCTCCACCCAGTGTAAGCCTAAAGTCGTGGGCAAAGTACTGGAGAGTTTAACATCGGTAGCTGAGCGAAGGGCGCTGAGTAGGCTACGGTCAATTATGGATAACTCTGAACATCCTCTACATAGCACCATCCAGAGACAGAGAAGCAGTTTCAGCGACAGGTTACTATCGATGCAATGCTCCTCAGACAGGATGAAGAGGTCAATACTCCCCAATGCCATTAGGCTTTACAATTCTACCGCCAGGACTTAAGAACTTTTTAAAAGCTATTATTAATGCTTTTTGAGATAGTGATTTAGATGCATATCATATTCTTTACTGAGTTAAGTATTGTATGTAATTAGTTTTGCTACAACAAGTGTATGGGACATTGGAAAAAAGTTGAATTTCCCCATGGGGATGAATAAAGTATCTATCTATCTATCTATCTATCTATCTATCTATCTATCTATCTATCTATCTATCTATCTATCTATCTATCTATCTATCTATCTATCTATCTATCTATCTATCTATCTATCTATCTATCTATCTATCTATCTACTATCTAACAAATTCTTCTCTATGTACTGATATAATGGTTAGTAAGTTGTTTCTTTGTCGTTACCTATAATTAAGGCACAGAAACAGCCAGAGGAACATCTCATTTGTTATATTTTGATTCTTCTGCGACAGTTAATATATCATAATAGTTTTCCAAAATATACTGATGAACCAACAGACTCTCGGACATTGCAGAATTCTTAGACTTATTAAGCTCTGGGACCTAAAATTTGCTAATCAGGGGCAGAACAAGGTGGGGTTTCAGAGAACGTGACATTGGGGAATATTGCGTAATCCCACAATCCCATCTTCCCAGTGCGATAAGATCCCAGCCACCTAAACTTGAAAACACTCTTCGTGTGATGTTGCCAACCGTCCTCGAACACAACTTCAACAGGCTGGTAATTTATTTGCCCCGTCTAATGACTCCAGTTTGTTAATATCAACTGCAATCTCCGCAATAATACTTGGCTCATTTCAACCAGTAAAGCTGAAACAGGGGACCACCTTATTGCGCCAGAACACTTCCGAACACTTTAGAATTGAAGATGACGCTGACCTACAAGTCACATTGCCATAATCAAGAACAGATTAAATTAAACAAATGAACATGGTCCACAATGATATTCATGTAGCTCCCCAGAATACCCATATAGACAACAGAGAATATTTAATGTTATTATTTTCTGATTTGGCGCTTCCATGCCAGCTGATTATCCATCCACATGCCTGGAAATCTTCCCGCTGTCACGTCTTGAAGAGTTTGACCATATCGTTTCAAAATGATGAGCTTCTAATTGGATACAATATACAGTATAATTGCAATTTATGCCTCTAAGCCATACAGCTCCATCATCTGCATATAGAGATTTACACACCTCAGTGCCTGTCTCAGAGAGAATATCATTAATCATAACATTAGATAATAAAGGGTTACAGATACGGCGTTGTGGGTTCCCACCCGTACCAGCACCGACCGTCCAAATATAAAACTCAGACAAAGTCTCGCAGTCTCCTGCTCAATCCTCATTTCCATAAAGCCATAAGACATGGAAGCAGAGTCAGGCCATCCGGCCCATCGAGTCTGCGCCACCATTCACTCATGGTTGATCCTTTCTTTCCGTCCTCCTCAACCCCAGCTACCGTCCTTCTCCCCTGAACCTTGGATGCCATGTCCAATCGAGAAACTATCAATGTCTGACTTAAATGCTCCCAACGCCGTGGGCTCTGCAGCTGCATGTGGCAAGAAATTCAACAAATTCACCACCCTTTGTCTGAAAGATTCCCCGCATCTCTGTTTTGAAAAGGCGCCCCTCTCTCCTGAGGCTATGCCCTCTTATCCTAAATTCTCCCACCATGGGAAACATCCTTTCTATAATTCAATCTAAATTACTTCCGGACTCCGCCTTCCGCTACGGACATGTAAGACTTAGTTGCTTGTTGTCCGCCTTTAATCTCCCCCTTTTCCGATTTAAACTTTGAAATTTTAACTTTATACAGTCGAATTTGTATAACAATAGTTATAATTATGGCTACTTCGAAGAGCACCAGACGAAATCCCGACCCCTCTAACGGAAAATCTAAACAAAGCTGACGAGTTCTCGGAAGAAGCCCCTTGGGTCAAGAGATTGGAATCTCGAATCACCGGTATCTGCGCTGAAATAACTCAACTAAAAGAGAAATTTGAAGAAAAAATTGACTCTCTGAGCCTCGATCTTAAAGAAGTGAATCGAAATGCGGTTGACCTTTCTTCTCGTTTGGAAAAGGCTCAACAACGGATCGTGGGTTTGGAAGCTCGATCGCGTCGGAATAATATTCGAATTGTTGGATTAAAAGAGAAGTCAGAATCTGCCGACACACTGGATTATTTGCTAAAATGTTTCAGTCTTTATTTCCGGAGGTTTGTTCGCAACCCCCGGTGCTTGAATCGGGTCACAGAAACGGTGCTTTAAAATCTTTGGATGAAGGTAAAAACAGGCATGTTGTTGTGCATTTTCTCCGTCTCAGAGACAAGCACCGCATCATTAAACTTGCAAAAAAACAAAGATTATTTCAATTTCAAATTTCAGAAGTTCGTTTTTTTCAAGATTTTCCACGTGAAATTGATAAGAAACGTGCTGTATTTGTCTCTTCTATGAAATTAGCTTTTCAAAAAAAGCTCTTTCCATTATTACAATAGCCAGACAAATTAAGGCTTTTTGCTAAAAATTCTGGCGCTCGTATTTTTGATGATCCAGCCGAAGCATTGCGTTTTATTAATTCTTTGTCTGACGAGTCCGATGGCGAATCTGCAGTTTGAATAATTTATAATAATTTGACTGTCTCGTGGTGTAAAGCGATGAAATTGGAAGATTTGATGGTTATAGAAAGTTGTTACCTTAAAATGTATTCTTAGCTTCGAAAAAGACTGGTTCGGATGGTTTTAACCTTCGAAGATATAGCAGGAGAAATGTTGAAAGACTCTAGATAATTCTGAACCATCTTTTTTTTTGTCTCTGCATCATTTAAATGAACCAACTTTTTTTTTGTTCTATATGCTTCTTTAAAGTTTTTTGTTAAGTAATTGTTTGGATTTCTTTACGTTTTAAAGAAAGATTGGATAATTCAAAGGTGGCGATTGTGTTCCCTTTTGTGCAAGTATTTCAATCACGACGAGTCTGAAGCCTGAAGTTTGAATGATTTATAATGGCTTGAGTATCCCGCGGTGTAAAGACTGATAAGACTTGAAGATCTCGTGGTCACAGAAAGTTTTTTTGCTGTAAATTCATTTTTATTTCTGAAAAAGACTGGTTTGGACGGTTTTAACCTCAGAAGATATAGTGGGAGAAGTGTTGATAGGCTGTAGTTCAGTTTGAACAATCTAGAACTATTTTCTTTTTGTAGCATTTAACATGAATTAATTGTTTTTTTATTCTGTATGCTTTATTGAAGATTTTTAAGTAATTATATGTTTTTTTCTGTCTTAAAGACAGATTGGATAATTTAAAGATGGCGATTACTTTTCTTTTGTACAAATATTTCAAAAATTGTTTTGGATGTGTTTTTGTTCACTTATCTAATACTATGAAGGTTACTTTCAAATTGAAGGTGGTTTTGTTTTATAGGAAAAACACTATCCTTTCAAGTTAACTACACTGAGATATATGTCGACTGTAATGTGATTTATTTCCGGTAGAGGGAAACAGGGATTACTTTTTTTATATTCACGCAAGCAGAGCTTTAACAGCATCGATGCTTTTCCTGGGGCTTGCGTCGATAGATATCAACTTTTTTCCGGGCTTTGTAATTTTTTTTCTTTTTTTTACCCCCATTATGGAATCCCGGATTATTCTTATTATTGTTCATCTCCGCCATTTTCGATCACTTTATCCTGAAAATATTTTAACTAAAATCATCTCTATGAATCAAACGGGCTTTATTAAAGGTCGTTCTCCCCCTCCCCCACCACCACTCTGCAATCCCCTCTCCCTCAAATCCTATCGTCAGCTCCTGGGCCCTCAGAGGCTCCATCTTCCTCTCACCCCAACCCTTCCCTCTCCACTGACACTACCAGCCTCCCTACTCCCTCTGATCCCATCTCTCATTCGTGCCGGGTCTTTACCATTCCCTCCGACCTTCAACTCTCTGAGGCTGAGCGCTCTGTCCTCAGTAAGGGCCTCAGGTTTATCCCTCTTCGCCCACACCTCAGCGAGTTCTGCGTACGCCATGACGCTGAACTCATCTTCCTCCGGTTCCGTCTCCTAGCTTATTTCTTTGGAAAGGACACTCCTACCCCCACCGATGAACCCTTCTCCAGTCTTCAACCCTCCTCCTCTTCATGGACACCCCGCTCTGGTCTTCTGCCTGCTCTGGATATCTTTATTGCTAATTGCCGAAGGGGCATCAACTATTTCGACTTCAACACACACTGTTCCAATTCCAACCTAACTCCTTCCGAACGCTCTGCTCTCCGCACCCTCTGCACCAATCCCAACCTGCTGATAAGGGGGGAGCTGCAGTTGTCTGGCGTATTGACCTCTACCTGGCCGAGGCGCAGCGACAACTCTCTGATGCCTCCTCTTATTTACCCCCTGATCATGACACCACTAAGGTGCACCAGGCCACTGTCTCCTATACCATCAGCAACCTTATCGCTCTGGGGATCTCCCATCCACTGCCACCAACCTCATAGTTCCCACACCCCGCACTTCCCGTTTCTACCTCCTACCCAAGATCCACAAACCTGCCTGTCCAGGTAGACCTATTGTCTCAGCTGGCTCCTGCCGAACCGAACCCATTTCTGCATACCTTGACACTGTCTTATCCCCCCTTGTTCAATCTCGTCCCACCTATGTTCGTGACACTTCTCACGCTTTGAATTTTTTCAATGATTTTAAGTTTCCTGGCCCCCACCGCCTTATTTTCACCATGGAAGTCCAGTCCCTATATACCTCCATCCTCCACCCGGACGATCTCAAACATCATCGCTTCTTTTTGGATTCCAGACATAACCATTTCCCCTCTACCACCACTCTCCTCCGTCTAGCGGAATTAGTTCTTACTCTCAATAATTTCTCCTTTGGCTCCTCCCACTTCCTCCAAACCAAGGGTGTAGCCATGACCACCCGCATGGGTCCCAGTTATGCCTGTCTTTTTGTTGGCTTTGTGGAACAGTCCATGTTCCAAGTCTATACGGGTATCCATCCCCCTCTTTTCCTTCGCTACATTGACGACTGCATTGGCGCTGCCTCCTGCACGCATGCTGAGCTCGTTGACTTCATTAACTTTGCCTCCAACGTTCACCCTGCCCTCAAATTTACCTGGTCCATTTCCGAAACGTCCCTCCCCTTTCTTGATCTTTCTGTCTCCATCTCTGGAGATGGCTTATCTACTGATATCTAACTTAAGTCTACAGACTCTCACAGCTACTTGGACTATTCCTCTTCCCACCCTGTCTCTTGCAAAAATGCTATCCTCTTCTCACAATTCCTCCATCTCCGCCTCATCTGCTTTGAGGATGAGGCTTTTCATTCCAGGACGAAGGAGGTGTCTTCCTTTGTTAACCAAAGGGGTTTCCCTTCTTCCACCATCAACTCTGCTCTCAAAGGCATCTCTCCCATTACCCGGACATCTGCCCTCACCCCATCCGCCCGCCACCCCACTCGGGATAGGGTTCCCCTTGTCCTCACCTACCACCCCACCAGCCTCCAGGTCCAACGTATAATTCTCCGTAACTTCCGCCACCTGCAACGGGATCCCACTACTAAGCACATCTTTCCCTCCCGCCTCTTTCTACTTTCTGCAGGGATCTCTCCCTACGTGACTCCCTTGTCGACTCGTCCCCCCCCCCCTGCCCTTACACTTCCTCCCTCACCACCATTCAGGGCCCCAGACAGTCTTTCCAGGTGAGGCGACACTTCACCTGTGAGTCGGCTGGTGTGGTATACTGCGTCCGGTGTCCCGGTGTGGCCTTTTATATATTGGTGAGACCCGACGCAGACTGGGAGACCGTTTCTCTGAACACCTACGCTCGGTCTGCCAGAGAAAGCAGGATCTCCCAGTGGACATTTTAATTCCACGTCACATAACCATTCTGATATGTCTATCCATGGACTCCTCTGCTGTCGAGATGAATCCATACTCAGGTTGGAGAAACAACACCTTATGTACCGTCTTGGTAGCCTCCAACCTGATGGCCTGAACATTGATTCTCTAACTTCCGTTAATGCCCTTCCTCCCCTTCTTACCCCATCCCCGACATATTTAGTTGTTTGTTTTTCTCTCTCTCTGCCCATCACTCTGCCTGTTCTCCATCTCCCTCTGGTGCTCCCCTCCCCCCAGCCTTTCTTTCTCCCGAGGCCTCCCGTCCCATGATCCTTTCCCTTCTCCGGCTCTGCATCACTTTCGCCAAACACCTTTCCAGCACTTAGATTCATCCCACCCCTTCCGGTCTTCTATCATTTCGCATTTCCCCTCCCCCCACTACTTTCCAATCTCTTACTATCTTTCCTTTCACTTAGTCCTGCCGAAGATTCTCGGCCCGAAACGTCGACAGTGCTTCTCCTTATAGATGCTGCCTGACCTGTTGTGTTCCACCAGCATTTTGTGTGTGACGTTTGAATTTCAAGCATCTGCAGATTTTCTCGTGTTTGCTTACTGAGTATAGGAGTTAGAATGTTATGGTGAGACTGTATAAGGTGAGGCCAAATTTGGAGTATTCTGTGCAGTTATGATCACCTAACTATAGGAAGGATATCAGTAAGATTGAAAGAGTGCAGAGAAGATTTACTAGGATGTTGCCAGGTCTTCAGGAGTTGAGTTACAGGGAAAGATTGAACAGGTTAGGGATTTATTCCTTCGAGCGTAGAAGAGTGAGGGGAGATTTGATAGAGGTTTACAAAATTATGAGGGTTCGAGTCCCCTGGTTTAGGAAGTTGGCGTTAGAGGCCCTGCATTGGGTTTGGGGTTCGAGTCCCCTGGTTTGGGAAGTTGGCGTTAGAGGCCCTGCATTGGGTTTGGGGTTCGAGTCCCCTGGTTTGGGAAGTTGGCGTTAGAGGCCCTGCATTGGGTTTGGGGTTCGAGTCCCCTGGTTTGGGAAGTTGGGATTAGAGGCCCTGCATAGAGTCTGGGGTTCAAGTCCCCTGGTTTAGGAAGCAGGGTTAGAGTCCCTGCATAGAGTTTGGGGTTCGAGTCCCCTGGATTAGGAAGTTGGGGTTAGTGTCCCTGCATAGAGTTTGGGGTTCGAGTCCCCTGGATTAGGAAGTTGGGGTTAGTGTCCCTGCATAGAGTTTGGGGTTCGAGTCCTCTGGTTTAAGAAGTTGGAGTTAGAGGCCCTGCATAGAGTTTGGGGTTCGAGTCCTCTGGTTTAGGAAGTTGGGGTTAGAGTCCCTGCATAGAGTATGGGGTTCGAGTCCCCTGGTTTAGGAAGCGGGGTTAGAGGCCCTGCGTGGGGTTTGGGGTTGGAAGCTCCGGAGCAATACATCTTTAATTTTAATTTGACTAAGGTCTGGTTCCAACATCCAACTGAAACCGCATCCCGCCTTAGACTGTTTGTTAAGAACAGAAATCTGCCACGCGAAAGTCAGGAAACTGAAGTGGATGCGAGAGTAAGTTACCAAAATGGGCCAGACTCTGGATAAATCAGGACCAAATACACCACTATGGAAAATGTGTAAAGAATTCCCTGAAAACGAGACAGATTTACGGAGACTGAGCGCGCGGATGAATTAAGAAGTTGTGGAATGAATTTTGGCCATTAGGGGGAACCTGGGATCTTGAGAAGTGTAAGCGAGCAGAGGGACAGGTGTGATGACAGAATGTCTCACAGAAATGGAAAGATCTAATTACGCGTGGTATACCGTGGTCAGTAGACTTAATGAGCGCTCCCGCCAGACCTCCTGGGAGGTGAATGCAAGAAATAGAAAGATACCCATCAATGAGAGTGATGGAAAACCCAGGGGCTGGCCGGTACTGAAGGCCTTATGTGAAATCTATGATGAGCAGCGTAGGATTGATGATCATAATGTAAAACCTGGTGATAAAAGGCCGGCACCGGATATGACTGGGCTGCAGACCCACTTTGACCCTAATGAGGACACTGAGGAGGAGGAGGAGGAGCAGCAGGTCCCTTCGCCTGCGGGGGCTGCGAATCCCATCCCGCCTGTACCTTCGGAACCTCCCGCTCCCCCTGTTCCCCCCCCATGCACTCCCGACCCCGAGCCCACGGTTCACCGACCCCATTGCGGCCCGTACCCGAGCTAAAACCAGGAAAGGGGGCACACAAGGTACTAAACCTGCGACCCGTCAGAACCGCATGGTTCGTAAATGGACTACAAGACGGAACCTCTGTGTGGGTGACGGCCCACTGATAGACCCCCAAGGGGACGGGTTTGACCCTGACTCAGACCTTACCGCCTCCAGCGATGGTACTGACCCCGAGGATAATCCTGACGCGGCCCTTGCTCGAAAGTACCCTGATTGGCCCTTCTCCACCAAAGATCCAGGTAGACCCAAGCCCACCCCCCCCCCCCCACCCGACAGATGCCAATGCGAGAGGTCCCTAACCCTCGTCACAATCCAGCCCAGGCTGAGGATGCTGTGCAAAATCCCTTGATGGTTTCTGTGTATACCCCCTGGAAGCCCAATGACATGCTGGCAGTGATGCAGGGCGCCCCGGACAGAAAGCAGAAGCCGGAGGAATTTATTGAATATTTGCTGAGTACTATTAAGATCTACAGGGTGACCCCGAGGGATGTTTTTAGTTTCCCTGCATCAACCGGTGACGGTTTACTCTTCCCATGAGGTAACTTCCCATCTAACCACGCACCAAACTCAGCATCTCACTGGGGCGCGAGTCAGCCGCTGCGAGATTGCTCTTCTCCACAATCCGTTGCTGACGTTCGCCTATTGCACCACACCTAACCCTGCTACCTTTGTAGAAGACCCGCCCGACCTTCTATCCGAGCCTCCCCACTCCTGCATAGACCGAAACCATTTCCTCATTTCTCCGCGGCCAGACCTCCAGGACACCGAGTTAGACAATTCGGACCTGATACTTGCGGACGGCTCGTCCTCTGTCTCCCCGGACGGTGTCCGGCAATCAGGTTATGCCATTGTGACCCCACACATCACCCTGGGGGCGGCAGCCTTCCACCCACCAGTCTCGGCCCAACAGGCTGAGCTTTCCGCTCTCACACGCACATGCATCCTCGCCTCGGGTCAGACAGCCAATATTTACACAGATTCAAGCTACGCTTTTGGGGTCGCTCACGATGTTGGTACGCTATGGGCGCAGCAGGGCTTCCAAACGTCGGCTGGCAAAAGCATTGACAACGGCCCCTACATTGACAATTTGCTCCGAGCCATCCAGCTTCCCGGTACGCTGGCTATTATAAAATGTGCCGCCCACTTATCCGATGACTCTCCCGTTAGTAAAGGCAATGCCAGGGCAGACCTGACAGGCAAGCGAGCCTCCCCCTCTAAAACAATAACTGTGGATTCGGCCCCACGCCTTCTGCCTGCCAGGCAGCCGGTTGACAGCCCAGGCATATCCCACATCGCGCCATTACAGGGGGACACCCCTGCGACAGAAATTGATGTTTGGAAACAGCGTGGTTGTATTACTGACGACGTCACGGGCCTCTGGCAGACCCCGGCAGGCCAGACTTGCCTTCCTGGTACTCTCCTGCCTGTCCTGGTCGACCGCCTCCACTCTGACACCCACCTCGACCAGGAGTGAATGTGTATGTTGTTATTAAAAGCATGGTGGTCCCCCAGTTTGAATAAGGCTGCGGAGAGACGGGCAAAGGGTTGCTTAATTTGCCATAAAGTAAACCCGGGTAAATCTATTAGATGTGATAAAGGGTGCACCCCAACCCCAGCGGGACCGTTTGACACATTACAAATGGACGTTATTGAGTTGCCTAAGGTGAATTGTTACAGGTACTGTTTAGTTATAATCGACGTCTTCAGTAAATGGATTGAAGCCTTCCTCACAACGAACAACAAGGCTTCCACGGTAGTGCGAATACTGCTGGAAGAAGTTATTCCTCGTTTCGGTATCCCACAAAGACTATCATCTGATAACGGCCCGCACTTCATTGGGAAAGTAAACAAAGAACTCTGCGAAATACTAAAGATTCAACAACAATTCCACTGTGCCTGTCACCCCCGAGCCGCAGGAATCGTGGAACGTGCAAACGGCATCCTGAAGAATAAACTAACTAAACTGACCCTTGAAACAGGATTAAATTGGCTCAAAGTCCTTCCCCCGGCATGGTATCACAAGCGCATTACACCTCAAACCGGTACCGGGTTAACTGCTGCTGAGATAGCTTACGGATGCCCGAATAGAACCCCATGGGGCAGTGACCAAAACACCCCGCCAGTGCAAGTAGATTTACAAATGATGGGCGAGGAATTGCAGTGTTACCTCAAGCATTTAACTTTGTCTCTTAAGTCTCTACACAGTCAGGTGAAGGAAGCCTCAAGACCTGTCCCTGACACAGAAGGCGAGTGGCAGGGAGCAGAACCAGGAGACTGGGAGCTAATAAGGAACTGGGATCGACCCAAGCTGGGACCCCGGCGGAAAGGACCTCCTGCAGACCCCCTCTGCTGTCAAAGTGAAAGGACAAGAACGATGGATTCATCTGAGCGACCGCAAGCGCTGGACCCCGGACCCGCTCGGAATTACAGATAAATGAAGGGACTGATAAACGGACTTGATTGAACTGTTTAAATTCCTTTTTTTCTTGTGGTGCCACATCCTTGAGATTGTACTCTGGTAATGGAAGGTAGGATGTTGTCGGTTCTCCATACTCTTTTAGGAATAGTGGGGTATAGGGTAAAGATCGAGGGACGGGTCTATCGATGCCACCCGGGAAAGGACAGTAGAGTATACCACCTTTGCAGCCAGGATGTCCTGGTTTGCGTCGATGATGAAGGCCAACTGGGGAAGTGGAATATAACCAGGGTTAATTATTGTACTGGGAGACTTACACAACTGGACCGTCAACTGGTCCGAGGCGAAAGGAACTATTGGGCCCTTCCCTGTCCGGACCGGAATTGCAGGTTCGACTTTACTTGCAAGAGAAATCGGGCAGAGGGTCGATTAAGGGGCCTGTTACACAAGGGGAAGTGTCCTCGGGAAGCTCTGGACGAGGAACTACAACCCCTAAAGAGATCGAAGGGGGGCATTACAAGGCGGAAAAGGGATTGGAGTTTCCCCAAAGGCCCCACTCTTGGAAGACCTCCCTCGGGGTTTATGTGAGAACTATTTCCAAAACGTGCACAAGCGACTGTATGGAACTACGACCATCGTTTGCTATCCCCCACCCCGCCAGTGTCTCCTCGCTCTTTACCATTTTCCCGCACTGGGATCGTGCCGATCAACCCTTCCGATGTGCCCCCGCCAGCGAAACATTGCCCTGAGGGAAAGAGGGTGGAATTCACCTTTGACTCTTCCAAGGCCCCTGTCGCGGACTGCCTATTTCCCCTGTCCATCATGAAGCGGTCAGATCATATTCGACTCCTCCCGCGGATGAAGGAAGATGTCTGGTGGAAGGGGAATCCCAAACACCCGAAGGGTGACCGAGTATATGAGAACTGCTACTTTGGAACAGGGTGGGGATGTTCAGGCGTGTATGTCTCGAATAACGTCACCTGCCTCTCCGAGCCCTGTAGGAAAAGGGAGTGTCACCCCACCAAGGACCCCTTAGGGATATCTTGCTCTTGCCATTGGACAAAGTGCCAGCCCCTGACCCAGGGGGTGCAACTCCTTTGTGGGGAGGGGAACCGCACCCACCTCTGGGCCAACGATCATGTATCCCCACTACCTGACTATCGCAGGGGTACCAAACGAGTGTACCCCTCTGCCGGTGTGGGAGAGTGGAGCGACGACAAAACCTAAAGGGTAAAGGTTGCACTGAGACCATGTATACCCTCCCGGGGTATTTTCTTCATCTATAACGGCATTGCTACCAACTTCCTGGAGTACCCTTACCCTTCCTCAAAGGCCTATGGCACCTTCCTCCACACCGCGGTCCCTTGTCCTGGGACTTGGGGTCCCCTGTCCCGCCCGTCCGGGAGGTACAAGAGACAGGTCTCCCAAGAATTCTGTGCGGTTTACCAAGTCCTGACCACCGTCACCACAGGTCAGGTGGAAGGATATGGGGCAGCTGGATTTTTCTCTTTGGGGGCATCAGGAGCCGCTATGGCGGCCCACAATCGGAACTATCTGGCCTGTGATCTCATGAGTCTCGGAAACACCACCAGGGGAGCATTAAGACTCATCACTGACAGCCTTAACCAACTGCGGCTCTTCTCCATGCAAAACCGCTTGATCACCTCCTCGCCAGGGAGGGTGGGCTCTGTGCCATCGGAAAGGACAACTGCATAATGGGGCTAGACCATGCTACCGCCAACATAACACGGTACATGAACAAAATAGATGAACAGTTAGGATCCATTAAGGAAGGAACAGGTTGGGCAGGGTGGGGGGATTGGGGACTAAGCGTGTGGAAGGACTGGTTGATCAATGGGGCTACCTACGCGCTGACGGCCATTATAGGGATTTTTGTCTGTATCGCCATTGTGAAATGTATTCTGAACCGCACGATGGCCTCGTTAGGGGATCTGCTGCCGGCTAAGTCACTGATGGTAGCACGGGCAACCGTCGAGGCTACCGAACTCCTCGAACCTGCACCAGAGGATTTTCACGATATTGATGAGTGATCATTAAAATGATCAAAGGAAGGAAATGAGAATGTGAAGAGGGTAAGGGGTACGTGTAGGGGGGGGGGACGAGGGGTAAGTGTAGCAAAGTATCTGTACAGGACTGGAGACAGTATGTACTTGGGGAAGCGTAGGAAGACAGGGAACATGTAACTAAAATAGTGTACCAAACGGATATGGCAACCACAAAGAAAGGGGAACCTTGCCACCGCAAGACAATGTGTCTGGCAAAGTATCTGAGCTATATACCTATTTCGAGTGTTTTGCTTGCGTCCATACTTATTCCAAATATTTTGCTTGTGTCTATACTTATTCCGAGTATTTCGAGTGCTTAGCTATGCAATAGCCAATTAATCGATGAATTTGAATCGGTAACCATATTTGCAAATGTAGTGCCCCGTTTTTAGGTATAAGTTTGATCTCTGTGACCCGACAAATTGGGAGTTGGCTACCTTACGCCCGAAGTGCGTGTGGCTGCGAACTCCCCTCTGAATAAAAACCGCTTCAGAGATAATTTCGTGACTCTGGTGTTTTTTCCTCAACTGTGCAGGTTAATAATTTCAATTCAACAGTGACAGATGTCATTCTGAAGTCGCTTCATTGACCCACATGTTCTGGTCTTGCCCATGTTGCAAAAATTATTGGAAAGATATTTTTGGTATTACTTCAACAGTTCTGAATATCAAATTGCAACCGCATCCTATTACTGCAATTTTCCGTTTACCAATGGTGGATAATAGTCCTTTATTTCCCCCCCCCCCGCCCAGCCTGGCGGATGATTGCATTTGTTACATTAATGGCTAGAAGATCTATCCTATTGAATTGGAAAGAAATTAATCCTCCAACTATATTTCAGTGGTTTTCTTAAACTATTTCTTGTTCGAGTTTAGAAAAAAATTACAAGTGTTGTCTTTAACCCTTCAGTTAAATATGAAGAAACTTGGAGACCATTTATTCAACATTTTCATATAAGCTAAACTGACTTTTCCATAACCTTACTTTTATTGTCCTTAATTATTTGGATGGAGGTGCGGAGTTATTGACGCGACAGTGTATAATTGATACAATGCAATGGCCCATGTCGGTTAGGTCTTTTGTTTCTTCATTTTTTTGCAGGGGGGGGTTCTTATTTTCTCCATTTTTGTAACCACTATGAGTTTGGGAGGTTATTATCATCTATTTGTATTTATACCGTAACATATTAATTATGTACTCTCAAGCTCTTTGTATTCATGTTTCATTTATGTTTGTTTAAAATCAATAAAAAGATTTAAAAAGAAAGGACTATTCTGAGGAAAGGGTGGAGTAGGCGCAACGGGCCGAGTGGCCAGGCATGCTCCTGTTACTTATTTTCTAAAGCACGAGTTTACCTTTGCGCCTTGTTCTCCCTTGGTTTTCAGCCATTCGGATTGCACAGGGGAGCGGTGAGAGCTCCGGAGATCCATCAACAGCCATTGTGGGGCAGCTCCCGTCTCCCAGCAGGAAGGGACGGGTCTGGGAGACAACTCCAGACAACAGGCCCCGATCCTCGGCGGGGAAAGGCCGGGCGCCCTCCGTGTAGCTGAAACATCTCACGGAATCTCCGCCGGACTCTTAAGCTCTGCCTTCGAAAGGATTCGAGACCCGCCGGTGGTGCAGCCGAAACCCGAGGCGCAGCTCCCGGTCTCCGGCCACACTCGGTCCCTGTTCCAAACTCCGGCCCGGCCGGGCGCTCAGCGTCCCGCCCACTGACACCCCTCATCCAATGAGAGCAACCCTCTCCCAGCGGTGGTCGCTGATTGGCTGTGAGTGTGTGAGGACGGGCTGCTGCTCGGAGCTGGAGATGTCAATCACAGATTGTTCTCAGAATTAAAGCAAGTTTCCCGAAACTCGAATTGCAAAATAAATTTTATTATCAGAGCCCAGATAAGTCACCACATACAACGCCGAGAAGCATTTTCCTGCGGACATACTTAGAAAAATTATAGAATAGTAACCATAACAGAAGCAGGCAGTGAAAGATCAGCCAGAGAGCTGAAGGAAACAAACTGTGCAAATACAAATATGGAGAAACAGGATAAATAACAAGAGCATGAAATAACCGCAGCGGCTGCTGATGGATCTCTGGATCTCTCACCGCTCCCCTGTGCAATCCAACAGGCTGAAGGCCAAGGGAGAACAAGGCGCAAAGGTCACCTCGTGATGTAGAAAATAAGAAACAGGAGCAGGCGTTGCCATTCGGCCCGTTGCACTGTTCTTCCCCTCACTCTGAACATGGCTGATCTTTGACCCCAGCGCCACTTTCCTGAAACGTTCCCAACATCGCCGAGCCCCTAAATATGTCCGTTTAATTTAGGAAACTTGTGGAGAAAACTCCAAATATTCACCGCACTGTGTTGGGGAAATTTCTCCTCATCTCAGTCCTGCTGAGCTGATCTCGGATTTTGAGTCTGTGATCCCTGGTTCCACAGCCTAGCCAGGAGAAACATCATTCCTGCCCCTACCCTGTAAATACCCTGTGAGACTATGTCTGTCTCAATCAGGAAGCTTCTCCATGTGAACCTTGTGTTAATGAAATTGGTGACAGTTCTTTCAGACCAGCAGCTTTGACCACAAGAACACCAGGCAGTGGTCAGCACGGAATGTCCTGCAGTTACTGCAGGAGAAGGACTGGATGGACACAGTGGAGTGGTTCCCTGAGCAGACAGTCCAGACCATCTGGCAGAATGTCTCATCACCAGATCTCACCAACAGGCAGCAAGACCTCACCTGTCTGGCGGCGAGAGGGCCCCTCCCAGCCTGATCCTTGCTGCATGCCCGGAGATCACTCCCACAGTGCGCTGCGCCGGGATTACTGCCGTGGAGACGAGACGGTCACTCGCCTCTTTGCGGACTGTGGGCTTGCGAAGATCTGTGGAGAAAGATGCAAGGGCCTGTGCCACAGCAGCTGCGTGACAGAAGGCTCACTGATCCTCGGGCTGTTCCCAGGACGCGCAGGAAAACGGACAGCGAGTGCTGCTGGAAGATCAGCAGCTCGGGGAAAGACGCCCGAAACTTGTTGGCCTGCCATCAAATCGAGATGTCCGGAGAGCTGGGGTTTCCAACCTGGGGTTCACGGTTACTGGTATTGGTCTTTGGCATTAAAAAAATGTTCGGAAACCCCTGTCGTACAGGAATGCTGCCGACTGGCACATTCCAGCCTATAGGGACATCATTGGAACTACAGGGATTCTCTACACTGGACAGGGAGTATCCGGGTTCGATGAGGAAACCTCACAGTTATTGTAGTAGTGAACCACCCCAGCGGGGGAACTTGGATTCTTCTTTCAACGCAGGACTTCAATCGTCTTCCAGGGGAAGGTTCTTCCGACCGCAGGGATGGGGCCTTTGGTGATTCAGCTGAAGATTTTGTCGCTCTAGGTTTTTAAGAGATGGGGTTGCTGGCCATATGGCCAACCCTACTCCGCTCGTAGCCGGGCTTAGACAGTCCATGGCCGCGTTTTCTTATCTGTGGCCCGTTTAATGTGTTTTTGATCCCACACTAACCAGAATTTCCACTGAACACATCCAGCAGCAGAATGTTCATTCCCTGAGATTGCAGCGCGTGCAGTGGACAATCGCGGTACTGCAGGGGATCAGCAGCTCCCCGAAAGTGAAAGCATTCTAAATCAGGAAGTGCTGGGAGTTAACATGGCTTCGAAAGGACAGGCCGAGAGTTGGACCGACGAGGTAATTTGTCCCATCTGCCTGGATTTCTTCACTGATCCGGTGTCACTGGAGTGTGGACACAACTTCTGTCGCTCTTGTATCACACGGTATTGGGAAAGGGAGGAGAGACACTCCTGCCCGGAATGTAGAGAGGTGTTTGCTGACCGCACCCTCAGGGTGAATCGGGCCTTAGCAAATCTGACTGAAAAAGTTCGAAATTTACACCTGAATCCGAAAGGGAAGGAAAGTAAACGTCACTGCGAGGAACATGAGGAAGAACTGAAGCTGTTTTGTGAAACGGACAAGACACTGATCTGTCTGATCTGTCGAGATGCGCAGGAACACAGAGAGCACCGCTTCATGCCGATTAAAGAAGCTGTTAAAATCTACATGGTAAAACTAACATTAATTTAATACTTAACACATTTCCTTTCTCCTACATACCATTACACGAGCCTACATAACTAACACATCATTCTTCGCAACTTCCGCCATCTCCAACGGGATTCTAGCATCTCTCCGTCCCACAGCCCACCTCCGCACCCCGCAACTCACCGCTCTCTGTAGGGATCACTCCCCGTACTGTATGACCCTGATCCACTCGCTCCTCCCGACTGATCTCCCTTCTGACACTGACACATGCAAGCGGGACAAGTGCTACACCTGACTCCTAACTCCTCCCTCGTCACCATTCAGGGCCGCAAACAGCCCAGTTCCTCCCGTTTCTTCGATGGACGATTGTCCTCTCGTATTAGATTCCTTCTTTTCCAGCTCTTTACCTCTTCCACCTGTCCCCTCTCAGCTTCTCACTTCATCACCCTCCCCCACGTTCTCCCTCACGTTGTCTCACCCGTCACCTGTCAGATGGTTCTCATCCCCAATCTTTTTATTCTGGCTTCTGTCCCATTCCTTCCCAGTCCTAATGAAGGGTCTCATCCCGAAACACCGACTGTTTATTTCCCCTGAATGGATGCTGCCTGACTCACTGAGTTCCTCCGGCATTTTGTGTGATAATCGGGTTTGATCACCTGTTTCTTTTGATGCATCTTTGTTTCTATTTCCTTCGCTCTCTGACTTCCAGGATCAGCTAAAATCTTCCTTAGACTCTCTCACAAAAAAGAAATCAGACTTCCAGGAAAAGGAGCAGCAACAGAAAGAGAAGATTTCCGGAGTTCGGGTGAGGCTTCCTGAGCGGAATTTCTGATAATATTGTCGAGTTTTGCTCCATTTAATGCAGAATAGCAGAGTATCGCAGCTCTAGTGACCTGGGTTCGATCCTGAGCTCTGCTGCTGTCTGTGTGGAGTTTGCATGTTCTCCCTGTGACCAGACACATCCCAAGGACATGCTGGATGAATGGTCAATTACAATTAACCCTGTGAAGGTGGGGGAGGGTGTATGTGAATCAGGTGGTAGTTAATGGGTCATTGAGGGAGAATAGGTTTTAGGGAAGCGTGAGGAAATGGGGTTGACGGGAATGTCTCAGAAGTAGTATGGACCGAATGGTCACTTTTATGTCATAAGGAAATACAACACAGCAATACAGTAAACTAATCTTCACCTTCCATTCGACAGAAACAGTCACACAGCGTTCAGAACCACATCACATCCCAGTTTGCTGAACTGCGCCAGATTATCACTGAGAAAGAGCAGAGCTTACTCAGGGATCTCAGGGAAGAAGAGAAGAGGATTCTTAATCCAATGGAGAAAAATCTTCGAGAGATTCAAGAGAATATCAGGTTTATTCAGGAGGAAATCTTGAAGTTAAAGGAGCAGATGGATCAAAAAGATGGTGTGATATTTCTGATGGTGAGTGATTAAATTTTAATTTGTTTCTGTCAAATTGAACTAAATGAACAGTGGTATATTTGAAATAAACAGAGCACAGCGGCCAATTCTACCAAATCAATTGCCGCTGCTAATGTCCTCACACAGAGTGTTCACCTTGCATGACGAACCTTCAATCACTCCGCGAATGACATTCGTAGACAGATATTCGATCATTTATCAGCAACACACAATCTTTAAGCGAAAATTTTCAGCATCATTTATCGTAAATTAAACTGCAATGAATCGGTCAATGATGTGGACAGTAAGTCCAAGTCTAATCAGATTTGTGTTTTTATTTATTTCAGGAGGACGCTCGTCGGAACAGAGGTAGGACATGCTCTTTACTGAAACCCTGCACAGATTTGTAAAGTAGTTCAAAAATTCCAGTTTATCACCAGCAGTTTAATATTTACAGGATTAATGACGATATCCAGGAATTGTCAGTGACAGATGAGGTCCTGCCAGTTGGAAAATTCGTTCACCCCTATTTGTTGAACACAGTGCTGAGAGAAAAACTTGATACCATTAAGCGAGGTAACATTTACAAAGATTCATTTTTCCTTGTTCATGAAACACAATTATGTTATAAGTTGAAGCAAGGATTGGCTGCGATAATGGACTGACGGGGAAGTGAAGTTTATTCCACATCAACCCCACCGACTGAGAGGCATCACTGTCACATGGTCAGCTGGAGATGTCAGATCCCTGAACACACCACCACAGGGTCACAATACAACCAATACATGGGACTGTCAGATGAACCACTGTGTCCTGATCCCAGGCACACTGCACTAACACGCCAAGACATGAATTTGAATCCTACCACAGATGCTGGGAATTTAATACTGACTGAAAACGGGTATCAGTGCGGTGACGGGGATTGTCAGGAAAATACACAAGTCCTGCGTGCACTGTGAGTGCAGACTCTGAATGACGTAGGAATTCCCTCTTCTGGATCAGCAACTCTCACTGTTGTTAGAGGGAGCAGAGGGGAGCAGTAGTGATCGGGGACTCAATCGTTCGGGGATCAGACAGGAGAATCTATGGACAAGAATCAGACACCGGAATGCTATGTTGTCTCCTAGGTACCAAGGTCAGGGACGTCTGGGATCGTGTCTGCAGCATTTTGGAGAGGGAGGGTCAAGAACCAGCTATCATTTTGCAACTCGGGACCGATTACATAGGAAGCAAAAACAAAGAGGTCCTGAAAATAGAATTTGGAGAGCTTGGTAGAAAGCTCAGAAGCAGCACCTCCAGGGTTGTAATTTCTGGATTGCTGCCTGTGCCACGTGCTGGTGAGGGTAGAAACAGGATAATTTGACAGATAAACCATGGCTGAGAAGATGGTGCTGGGGACAGGGATTCAGGTTCTTGGATCATTGGGATCTCTTCTGGTGGAGGAGTGACCTGCTCAAAAGGGATGGGTTGCACCTGGACCTGACAGAGAACAATATTCTCGGTGAGAGAGGTTTCATAGAGCTGTTGGGTAGGATTTAAATTGATTTGGTGGGAGGAGGGGTTGGAACTGGAATGGAGGGATAGGACTGATGGTAAAAATGCAAAGATAGCGTGCAGTCAGACTGCCAGATAGAGCGGACAGATGAGAGGAGAAAATTGCAGCCAGCAGGGTGAGTATCAGTGCATTAGGGATGCAGAATTAAAAAGGGTAGCAGATACAGTACACAAAGTGTTATATCTCAATGCATGGAGTATGAGAAATAAGGTGGATGATCTTGTTGCACTATTACCGATTGTCAGGTATGATGTTGTGGCCATCACGGAATCGTGGCTGAAGGATGGTTGTAGTTGGGAGCTGAATGTTCAAGGTTACACAATGTTTCGGAGGAAGGAAGGAAGGCCGATGGGGTGGTGTGGCTCTGCTGGTAAATCAGCAGCTAGATGTGACATCGGATTGGAAGATGTTGAATCCTTGTGGGTTGAGGTAAGGAACTGCAAAAGTAAAAATGACACTGACAGCAGTCATATACAGGCCTTCCAACAGTTAGTGGGTTGAGGCCCACAGATTACAACTGGAAATAGAAAAGGTTGATGAAAAGGACAATGTTATGATAATCATGGGAGATTTCAACATGCAGGTCAATTGGGAAAATCAGGTTGGTAAAGGATCTCAAGAGAGTGAGTTTGTTGAATGCAATGTGATGGCTTTCTAGAGCAGTTTGTCGTTGAGCCTACTCGGGGAACAGCACTACTGGATTGGGTGTTATATATTGAACCAGAGGTGAGTAGTTAAAAGAAACCTTAGGAAGCAGTGCTCACAACATGACTGAGTTCAACTTGAAATTTGATAAGGAGAAAGTAAAGTCTGACATTGTAGTATTTCAGAGAAATGAAAGGAATTACAGTGGTCTGAGAGAGGAGTTGGCCAAAGCAAATTGGAAGGAGATGCTGACAGGGATGAGAGCACAGCAGAAATGGTGTCAGTTTCTGGGAAAATGAGGAAGGTGAAGGATAGATCTATTCCAAAAATAAATAAATACTCAAATGGCAAAATAGTACAACCGTGGCTGACAATGGAAGACAAGTTAATGTAAAGGCAAAAGAGAAGGAATACAACTAAACAAAAATTAGTAGGAAGACAGAGGATTGGGAAGCTTTTAAATAGCTACAGAGAGGAACTAAAAGAATGTTTGGGAGGGGAAAAATAAGCAAGAAATTGATTTGAATTGAATTGACTTTATTACTGACATCCTTCATATACAGGAGGAGTAAAAATCTTTACGTTATGTCTCCATCTAACTGAAATGTGCAATTTATAGTAATTTATGATGAACAATATGTACAACAGGCTGAGTAATATAACATAGAAATTCAGTTGGGTCCACATGAGTTATGCAGTCTGATGGCCTGGTTGAAGAAGCTGTCCGGGAGCCTGTTGCTCCTGGCTTTTATGCTGTGGTAACGTTTCCCGGAATGTAGCAACTGGTACAGTTTGTGGTTGGGGTGACTCTGGTCTCCAAAGAGCCTTTGGGCCCTTTGAACACACCTGTCTTTGTAAAACAAGTTAGCAAACAATATCAAATTGTTTTTCAAGTATTGCAAAAAAAAAAAATAAAACAGAGATGAGAGTGGATATAGGACCGCTGGAAAATGAGGCCAGATATATAATAACACAGGATAAAGAGATGGCAGATAAACCAAATATTTTGCACCAGTCTTCACCGTGGAAGACACTAACACTGTGCCTGGTGTTGAAGAGTGCGAGGGAAGAGAAGTGAGTGCAGTTACTGTTACAAGGGAGAAGGTGCTCAAAAAGCTGAAAGCCCTGAAGGTACATAAGTCACCCGGACCAGATGAACTGCATCCTAGTGTTCTGAAAGTGGTCGCAGTTGAAATTATGGAGGCATTTGAAATGATCTTTCAAAAATCACTGGACCCTGGTTACGGTGTCAGAGAACCGGAAAATGGCAAATGTCACTTAACTCTTTAAGTAAGGAGGAAGGCAGCAGAAAGGAAATTATAGACCAGTTAGCCTCTCCTCTGTGGTTGGGAAGAAATTGGAGTCAGTTGTTAAGTATGAGGTTTTGGAATACTTGGTGACACTGGACCAGATAGGATAAGTCAGCATGGCTTCGTTAAGGAAATGTCCTGCCTGACAAACCTGTTGGGATTCTCTGAGGAGATTAGAAGCAGGGTAGATAAAGGGGATGCAGTGGATGTTGTATATTTGGAATCTCAGAAGGCCTTTGACAAGGTGCCACACATGAAGGTGGTAACCAGGTTAAGAGGCCATGGCATTACAGAAAAGTTAAAGGCATGGTTAGAACATTGGCTTATTGGTAGGAAACAGAACATGAGAGGAAAGGGATCCTTTTCTGGTTGGCTGCCAGTGACTCGTGTTCCACAGGGGTCAGTGTTAGGCCACCTTCATTTTATGCTGTATATCAAGATTTAGCTGATGGAATAGACCATACGATATAGGAGC
The DNA here is from genome assembly GCF_048418815.1 of Hemitrygon akajei. Classification (NCBI taxonomy): domain Eukaryota; kingdom Metazoa; phylum Chordata; class Chondrichthyes; order Myliobatiformes; family Dasyatidae; genus Hemitrygon; species Hemitrygon akajei. Next base: position 52,171 of record NW_027332105.1, on the reverse strand, counting down.
AGAAGTAGGCCATTCAGCCCATCGAGTCTGCTCCACCATTCAGTCATGGGCAGATCCAATTCTTCAGTCATCCCCACTCCCCTGCTTTCACCCCATAACCTTTTGATGCCCTGGCTAATCAAGAACCTATCTATCTCTGCCTTAAATATGACTTGGCCTTAACAGCCACTTGTGGCAACAAATTCCACAGATGTTCCACACACTGACTAAAGTAATTTCTCCTCATCTCAGTTCTAAAAGGACGTCCTTCAATCCTGAATTCATACCCTCTTGTCCTAGAATAGATGGCTTTGTTTCCAAGTTTGCAGATGATACGAAGATTCCTGGAGGAACTGGTAGTTTTGAGGAAACAGTTAGGCTGGACAAGGACTTGAATGAGGAGAATGGGAAGGAAACTGGCAAATGATATACAATGTTGGAAAATGCATCGCCATGCACTGTGGTCGTCGAAATAATGTGCAGATTTTTTTTTTCAAATGGGGAGAAAACCCAAAAAGCTGAGATGTAAATAGACTTAGCAGTCATTCTGCAGAACTCCCTAAAGGTTAACTTGCAGGTAGAGTCAGTGGTGAGGAAGGCAAATCAAATGTTAGCATTCAATTCAAGGGGTTTAGATAGCATTCAATTCAAGAGCAGGGCTGTGATGCTGAGGCTTTATAAGGCACTGCTGAAGCCTCACCTTGAGTATTGTGAATAGTTTTGGGCTCCTCATCTAAGAAAAGATGTGCTGGCATTGCAGAAGGTTCATTTCATAAGAATGATTCCAGGAATGAAAGGGGTATCATACGAGGAACGTTTGATAGCTCTGTGTCTGTACTCGCTTGAATTTAGAAAGATGAAGGGGGATCTCATTGAAACCTTTCGAATGTTGAAAGGCCCAGACAGAGTAGATGTGGAAAGGATGTTTCCCATGGTGGTAGAGTTTAGGACAAGACGGCACAGCCTTAAGATGGAGGGACATCTATTTAAAACAAATGTGAACAAATTTGAGCCAGCGGCTGGTAAATTTGTGGAACTTGTGTGTATTTAAGGCAGAGCTTGATAGGTTCTAGATTGGACACAGCATCAAAGGTTACAGGGAGAAGACCAGGGAGTGGGGCTGAGGAGGGAAAAAATGGATCAGCCATGATTGAATGGCTGCGCAGACTCGATAGGCAAATGACCTAATTCTGCTCCTATGTCTTATGGTGATCAGACCACTACATTGAAGCATTGTGAGAATGAACTAGGACACACCAACAAGCATTGACATGGGTCAAGATTTCATCTCGGGAGAAGCACACACAGCATAACCGGCCTGGCAAAGCTCCCTCACACACATACACAGGAAGGATTGGCAGATTGTAGTCAGAGCCTCAGCAATATACGTTGTTATTTCCCTCAGTAACCTGGAAACCAATCTCTTCAGTGACTGTCATTTATTCATTTAAACAACTCAATCACGTGTGACACATTCTCAACACACACCAGACATGTGATGACACACTGTAACATACAAATTCTTCAATGTGCACACTCTCCTTCAATGTGTATACACACCACACGGATATTTACCACAATCAACACACACAAACACACACACACACTCTCTCTCACACACACACACACACACACACACACACACACACACACACACACACACACACACACACACACACACACACACACACGGATATACTATCAGAGTGTGACACACGGCCACAGAAGTAGGCACAAATTCCCATTTAGGATTGAAATCTGCCGTCCTTACCCAGTCTGTCTGTTCTGTGGCACTGAGCTGCCCTCTGACGTGACGTCACATCAACACTTCACAGACAGACTCCGGGGTGAGATTCCTCAGGAGGATGATCTGGGAGGGTTTGACGGATGTTGAACTCACGGCCCACTTCATCAATCTGCAAGACTAAGATGTCTTCTTGAGCATGTCCCATTTGTGTGTGTTTGCCCCCGCCATCCCTCTAACCATTTCCCATCTGTGTACCTGCCCAAATTTATTTTAAAATATTTTAGTTTTACCGGTTTGTACAGCGTCTGAGGGCAAATTCCATTTACCAACCTCCCTCTCTTTGAGAATATTACCCGATAGACCACTCAGAAAAATTTCCTGTCTCACTTTCAATCTGAGGCCTCTGGTTCTGTACTCCCATTTCTTGGAAAAAGAAACGTTATTGAAGCTCCTCAGAATAATTTACCTCGATAAGGGGTCATACCTGAATATCCTACACTACAGCTGAATAGTCCAAGCTTACCCACTCTCTGCTTTTAACCCAAGCCCACAGTCCTGGTAACATCCTCCTGAAGCCTCCTGTCCAGTGTAATGACACCCTCCCCATATTCGGGAACCGGAAATGCAGACAATACTCCAAGTGTGGCCTATCATCGACATCAAAGGCCTTGCTGAATTTCATGTGGACAGTGTGGAATAGGCTGATGAATACAGGACTGAAAGTGTTTTTTTTTTAAATTGGGACAAGAAGGGCGGCATGGGAGCTAAATTCTGAATGAAGGCAGTTTTTAAAAAAAAATAACTTGGCGTACAAGAACGGCGAGACTGCGCAGGACAGCGCGGAGAGTTTAAAAAGATGACCACCCTATACAGCGGGCAGCGGAGTGGGTGGCAGCAGAGTGTAGGGCTTTGGCTCAACGGGCTTAGGCGGTAACGGGAAGAGGCGAGAGCGAGGCACTGACTCTTTTTTTTCCCCTTGGCAAATCGGCCCGGACGGATGGGGGAACAGTAGGGCACATTAGCTAACGGTTTAAAAAGTTTGTGTGTTTGGCGAAGTAAGTGGGTGAGTAGACCTATCTTTCTTTGTTTCATTCCTGTAGAGTTAGGTAGCATGTCTGCAGGGTTAGTGCTTTGTTCAGGGTGTCAGATGTGGGAATCCTGGAAGACCTCCAGCCTCCCTGATAGCCACATCTGCACCAGGTGAACCGAGATTCAGCTCCTCGGAGACCGTGTTAGGGATCTGGAGCTGCAGCTTGATGACCTACTGCTTATTAGAGAAAATGAAGAGGTGATAGACAGGAGTTACAGGGAGGTAGTCATCCCTAGTCACCCAGTTTTCTGACTGTCAGGAGAGGGAAGGGAAATGCCCGGATAGTGGAGAGCACCCCTGTGGCTGCCCTCCTCAGCAACAAGTATATCGTTTCGGATGCTGTTGAGGGGGATGACCTGACAGGGGACGGCCACGGTGACCGGGTCTCTGGCACTGAGCCTGGCGCTGTTGTGCAGGAGGGAAGGAGGGAGAAGAGGAATGCGGTAGTCATAGGGGATTCCATAGTCAGGGGAACAGACAGGAGATTCTGTGAGCCTGGTAGAGATACCTGCATGGTGTGCTGCCTCCCAGGTGCCAGGGTACGGGATGTCTCGGATCGGGTCCAGAATATCCTGAAGGGAGAGGGCGAGCAGCCAGCTGTCGTGGTACATGTTGGTACCAATGACATAGAGAGGAAAAGGGAGGAGGTCCTGAAGAGAGATTTCCGGTAGTTAGGAAGGAAGCTGAGAAGCAGGACCTCCAGGGTAGTAATCTCAGGATTGCTTCCTGTGCCACGTGCTAGCGAAGGCAAGAATAGTAGGATCGGGCTGATGAATGTGTGGCTGAGAGACTGCTGCAGGGGGCAGGGCTTCAGATTCTTGGATCATTGGGATCTCTTCAGGGGGAAGTATTACCTGTTCAAAAAGGACGGGTTACACCTGAACCAGAAGGGGATCAACATCATAGCGGGAATGTTTAATAGAGCTGTTAGGGAGGGTTGAAACTAATTTGGCAGGGGGATGGGAAACCGGAATGATAGAGTGGATGAGGGGGAAAACAGAAATAAATCTAAGATACTGAGCAGTAAAGATGTCAGGAAGGACTGGCAGGTAATGGGGCAAATTTGCAGCCACTGGGATGAGTTGCAGTGCAATCAAAACAAAAAGTACCAAATACAGGACTTAAGGTGTTATACTTAAATACACACAGCATAAGGAATAAGGTGGATGATCTTGTCGTACAGCTACAGATTGGCAGGTATAATTTTGTGGCCATCACTGAGACGTGGCTAAAGGATGCATGTCTCTGAGGGATGAACGTCCAAGGATACGCAGTGTATCGGAAGAATAGGCAGGTAGGCAGAGGGGGTGGCGTGGATTTATTGGTAAGAAATGATATTACATCATTAGAAAGAGGTGACATAGGATCGGAAGGTGCAGAATCTTTCTGGGTTGAGCTAAGAAATAGCAGTTGTAAAAGGACCCTGATGGCAGTTATTAATTTCTGCTTTAAAAAGCAAACAGGAGAAAATCTGCAGATGCTGGTAATCCAAGCTACACAGGTCCTGATGAAGGGTCTCGCTAGATCTCTCTGACACCTGTCGGGAGAGAATTGATTTTGGGAGGATGTGGGTGGGTCGAGAACGGTAAGCACAGCCTCCGACTATAGGGATGTCCATTTAGGACAGAGATGAGGAGGAATTCCTTTATCCACAGGATAGTGAATCTGCCACAGGCAGCTGTGGAGGCCAAATAATTGAGTATATTTAAAGCAGAGTAACACACACAAATTGTTGGGGAACAGCAGGCCGGGAAGTTTCTATGGAAAAGAGTAAACAGTCGACGGTTCAGACTGAAACACTTCATCAAGACCTGTGTTGCTTAAGGGTTCCTGCAAATTCATTCCCTGTCCTAATGAGGGGCTGCGGGGAATGAGGTTGTGGGAAAGGGGACAAAGTCATCCTCATCTGCCATCTTTGCCCCCTCTAGCTTCTCATTACGTCTACACACACAGTTCACCCACAGGCTTTCCACCCCTCCCCCTCCTGGTTCAATCTGCCATTCATCTCTCCCCTACTGGTTCCCATTATCACGTCCTTTACTGTCTCAAACCATCACACTGCCCCACTTCACACTCACAAATGAAAGTGAACATTGTATGACGGGCCTGTTCCTGTGCTGGACTGCTCTATCTTCTCTGTTCCCAGTTTCGAAGAATGAGAGGAGATCTCATGGAAACACAAAATTCTTTCGGGGTCAACAGGCAGGAGTGAGGGAGGATGCTTCCACTGTCCAGCGGAAAACCCTTGGGGAGACATTAGTTGTCCATCCGCTTTTGTCAAGTCAAAGGTTCGTGTCGGCCACCCGACCGCGCCTGAGGCCCAGCGGCCTTTCCCTCGGTCCCGGGGCCGCGCTGCCCGAGTCTCCCCCCGATCCCAGGGTCCGCTCTGCCGGAGTCTCCCCCCGATCCCCGGGGCCGCGCTCTCCGAGTCTCCCCCGGATCCCCGGGGCCGCGCTCTCCGAGTCTCCCCCAGATCCCCGGGGCCGCGCTGTCCGAGTCTCCCCCCGATCCCCTGGGCCGCGCTGCCCGAGTCTCCCCCCGATTCCCGGGGACTCTCTAATTCTCTGCTTCTCCCCCCAGTCTCTGTCACCCTGGATGGGGAAACGGCGCATCCGCGGCTCGAGGTATCTGAGGATCGGAAGAGTGTGAGATGGACCGGGATCCGGAGGGATCTCCCTGACAACGAGAAGAGATTCACATTCTGGGAATGTGTGCTGGGATCGGAGGGATTCACATCGGGGAGACATTACTGGGAGGTGGAGGAGAAGGGGAATCAGTTCTGGTGTCTGGGTGTCGCCGCAGAGTCTGTGGAGAGGAAGGGACGGTTCAGTCTGAGTCCGGAGACCGGATTCTGGATCATCGGGCGGTTTGATGACGTGTTACATCGGGATTATGACGTGGACCGTGTTCTCCCCTCCCCCGAGTCCCGTCTCGCTGCCGGTCCCATCCCCGGGAGGGTGGGAGTTTATCTCAGTTACGAGTCCGGGACAGTTTCATTTTACAACGCGGAGACCAAGTCCCATCTCCACACCTTCACTGGGAATAAATTCACGGGGAAACTTTATCCTTTCTTCGCGACCTGGGTTGTGAACCAGTGGCTGAGAATCTGCTCCGGTTCCGCTCTGGGTCTGTAAACGGGTCTGGTCCCGGGACCGGGGTCAGGAGGAAAGTCCCTGTAAATATAAATGTGCCGAGAGTGCAGCTAAATACGTGGCGAAGGAGATGGTGCAGGAGGGAGGGCTTCATGTTTCTGGACAATTGGGCTTTGTTCCCGGGAAGGTGGGGCCTGTTCCGACGGGATGGTTTGCCTCTGAACTGGAGGGGGAATAACATTCTTGCAGGTAGATTTGCCAGTGCTGCTCGGGGGGGGGGAGTAAAAAAGATTTGCAGAGGGAGGGGAACCAGAGTGTTAGAGCAGATAGTGAGGTGGAGGAGGATAAAGGTCATGCGAGGACTGCATGTATAGACAGAAATCAAAGTTTTGTACATTAGGTTGTAAGTTAATTTTCAGAGCTTTAGAAATTGTAGAAAATAAAGATTTCCAAAAAGATTTTGATGAAGAACATGACCAGAACATATGTGAAAAAGTGGCTACTTCAGTTTTATAACTATCGCAATAATTGTCTATTTTAGGAAATATTTTGGATAGTCTCTTCTTTGTTAAATAGTAACAGTGAACAATGACCATCTTCATTAACAAAGGTCACATTAAGTTCTCTCTCCCAAACTTGTTTAATCTTTAGTGATTAAGGGGATCTGTTTTTTTTGCAGATATATTTATTTTTATTATCATTTATTTTGTGATGGTCGATTGATGACTTTTGAAGAGTTAATTAGCAAATATGCTCTCTCTCATACACACTTACTGCAATATCTTCAGGTTAGACATTTTTTACAAAAATAATTATCTAAGTTTCCATATATGCAAGAATCTGATTTGTTGGATACTATTTCGAATATGAATCCTTTAGTAAGAGGTTCCATTGGTAGAATTTATAATTTATTTTTAATACATTAATACAAAAAGATAACCTCTCACCTAAGGTTTATACATGATAGAGATATTCGTTGTTTCAGACGTGATAGAGGGGGAGTGATGAAAGGGGGAGGAGTGGCATTACTATTCAGGGAAATTATCACAGCTGTGCGTAGACAGGACAGCCCGGAGGGCTTGTCTACAGAGGCCATATGGGTGGAGCTGAGGAACGGGAAAGGTGTGACCACACTAATAGGGGTGTATTATAGACCGCCCAATAGTCAGAGAGAATTGGAGGAGCAAATCTGTATAAAGATAGTAGACCGATGTAAGAAACAGGAAGTTGTAATAGTAGGGGATTTTAACTTTCCACATATTGACTGGGACTCCCAAACTGTAATAGGGCTAGATGGCTTGGAGTTTGTGAAATGTTTTCAGGAAAGTTTTCTAAATCAATATATAGAGGTACCTACGAGAGAGGATGCAATACTTGATCTCCTAATAGGAAACCAGACAGGTCAGATGACAGAAGTATGTGTAGGCGAACATTTTGGGTCCTGTGACCATAATGTCATTAGTTTCAAGTTAATTATGAATAAGGATGGGTCTGGTCCTTGAGTTGAGGTTCTAAATTGGAGAAGGGCCAATTTTGTGGAAATGAAAAAGGATCTAGGAAGAGTGGATTGGGATAAGTTTTTTTTTCCTGACAAGGATGTGTTCAGTAAGTGGAAGGCCTCCAAATGTGAAATTTTGAGGGTGCAGAGTTTGCATTTTCCTGCCAGGATTAAAGACAAAGTTAACAGGCATAGGAAAACTTGGTTTTCAACGGATATTGGCGATCTGGTTAAGAAAAAGAGAGAAGTGTATAGCAGGTAGACGCAACAAAGAGCAAATGAGTTACTTAAAGAGTATAGAAAACGTAAGAAAATACTAAAGAAGGAAATTAGGAAGGAAAAAAAAGGAAGACATGAGGTGGCTTTGGCAGATAATGTTTAGGTAAACCCGAAGGGTTTCTACAAGTATATTAAGAGTAAAAGGATAGTAAGGGACAAAATTGGTCCCCTAGAAGATCAGAGTGGTCGTCTATGTGTGGAGCCTTACGAGATGGGGGAGATCTTAAACAGATTTTTTGCATCGGTATTTACTCAGGAAACTGGCATAGTGTATATGGAAGGAAGGGAAACAAGCTCTAGTGTCATGGAACAAATAGCCAAATGGCCTGTTTTCTGTGCTGTAGTGTTCTATGGTTCTATGGAGTGAAATAAACACGACATGAGAATTGTCGATCGATTAATTTTAAATCGTTCACCGCATCCGTCAACCGAACAGAAACACCGGGGATTCAGCAGCAGCTGCGGGCGGCGGGTCCTGAGCTCCCCCGGGTCCTAAAGTCCACCCGTAATGAGACAGGTTAACTGGAACAAGTGGGGGCGGTGCTGACCGGAAAAGACAGTGAAGATTGTTCATTAAGTTCATCTGCCATTTCTTTGTCCCCCATTACTACTTCACCAGCATCATTTTCCAGTGGTCCAGTATCAACTCTCATCTCCCTTTCATTCTTCATGTAACTGAAAACTAAACTTTTAGCATCCTGATTTATATTATTGGCCAGTTCGCCCTCATATTTCATCTTGACCATTCTTATGGCTTTTTTCGTTGCCTTTTGTTGGATTTTAAGAGCATCCCAATAATCCAACATCCCACTCACCTTTGCTACCCTATATGTCATTTCTTCAGGTTTAACACAATTATTACATGCCTTTTCCAGCTCAAACTTTGAATTGATTTAAAGTCAGTCCCATAATTTAATACTTTTTATCTGAAAACTATCTACCCTCGCAAAGATTGTACTGAAGACTGCATTTGATTTTTCTTCAGCCTTGTACGCTTCACATTGAAATAGTATGTGTTTCGACAGTTTCATAATGACAAAATGTACACGACACAGAATGAAGTTTTCCAATTAGATACAAGGCATAATTAAGCATTGTGTGGGCATTTCTATGTCATGTCAATATCATTCCTTCCCTTGTTTTAAGCCCTTCTTCTATAAACCCAACAGGTTTATGTATTCTGTAAAGGTGTCTGTCCTTATGTCCATTATCCTACGTCTTGCCATAAGCCCCTAATTCTTAACACTACCAACCCTTTAGCATCTAATTTGCTAAGTGGAAGGTCTATATCCGCAGCTGAACATTTAACAGCTTTTGGTGCTAAACAGTCAACCCAATCATTTCCCTCAACGGTGTGATGTGCAGGGCCCATAATGTGCAGACATATAAATCAAACTTTATATATGAAATACCGTTTGACAGTTTCCAACGGTCAATCTGACCTTCTGACAGAATGACCTGTTTAAGACTCATCGAAACCGAAATGTATTCTGAGCAAATCATAAGGACCAATTTCCTCCACCCACTGTAAGCCTGAACCGTTGGGAAAGAATTCTGCTTCCTATGCTGATAAATGGCTATAAGTCATTTCTGTATCATTACCTGCAACTCAGGCACACAAAAACAGCCACACCAACATCCCCAGTTAACATCTTTTGATTCATCTGTAAAGATGGTTACAGTATGATAATAACTTCCATTAATATACTGATGAACCAACAGACTCTCAGACAGAACTGAATCCGATCGTGTAACATAAAATCAACTGATGTCATTGGAAAAAACAAGGTGGGGTTACAGAGAAAGCTACAGTAGGACATATTGTATCATCAAATACACCCGTATTCCCAGCGTGGTAAGAACCCAGCTACCCAATACAAAAAACACTCTTCTTGTAATGTCCCCAACCGTCCGCCAGCACACCTTTAACAGGATGATCATTTCCTTGCCCCCGCAAATTAATCCAGTATGTTGACATCAACTTGAACCTCTGTTACTTTGAGGGCAATTGTCCCATTGCAATCAGTAAAGCCGAAACAAAAGACAACATTACCGCACCAAACACAATCTTTAAGTCTGCAATTGTATCACATACAAACATTTTTAATTTGAAGATGAAGGTGATCCATAAGCAACACAGACATGATCAAGAACAGATCAAATTAAACAAATATAATTGATCAACAAAGATTTTCATGTTGCACCCAAGAATACCCACATAGATGTCTGAGGAGATTTAAAGCTCCTTTACATTCATCAATTATTTTACTGATAGGTGCTTCCACGTCTGCTTATTATCCATTCACATACTGAGAGATCTTACCACTGACACTTCCTCAAGATATTAATCATGTAATTTAAAATCAAGTGCAAGTCTATTAATGCTATTTGTAAACCACGTAATGTGTTTTAACGACTGAAAGCTTAAAATTCTCATCAATCTGCCCACTGTTGGACCTATTGTAAATTGCAATTAATACCTCTAATCTATAAAGCTACATCATCTGTATATTGTGATTTACCCAGAGTTTCCCATTTTCCCATCTCACAGAAAATATCATTAATCATAATATTAAATAATGAAGGGCTACAAATACTGCCTTGTGGAATCCCATTCTCTATCTCATAGAAACACAAACATAACATGCCGACCGGTACTTGGACAGTCCATCCAAAAAAAAAACTCAGAAAAATTATACAATGTCCCCCTCACTCCTAATTTAATCAAAAGTCCTTTCTTCCATATCATTTCCCTTTTCAGCATCAAGAAATACTGCTATTACAACATCTTTATTTAATTGTACTTTCCAAATATCATCTTCCAAAACTAAAACTGAATCTAATGTCATTTCACCCTTCCAAAATCCACTCTAATAAAACACTTTATCACCACTCTTTCCAAAATATAACTCAAGCGCTTGATTAGCATACATTCCATCAGTTTACATAAATGAGACATTCACGATATCGGCGCTTAACTAGAAGGATCAAATGGGGATCTGCCAGGTTTTAGAATAGGCACTACTATTTCCATTTTCCATGAGGAAAGTAGATGTACAAGTCAAACATTTAATATTTTACAAAAGCGAATTGTAAATATTGCTACAGCTGACTTCCAGCACATCAGGGTATTCACTGAAAAAACATATCCCTACATTGTTTAACTTCTTCACTTAAATTATCCTGATTGTGAATCTCCGCAAATGACCCAGCCAGTAACACAACCTTCCCTGTTTCAGTAACAATTATTTTGCCCTCATTAATCAACACTGAAATATTATGATCCCCACAAAACCACCATTTTCTAAATCATATCCCAAACAATTCCAAGTTTAATATCCCTTCCAATATTATCTCCATATAACCTCCAGTAAATTACCTACTTCCTCACCACGGCCTTTGCCCTTTTATTGTCAAAAATGTAACTCGCAGACTGATGCACCATCACATAAAAACTCACATTTCTCCCAAATTGCTTCCTGTCCCGTTATAAATCCAAATCCAAACACATAAAGACAGGAAGGCTGATTGACGTTCACATAAACTAATCACCCTCCGAGTTCACATTTGAGCGACAGACACTACAGCCAATGGCAGCAGAGGTCAGTGTACGTCTGAGCTACGATAGGCTGGAGGCCATGATCAGCCCCTCCTCTTCCGCTCCATCGCCATGGCGGAGCTCAGCGATTCGCTTCTGTCGGTGTCGCCGGCCTCGGCGCCCACAAGGACGGATGTGATTCCCCTTCGCGCCTCGGTGGGTCTGTTTCGGTGACGTCTGTGGTGGCTGACGAAACATGCTTCGACATGGTGCGAGCGAGGAACAATGACTACAACTCGCAGAAGGCCCCACTGATGACATTGTGTTGTTTGTGGTAAGGGATAAAAACAAAATGAAGGAAAATGTAATGCAGTACGTTCTCTGTACTGTGTCGTGCCTTCAATAAAAAAAAAATTAAAAGAGAGATTCCAGCGAGAAATAGATAGAACATAGGACAATACAGCACAGTACAGGCCATTCGGCCGACAATGTTGTGCCGACCCTTAAACTCTGCCTTCCTTAAATTTTACTTGTTTATCTGCCTCCACCACTGACTCGGGCAGTGTATTCCGCGCACCAACCACTCTCCGAGTGTAAAATCTTCCTCTAGTATCCCCCTTGAACTTCCCTCCCCTTACCTTAAAGCCATGTCCTCTTGTATTGAGCAGTGGTACCCTGGAGAAGAGGCGCTGGCTGTCCACTCTATCTATTCCCCTTAATATCAACTATACCTCTATCATTTCTCCTCTCGTCCTCCTTCTTTCCAGAGAGTAAACCCTAGCTCCGTTAATCTCTGATCATAATCAATACTCTCTAAACCAGGCAGCATTCTGGTAAATCTCCTCTGTACCCTTTCCAATGCTTCCACATCCTTCCTATAGTGAGGTGACCAGAACTGGACAGAGTACTCCAAGTGTGGCCCAACCAGAGTTTTATAGAGCTGCATCATTACATCGCGACTCTTAAACTCTATCCCTTGACTTATGAAAGCGAACACCCCATAAGCTTGCTTAACTACTCTGTCTACCTGTGAGGCAACTTTCAGGGATCTCTGGACATGTAGCCCCAGATCCCTCTGCTCCTCCACACTTCCAAACATCCTGCCATTTACTTTGTACTCTGCCTTGGAGTTTGTCCTTCCAAAGTGTACCACCTCACACTTCTCCAGGTTGAACTGTATCTGCCACTTCTCAGCCCACTCCTGCATCCTATCAATGTCTGTCTGCAATCTTTGACAATCCTCTGCACTATCCACAACACCACCAACCTTTGTGTCTTCTGCAAACTTGCCAACCCATCCTTCTAGCCCCACATCCAGGTCGTTAATAAAAATCACGAAAGGTAGAGGTCCCAGAACTGATCCTTGTGGGACACCACTAGTCACAACCTTCCAATCCGAATGTACTCCCTCCACCACAACTCTCTGCTTTCTGCAGGCAAGCCAATTCTGAATCCACCTGGGCAAACATCCCTGCATCCCATGCCTTCTGACTTTCTGAATAAGCCTACCGTGTGGAACCTTATCAAATGCATTACTAAAATCCATGTAGATCACATTCACTACACGACCCTCATCTATATGCCTGGTCACCTCCTAAAAGAACTCCATCAAGCTTGTTAGACATGATCTGCCCTTCAGAAAGCCATGCTGACTGTCTCTGATCAGACCATGATTCTCTAAATGCCAATAAATCCTATCTTTGTGAATCTTTTCAAACAGCTTTCCCACCACAGATGTAAGGCTCAATGGTCTATAATTATCTGGACTATCCCTATTACCCTTTTTGAACAAGGGGACAACATTCACCTCCCTCCAATCCTCCAGGACCATTCCCGTGTACAATGAGGACATAATGATCCTAGCCAGAGGCTCAGCAATTTATTTCCTCGCCTCGGATGCAGAACTGGGAAGTGGCAGATGGAGTTCAACACAGATGAAGAGATTCATTTCTGCAGGTTAAATTTGAACACAGAATATATCATTAATGGTGAGACTCTCGGCAGTGTGGAGGGTCAGAGAGATCTTGGGGTCCATGTCCATACGACACTCAAAGCTGCTGTGGAGGCCGGCAGCGTTGTTAGGAAGGCGTCTGGTGTGATGGCCTTCATCAACCGTGGGATTGAGTTCAAGAGCTGTGAGGTGATGTTGAAGCTATATTTCTCCTAACCTGTTCATAAGTAATTGTAATAACATGATGAGAGGCTTTGACCATGTGGATAGCCAGAGGCATTTTCCCAGGCTTGAAGTGACTAACACGAGGGGACGTAGTTTTAAGCTGCTTGGAAGTCGGTACCGAGGGAACGTCAGGGGTAAGTTTCTTACACAGAGAGTGGTGGGTGCATGGAATGCACTGTGGGCAGCGATGGTGGAGGTGGATACAATAGGATATTTTAAGAGACTCTTAGATAGGTTCATGGAGCTTAGAAACGATCAGGAAATCCTAGGCAGTCTCTAGAGTAGGTTACATGGTCGCTACAACATTGTGGGCTGAAGAGCCTGTAATGTGCTGTAGATTTCTGTGTTCTGTATCAAAGACAGGCAGAGGGATTAGTTTAAATGGACAGGAGGACAGCATGCAAAGGTTGGGTTGAAGAGCCTGTGTTAGTGGCGTAAGGGAGGGGTTCTGTCCCAACCATCGACTCTATTTCCCTCAACAGATACTGCCTGACTTGACAACGTTCTTGAAAAGTTGCATTCAGTTCCGCTTAGCATGCTGTACAAAAGATGTTTTGTGCTGGAAGAGTGCAGAGGAAATTCATCATGATTCAGGGGGCTTGTGTTCATAAGTCCATAAGGCATAGGAGCAGAATTAGGCCATTCAGCCCATTGAGTCAGCCACCTTTCCATCATGGCTGATCCCAGATCGCACTCAATTCCAGATATCTGACCTCCCGCCATATCCTTTGATGCCCTGACCAATCAGGAAGCGAACAACTTCCGCCTTGAAAATACCCACACACTCGGCCTCCACCGCAGTCTGTGGCAGAGCATTCCACAGATCCAATACACCCTGGCTAATAAAAAAAAAAATAACCTGCTTACCTCGGTTTGAAAAGGTGGCCCCTCAACTTTGTGGCTCTGCCCCACCACAGGAAATACCTTCTCCACATCCACCTTATCCAGTCCATTCAACATTCGGTAGGTTTCAATGAGATGCCCCCGCATTTTTCTGAGTTCCAGTGAGCACAGGGTCAAATCTGCCAAGCGCTCCTCATATTTTAACCCCTTCATTCCTGAAATCATCTTTCTGAACCTCCTGAGGACTCTCTCTAATGACAACATATCCTGTCTGAGATATGGGGCCCAACACTGTTGACAATGCTCCAAGTGTGGCCTGACTCGTGTCTTATAAAGCATCGGCATTATCTCTTTGCTGTTATATTCATGGGGCGAGATTGGAATGTGTTGCTCTACAGGGGGATCTTGGAATCCGAGTTCATAACTCCCAGATAGTGGTTCCATTGTCAGGCAGTTATGTTGCAGTTGTATAAATCTCTAGTTTAACCACATATGGAGAATTGCATTCGAAGACAGGAATAATGCGGAGGTTTTGGATGGTGAGTGGAAGAAGCTTAACAGGATGCTGCCTGGATAAAGTGAGACCGGACAATCTCGGGTAATTTTCTCCGGAGTGGCAGAGGCTGAGGGAGGTCTGACAGACGTTTACAGGAATGTGAGAGGCACAGACAGAGTGGACAGCCGGGATTCTTTCTCTAAGGAGGAAATGTCCAATGCCAGTGGACATGCACTTCAGGAGAAAGGGGGAACACATCCTCATTGGACCTTTTTGCACTATTGAAGTATTTTGTAATTTAGTGCAAATTGTATCTTTTCTCTGCATAGCTGCTGTTAAAAACAAAACAATTAGAAAAGACAATGATGTTAAAAACCTGACAGAGGATGTTTAAAGGAGATTTGCGCTTCAAGTTTTGTTTTTCATTCCCATAGTGGTGTGTGTCTGGAGTGAATATCGGGTGGTGGTGGAGGCAGATGTGATAGAGGCTATTAGATACCACGTGGATGTGAGGAGAATGGAGGGATGTGTTCCTTGTGTAGGCAGAAGGGATTGGTTTAGTAAGGCATGAAGTGAGCAGTTCAATTGGTTCAGAACAACACAGTGAGCAGAAGGGCCTGTTCAAGGACAAGTACAGCAAGCAGAGCAGGTAAACTGGATAAAGTGATCCCACTCAGAGAACAGACTGTGACGTCAGTGGATATATGCCGGCATCACAGTTCTCTCACCAAAGATACTTCACTGCTGGATAAAATGACGTTTGTGATGTTTATAACCGATGTGGTGAATTGTACTGCTCAGACATCTCATCCTACTGAGGAAATTAAAATTATTGTGAAAGCTGCAGAAATGTATCTCGGTGTAACTGGTGTTATGTGGGAAGCTTTAAATGAAGTTTCGTTGGGTGGGGTATCCGTACCCAGTCTGCTTGTGAACATACATAATAGTATTAAAATATATCAATGAAATGCAAGAAATCTGATTTATAATGGTCAAGATTTTAAGAAGTTTATTTCTGATTTGTCAGACTCTTCCGATGTTATATCTGTTCAGGAAACCTGCACATTTTAAGTTTTTATTCCTGTGCAGGAATATATTGTCGTTTGGCTTGACAGGTTAGCTGGTAGAGGGGTGATGTTGCCAGTTCTATAAGGAAAGGGGCAGGGTATAGAGTTGAAAATGGGAATAAAATGTATGACACACTTGTCGTAGAAATTCTTGATTCAACAGGTATGTATGTTGCTTCTTGTGTGAAAATATTAACTTTTTGAATCGTATTTGGAGGTTTGGCCATCCACTTTCCTCATGGAAAATGGTTGTTGTAATAGTGTCCATTCTAAAACCTTCAGCTCCCCGTCTGATCCTCCTTGTTATAGGCCAATATCATGAACGTCTCATTTATGAAAACTTGTGGAATGTGTGGTAATCGAGAGGTTGCATTATATTTTTGATAAAAGAGTTGATTTCACGTTTTATCAGATGAGAATTCGAGAAACTTTTGAATCAGTTTTGCGTTTGGAAGATCATATTAGGAAACACAGTTAAATAAAGATCAACACGTACAAACAAACTGGAGGAACTCAGCAGGTCAGGCAGCGTCCGTGGAAACGAGCAGTCAACGTTTCGGGCCCAGGCCCTTCGTCAGGACTGAAGAAGGAGGGGGCAGGGGCCCTACAAAGAAGGTGGGTGAGGGTGGGAAGGAGAAGGTAGGTGCCAGGTGAAAAACCAATCAGAGGAAAGGTCGAGGGGTGGGGGATGGAAAGCAGGGAGGGGATAGGCAGGAAAGGTGAAGAAGGAATGTTAGGGGAAAGCACTATGGGTAGTAGAAGAAGGCAGAATCATGAGAGAGGTGATAGGCAGCTGGAAGAGGAGGCAGAGAGAAAGTGGGATGGGGAAGGGAGGGGGAGGTAATTACCGGAAGTTGGAGAATTCGGTTCATGCCAAGGCGCTGGAGGCTACCCATACGGTAGATGAGGTGTTGCTCCTCCAACCTGGGTTTAGCCTCATCATGGCAGTAGAGGAGGCCATGTATGGACATAACCGAATGGGAATGTGAAGCAGAGTTGAAGTGGGTGGCATCCGGGAGATCCTGTTTGTTGTGGCAGACGGAGCGGAGGTGCTCGACGAAGCGGTCCCCCAATCTGCGTCGGGTCTCACCGATGTAGAGGAGGCCGCACCGGGAACACCGGATGCAATAGATGACCCCAACAGACTCACAGATGAAGTGTTGCCTCACCTGGAAGGACTGTCTGGGGCCCTGAATGGTGGTAAGAGAGGAGGTGTAGGGACAGGTGTAGCACTTACGCTTGCAGGGATAAGTACCCGGTGGGAGATCTGTGGGGAGGGACGTGTGGACCAGGCAGTCACAGAGTGAACGATCCCTGCGAAAAGCAGAGAGGGGTAGAGAGGGAAAGATGTGCTTAGAGGTGGGGTCCTGTTGAAGGTGGCGGAGGATAATATGCTGGATCCGGAGGCTGGTGGGGTGGTAGGTGAGGACGAGGGGAACACGGTCCCTGTTGTGGTGACGGGAGGATGGGTTGAGGGCCGGAATGCATCCGGTGCTCCCGGTGTGGCCATCCACACCGCAATGCCATTAGCCCAGGAGTCATTGTAGATGTGGATTGGTCCGGTGGTGTTTTGGAGGGGGAGGGCTACTGCTGCCAGCTCGGCCAGTTGACTGGAACCCCCCTCCCTCTCTGTGGTAAATTTTACCCGTGGCGGGATGAAGTGCTGCCGCTGTCCACAATGGTCTCCCCCTTTCCAGCGGCTGGAGCCGTCTGTGAACCAGGCCTGCAGTTTGTCGTCGG
The DNA here is from genome assembly GCF_048418815.1 of Hemitrygon akajei. NCBI lineage: Eukaryota > Metazoa > Chordata > Chondrichthyes > Myliobatiformes > Dasyatidae > Hemitrygon > Hemitrygon akajei. The sequence continues at coordinate 34,626 of NW_027332105.1, read as the reverse complement.
GATGGAGGGAATCGAAGTGTTGACCCCAACACGCTGAGGAGGGTTGTACCTTGGGGATGTCCGGGGCAGGGTTCTGGGACTGGGGGAAAGCCATGACTTGTTCATGGAGGCGGCTGACCCCTTCAGGACCGGGTTCAGCCCGCTCCGCAATGTAGCACCTCCACTGGACAATGGAGGACGGCCCTCTCTGTGGGAGGAATCACGGGACTTGACCCATCGCATTATGGGGAGCTGGGGGCGGAGGACGACAGGGTCGGGGCCTGTTTGGTGTTCTGTGTCGATGAACGCCAGGTAACAGGCTAGTAGCTGGCGCTCGAAGGGGCTGTAGCGCGCTATGCGGCGGGATTGCCTGGGAGGATGTTGTGCTGGGCACCTGTATCGACAAGTGCCATCCACCTCTGCGTGTTTCCCTTTCCCGAGTGTACTACGACAGGTATATGTGGCCTCAGGTCCCCCGGGCGGGAGAAGGCGAGAGAGCAAATGCGCCGGGGGTCCTGGCCTTCATCCTATGGGGGGAGGGGGGAGAAGGTCTGCCACCCCTGTGGTGAGGCGCCTTGGTGGTTGAGGTGGGACATTTCCTGTCTCAGGAAATCTCTGAGTTCTGTCCTGAGGGCAGGTGAGGCAGTTTCAGGTAAGGGAGGTGCAGAGGGTGGGTCGGTGTGGGCATGGTCTGGCCGGGCGGTCTGGGGGCGCCCCCTGCCTCGGATTTGGTGGCGGGACAGATGGTGGTCTTGTTGTAGCTAGATTTGCCCCTGCAATGCTCCTTCCACAGGGTATATAGGTTGGGGTGGGGATGCCATCTATGCTGTCAGAGTCCACCCCTGCACGCAGCAGGTCTGTGTACAGCTGCCTGCGTGTAAAGAGGGGAGGGGTAGTGTTCGGAGCCCTTGCCTCGGTCTTGCGGACCTGGGCGGATGCCCCCCTCTGCATACATTCCAGTCCCTCCAGGAGGGTGATGGCCTCCTACCGCTGGCTGGTGCCATGTGGGGCAGGATGACTGACTCAAGTCGGGACGCGGGGTAGTGACCGGGTATCCTGCTGGGGCACCGGTCACTCCTGTGTCTTCGAGGAAGTTGCGGTCGCAGGCACCTTGACAGATGGCGTTGACCAGTGCCCATTCGCTGATAACCCGGGTGCCCTCGCTGACCGTACCCCATTGTGGCCGCCTGTGGGGATCCCACTCCAGAAGGGTGCGATATCGGGCTCTCACCGCCGTGTTACGTACCCCGTAACTGGGTCACTTACCAGCAAAGATAGAGAGGTCCGTTGAAGTCTAATGGTACTATTTTTAAAAGTATTTATTGATAAAGGGGCACAAAAATAAGATTAATGCAAACATACAGATAATATACGTCGTCAATACTAAATCTAAAAAAGCGCGTGTATAATAATTATCAATAAGAATTAGCTCTATCGTTGTCGAGGGGATAATGTATTGTCCAATGGAAATATAACAGTCACTGTTAGTTCATTCAAGCTGCAGCGTTTTGGGTTCAAGAGAGACGGTTTAAACTTGCCCAGGTCTTTTATGATGCCAATCCTTTGAGTCGGGGGAGTTGCTTTCCCCGTTGTTAGCTAAAAGCCGTTTTCCGTGGTTCCAGCCAGCAGTGCCAGGCAACGGAACTGAACGCACGTATCCTCCTTCAAAATGGCTTCCCGCTATTACGGGATCGCTAGCGTTTCTTCTGGTGCGTCTGAGGGGCTGTTCCTACAGACCCTCTTTTATCCTGACTCGCAGGGTCGTAGATGTCAATCAGGTTGGGGTGATGCAATCTCTCCCTCAACCAGCCCACTTTGCCTGAGGGCGTTCACGTAGCATAGTATCTGAATCCACAAATTTGTCTCCAGGAGACAATGGCCATGTCCCGTAGCTTTACATCGCCGGGGAACGAGACATTCCGCACGTCTCTCTCTCATTTCCTGGGCCCCCTGACCCAACCCAACAGTGATCTTGCGATTCTCACAAAGGAGGGGGCTGCAGGCATAACAGCCGTCACTACCCGATCCCGCAGGTTAGTGCCATCGCGGACTCCTGTTTGTGGCGCCCGCAGCGCATTGTTTATGATGGGAGAGGCTGAGGTTAGGCCCCCCTCGTCCCACAGCCGGAGCAGCCAGGCAGCCGGGTGCTCGTCTGGTCGTTGGCGGTACCGATCCGCCGGTTGGATCAGCTCCTTGGGGGAGAAGTCCCCCTGACCTAGAGCTCCTCGGCGTCCAGCAGCGCTGCCTGGGCTCTTCTTTTTATAATTTATTTATTTATTAATTTTTTAGAAAATTACAAAGAATAAATGTAATGATAAAATAGTAAGAGAGAGAAAAAATAATATTAACCCTCCCCCCTCCCCTTAACCCCCCCTTAACCCTTGTCTAAAGAAAAAAAAGGAAAGAAGAGAAAGATTGCCTGGATATCGGAGGATCCCCACATGCTCCATGGAGTTCAAAATAATTTTAATTTTAATTTTTACTTTCCCCAATTACTTTATAATTTTATTTTCAAAGGACCTATGTTGCCTGAGCTCTTCCAGCTCCTTGTCCTTCTGACCACCTGGCGTCTCAGCAGGGACGCAAACAACCAGAAGGCACCCCTTTGACCCCCCCCCCCCGGGCTTTGGGGAACCCTGATTCCTTAAGGAGGGAGACCACGTGGTGGCACAGCTTCTCGCCACGGGGGTCCAACTGCTTCGACCGGTCCACTGGTTTGCCGTGGTCTGCCAGCATGCTGGCCAGACTCTCAAACCCCTCGCTCTCATCCGTCCACCCCGGGATCTTATTCTGCCTGCCTGCACTGGCTTTCTTCCCCGTGTTACAGAACATTCTCCCCTGGGCTCTGTGTCCAGCCAAGAGCTATTAGATGCTGAACCCAAAGTCCACTGCAGATGCTGTGGTCAAATCAAAACGTACAAACAAGCTTGATGAACTCGGAGAGTGGGAGAAGGGAAGGGAAAGTGGGGAGAAAGGGAAGGGAGAGTGGGAAGAAAGGGAAGGGAGAGTGGGGAGAAGGGAAGGGAGAGTGGGGAGAAGGGAAGGGAGAATGGGGAGAAGGGAAGTGAGCGTTGGGAGAAGGGAAGGGAGAGTGGGAGAAAGGGAAGGGAGAGTGGAAGGAAGAATGGGAGAAAGGGAAGGGAGAGTGGGGATAAGTGAAGTATAGGGAGAAAGATAGATGGGAGATTCAGGAGTAGGAGAAGAAATTGAGGGAGAGTGGGAAAAGTGAGAGGAATCGGACAGTGTGCTTATGAGAAAGAAAAGCGAGTGTGGGCAGTGGGGGACAGAGTCAGGAAAGTGAGAGTGGGAACGTGGGGATTGGGGACAGAGAACGGAGAGAGAGAATGAAGTGTGAGGAGTAGGAAAGAGAGAGGGAGAGTGGCAGTTGGGCAGTGGGAGAGAGGGAAGGCAGCGTGGGGAGTTGCAGACACAGAGAAAGGGCTGTGTGCAGTGATAGAGAACGTAGGGGGATCGGGTAATGTGAGAAAGGGAAGGAGTGGAGAGTGTGAGAATGAGGGACCAGTTGCAGAGAGAGAAACTGGAACATGGAGCGGAGGAGAACACAGTGAGGGTAGGGAGTGGGAGAGAGGAGGTAGAGTGGGGAGGGTGTGAGAGTGAAGGTATCTTTTGCGGTTTGAGAGAAAGAAGGGAGAGTGGGGATTGAAAGTGGGAGAAGACAGAGTGGGGAGATGAAGAGAGATAAAGAAGAATAGGGAATAGGTGAAGAGTAAGGACCAGTGTGGTGTGGAAGAGGGATTCCGGAGGAAGGGGAGTACAACAGTGTCACTCCACTCTTCAGGAAGCGAGAGAGGCAGAGGGAAGGAAACTGAAGGCCAGCTGGTCTGACCGCAGTGTTTGGGAAGATGTTGGAATCGATTATTAAGGATGATGTTTCAGGGCACTTTGGGCAAATGATAAAAAGGGCCGGAGTCAGCATAGTTTCCTGAGAAATCTGTTGAAATTCATTGAAGAAATAACAAGCGGGATAGATAAAGGACAACCAGGTTGATGTTGTGTTCTTTGAATTTCAGGCCTTTGAAAAGGTGGCAGACATGAGGCTGTTTAACAAGCTACGAGCCCATGATATTACAGAAAGTGTCTGGCACAGATAAAACAGTGGCTGATTGACAGGAGGCAGAACGTGTGAATAAATGGAGCGTTTTCTGTCTGGCTGCAGATGTCCAATGGCATTCCACAGGGTCTGTGATGGGTCTGATTATTCTCTGCTATATGGCGACGACTTGGATGATGTATTTGATGGCTTTGTTGCAAAATCTGCAGAGGACATGAACAGAGATGAGGAAATAGAGGCCACAGAAATTCCACCCATTGTTGCTTTGACGTTATCGGTGCCAAAGGTCTTTTCCAATCACATTTGGCCAACTCCTCTCTCACGCCTCTGCAGTTACCTTCATTCCACTGCAACACTGCATCTGCGTTGTGCTTCCCCTTCTCAAATTGCAAATTCAATCCCGATTCATTGCATCACACCCTATCCTGAATAGCAGATCCCTTAGTGCAATGGTCCCCAGCCACCGGGCCGCAAGGAAACGATATAATTTAGCGATACTGGGCTTATTCACAAGCTGTTTTCTGATGCCACCTCGCAGGCTTTCTAGAAATTCACCCTCGGGGCATCCAGCACCAACCAGGTTTTCCCAATCGATTTGTGTACTGAAATCCCACATGTCTATTGTAACATTGACCTGCTGACTTGCATTTTCTATCTCCCGTTGCAGTTTGTAGACGGGCCGCAAGGAAACGATATGATTTAGCGATACTGGGCTTATTCACAAGCTGTTTTCTGATGCCACCTCGCAGGCTTTCTAGAAATTCACCCTCGGGGCATCCAGCACCAACCAGGTTTTCCCAATCGATTTGTGTACTGAAATCCCACATGACTATTGTAACATTGACCTGCTGACTTGCATTTTCTATCTCCCGTTGTAGTTTGTAGACTACATCCTTACTACTGTTTGGGGGTCTGCACATACCTTCCACCAGGGTTTTCTTTGCACTTGCAGTTCCTTAGTTCTACCCACAACGACTCAGCACCTTCCGACCCTATGCCAGCTCTTTCTGATGGTTTGATTTTATTATGTTTACCAACAGGGCCACGCTTTCAGTGATGCCCACAACCTCATGTATGCCAGTCTGTAGCTCTTCCTCCACGTCAGTTTGTACAATGCGCGCATTCAAATGTAATACCTTCAGTCCTGTGTTCAGCCTTTTAGATTCTGTGCGTCTTTTCCATTGCAACTCATTCTGTCGATTGCCAGGTTGCCCTATCAGCAGCCTCTCATTGTCAGCAGTCTCACAACATACTGTCTCTGTCTACAAACCAACTACCTCATCCTCGGCGGTAGCACATCGGTTCCCAAACCCCTTACCTAACTCACAAAACTTCTTTTCAGGGCCTGCTGACATTTTCTACCTGTCATTGGTGCCAATATTTACCAACAAGTCTGGTTGCTCGCCCTCCCCCTTTAGAATGCCAGGGACCTGATCGGAGTCATCCCTGTCCCTGGCACCTGAACACATCTCACCATCCGGGTGACTCTATCGCCACCACAGAACCGCTGGTCGTTGGTTGACAACAAGAGGAACTCTAACCCTGTTACGGCGGAGGGAGGATCGGGTGAGAGTTAATGTTCTGGAAATGGAGGGGTTGCCTCATGGATCAGAGGGAATGAAAGGTTGGAGAGGCTTCAGTTGTTTCCTCTGTAGCGATGGGGGCTGAGGGGAGACCAGAGGCAGACCGAGGCTGAGTAGAGATCTGAGAGAAGAGAACCGACATCGTTTGTTCACCAGGTGAATATCTCAATTACCAGAGGACGTGATTTCAAGGTGAGTGTGGGACAGTTCAAAGATGATGTTTACCTGTGCCCCGGTACTCCACTCTGCTCCACAGTCCTCTCTCTCTCCCTTTCTCCCTCTCTCTCCCTCTCCCCCTTAACTCTCTTATCTTTCCGTCTCTCTCTCTCCCTTTCTCCCTCTCTTTCTGTCCCCTTAACTCTCTTATCTCTCCATCTCTCTCTCACTCTCTCTCTTTACATATACAATTCCTCAATTTCTCTATCTCCTCTTTTCCTCATCCTCCTTTTGCACCCTCCCACACTTTCCTCCATACATTCTTCCCTACACAGTCACTAACCTGCATCTTTCCCTTATTGTCTCTTACTCCGTTTATGCCTAACCTTCCGCTTGCCTCTCGTTTTCTCCCCAATTCCCCCTTTCCTGTAGCTTGCTGTCTCCACCACCCACCCGTCCAGACCAGCACCCCTCCCCCACCCCGCACTGTGATGACGGTTTTACACACTCAGTGGATTACAGATGCTGTATAATTTCTCGTCGGTTGGAAAGATTCAATGTTCTCTCAGAGGATAAAGGCTTGTGTTTTCTGGGAGATGCCTGTTTGTTTCCGTTTAGTATACTGCAGAATAGGCGGCGGAGGAGTGTGGCAAGAGGGGAGAGAGAGAGGGTAAGTGATGACGTAATAGAGGAGGGAGGAGAGGGGTAAAGGGACGTGCAAGAGGGGGAAGAGAGAGAGGGAGAGAGGAGAGAGACAACGAGAGAGTGACAGACAGAGAGAATGCGAGAGGGGGAGAGAAGAGATACAGAGTGTACGAGAGAGTGACAGGCTGAGGGGGGAGAGAGAAGAGGAGAGGAGAGATGAGCGTAAATTGGGACATTTGCTTTCAATGAATCAAGGTAAAGTGACAACTTTTATTCGCATCCCGTCCATAAAGATCAATTCATCACCTCGAGACTGGGAGTACGGGGTCGCGAAATGTGAGGGGACAATTAATTAAATGAAGGAATCATACAGACCAATTAATCACAACACTGCATTAGGGAGATTGTGAAGTTAGTGGTCCATCTCTCAGGAAGTCAGAATGTTCGACGTGTGTGGGGTCTTTGATAATGTGGACTGTTTTATTGAGGCAGAGAGATGTGTAAACAGTGTCCACAGTTTACATGATGTACTGAACTTGTTCACAGCTCTCTGCAGTGTTTCCGGTGTTGGCCAGCACTGTTGCCGTGACAACACGACTAGTTTCCGCACAGGATGTGTTCTGTAAAAACAGATGATGGTCGTCCAGGAGGCGCCGATTTTCTTCAGCCTCTGGAAGAAGCAGAGATACCGCTGAGCTTTCTTGGCGATAGTGTCCTTGTGGCTGGACAAGGACAGGCTGTTAGTGGTGCTCACTCTCAGGAGATTGGAGCTCTCAACCCCCTTATCCTCTGCCGTTAATGCAAACAGGAATGTCTGCATCGCCCCGGCTGACTTCCTGTTGTCAGTCACCAGCTCTATTGTGTTGGTGAAATGGAGGGGGTGGGGAGTGTTGATACCAGGTCACAATGCTCTCCCGCTCCGACCCGACACGCGGGTGGAGAAGGTTAACAGGAGTAAATTCCACTGGCTCTGTGAACACGGGTGGAACTGTCCAGACGGACTGAAGGGTCTATTTACACGCTTTCCCCGAATCTCGTCCTTCTCTCTCACTTTTCTCACTCTCACCTTCCTCTCTCTAGTCTCTCTCCGCTTCCCCTCTCTCATCCCAAAATCGACTATCCCTCCCCCTCACTCTTCTCCATTACTCCCCACTCCCTCCGCCTTACACCACTCTCAAACTAACCCCTCACCCTCAGCTTACTCCCTAACTTCCTGAAACCTGCATCACTCATATGAAACATAATCCTCCCGCGCCCTCCTCATCCAGCCGATAGGCTTTATCCGCTGTCGCTTCCGCAGGACACGGATTTACTCAACTTCCGGTGACTCTGATTCATTGTCAAACCCTCAGCGGAGAGGGAGGGAGAGGGCGAGTGGAAGTATCAGGACATTGGGAAGGTGGAGAAACAGTTGAGGGAATTGGGAAGGCGGCGAGGGAGGAGGGAGACTAAGGGATGATGAGATGTGGGGAGAAGTAAGTGTGTAGAAGGAGGAGAGATAGAACGGGTAAAGAGCTCGGGGGCAGTTGAGAAGCAGGAGGTACCGGGAAGATGGAGATACAGGACTGAATGGAACCAGACAGGAGAAGAAGTTCACTCTCACCCCCTCCAAATTCCTCTCCCTATACGTCTCCCTCTCTCACTCCCCCTCCTATCTCTCTCTCCCTCTCCCCCTCTATCCCTGCCTCCCGCTCCCTCTCTTTCTCCCCCTCTCTCTGTCTCTCTCTGACTCCCTCTCTTCCTCTCCCCTTCTCTCCCTCTCTCTCCATCTCTCTCCTTCTCTCTGCCTGTCTGTCTCTCTCTCACTCTCTCTCCCCTTCTCTCTGACTCTCTAACTCCCTCTCTCTCTCTGTCTGTCTGTCTCTGTCTCCTTCTCTCACTCACTCTCTCCCCATCCTCTCTCTCTGTCTCCCTCTCTCTCTGTTACTTACTCGCTCTCTCTGTCTCTCTCCCTCTCTCTATCTCGCGCTCTGTCTGTCTCTCTCTCTCACTCACTCTCTGTTCCTCTATCTCGTCCTCCCTCTCCCCCCTCCCCCCTCTCTCTCTCTCTCTCTCTCTCTCTCTCTCTCTCTCTCTCTCTCTCTCTCTTTCTGCACTATAAAGGCACGGATGGAGGGAAGGATGTGCAGTCTGGGAGCAAGGTGGAGCTGGGGTCACTGAACGAAGCCAATGCTGATACAATCAATTGCTGACTCGGTCAGTTTCACTCCTCCCTCTCAATCTGCGTCTAACTCTTTCCCCTCTCTCCGTGGCGAAATACAGATGTGACAGTGGTGAGGGGAGAAAGAGAGTGAGGGAGAGAGATGTTAAGAGACAGGGTAGACTATGGGGGGGGGGTGAATGGGAGAGTGCGCAAAAGTAGGTTGAAAAGGGTGAGAGTGGGATGAGCGAGTGGGTGCAGTGAGAGAGGGTGAAGAGAGGCCTTGAGGGAAGGAGGATGGAAGGTGGAGGGTAAGAATGTGGTCAGCGATAGAGGGTGGGGAGGCAGAGAGGGAGAACAATTTTACGTGAAATTTGGGCAAACTAGAGAAGGAGAGCAGTAGAGCGGGAATGGGTGTGAGAGAGAGGGAGGGAAGGAGAGAGAGAGAAAGGAAGGAGTGGACTTGCGTGGAGGCGAGAGAAATGGAGAGGGTTGGAGTGGAGGAGAGTGTGGGAGTGATTGCGAGAGTAACGGGAGAGATTTGTGTGTGTGAGAGAGAGAGAGTGATAAAGGGGGAGACAGAGAGACTGCAATGAACAGTCGGGATGATTGAGGGACAGAGGGAGTAAGAGCGCGTGGGAGAGATGGGTAAGAATGGAGGAAGGGAGAGAGGTGCAGGAAATGGGAAAAGAAAGGGGCAGAGAGGTGGAGGTGTAACGGAGAACAACACACACAAAATGCTGGAGGAACTCAGCAGGTCAGGCAACCTCTATGGAAAATAATAATGAGTGGACGTGTCGGACCGAGATCAGCATGATGAGAGGATTCGATCAGTGGGGAGTGGGAAATTCCCGAGGATGCTGTGGGATTGTTTGTTGGATTACAGTAAGTGAGAAGTACAATATATAATGAAAAACACAATCCCAAGTCTAAAACAAAGAGTGAAGGAATTGATGAAGGAACAAGTGATACGAACAATCTACTAAACAAGTGTAAACAGAGCACAGAATCTTTGATCTGAGAGACGGGGTGTAGAGGGGGTAAAGGTGTGAGGGGAGAGTGGGGGAGACTGGAGAGAGGGGTGGAGAAAGGGGAAAAGTGAAGGGGAGAGGGAGGGAAGAGAGGGGTGAGAGTGAAAGAAAGAACTTGGGCAGAGAGGGTTCAAGAGTAGGAGAATGGGGTACACTGGGAAGGAAAGAGTGAAGCAGAAAGTTGGGAGAGAGTGTGGAAGAGGGAAGGAGAGTGTGAGAGAGAGGGGAGAGAGAGTTCAGAAAGTTGAGAGAGGGAAGAAGAGAATGGTAGGGAGTGAAAGTGAGGTTTGTAGGCAAGAGAGTGGGGAGGGAGAAGGGACAGAAATGGATGGGTATGGAGTGGGAGGTGCCTCACGTCATCTTGCCTTGATGACGGATGCTGCTTTTCCTTTTGCTAAGGCAGAGGTTGATGGACTTTCGATCGGTCAGGGCATGAAAGGATACGCGGCGAAGGCAGGAAAATGGGGATGGGAGGGAAAATGGATTTACCATGATGAAGTGGCAGAGCAGTTTTGATGGGCCAAATGGCCTAATTCTGCTTCTGTCTCTCATGGTCTAAGAGCAGCCTCTCATTAAATGAGAGCAAGAGCAATGAACTGGTTATGGACTTTGGAGGAGGAAACAGGAACCCATGCGGCAATCCTCATCGGGGCTCAAAGGTGGAGACGTTCAGCAACTTTAAATTCCACACTGTTAACATTTCAGAGGATCTCTCCCAAGCCCGAGACACAAGTGCAATTACAAGAAAGCAGGAACTGTCTGTCCTTGCTTAGAAGCTTGCGTGGATTCAGAATGACATCTAAAACCCTGACAAACTTCGACAGATGTATGGTGGGGAACATGTTCAGTGGTTGCATCTTGGCCTGGTATGGAAACACCAACGCCCTTGAAAGGAAAATCCCACTAGAAATTGTGGATATGGCCCAGTACATCACGGGTAAAACTCTCCTCACAACTGAGCACATCTCTGTGGAGTGCTGTCGCAGGAAATCAGCATCCATCATCAAGGACCCCCACCACCCAGGCCATGCTCTCTTCTCAATGCTGCCATCAGGAAGAAGGTGCATGAGCCTCAGGAGCCTCAACCCCAGGTTCATGAACAGTTATTACACTCAACCAACAGGTCCTGAACAAGAGGGGATAATTTTACTCAAATTAACTTGCCCCATCACTAAACTATTCCCAGAACCGATGGACACAATCAACAACTCTTCATCTCATGTTCTTGGTGTTTATTTCTGGGTTATTTATTAGTTTTTTTTTTCTTTTGTATTTGAATTTTGTTGTCTTTTGCACACAGTTGTTTTGTTTGTCCTGTTGGGGGAGATCTTTCATTCATCTTATAATGGTTCTTGAGTTTACTGAATTTACAATATAATCAAATCCCAGGATTATACATAGAAACATAGAAAATAGGTGCAGGAGTGGGCCTTTCGTCCCTTCGAGCCTGCACCGCCATTCAGTACCTGCTTTCTCTCCATACCCACTGATCCCTTTAGTTACAAGGGCCATATCTAACTTCCTCTTAAATATAGTCAATGAACCGGCCTCAACTGTTTCCTGTGGCAGAGAATTCCACAGATTCACCACTCCCTGTGTTAAGAAGTTTCTCATCATCTCGGTCCTAAAAGGCTTCCCCTTTATCCTTAAACTGTGACCCCTTGTTCTGGACTTCCCCAACATCGGAAACAATCTTCCTGCATCTCGCCTGTCCAATCCCTTTAGAATTTTATACGTTTCAATAAGATCCCCCCTCAATCTTCTAAATTCCAGTGAGTATAAGCCTAGTCAATCCAGTCTTTCTTCATATGAAAGTCCTGCCATCCCAGGAATCAATCTGGTGAACCTTCTCTGTACTCTCGCTATGGCAAGAATCTCTTTCCTCAGATTAGGGGACCAAAGCTGCACACAATAGTCTAGGTGCTGTCTCACCAAGGCCTTGTACAACTGCAGAAGAACCTCCCTGCTTCTGTACTCAAATCCTTTTGCTATGAATGCTAACATACCATTTGCCTTTTTCACCGCCTGCTGTATCTGCATACCCACCTTCAATGACTGGTGTCCAATGACACCCAGGTCTCGTCGCATCTCCCCTTTTCCTAACAGGCCACCGTTCAAATAATAATCTGTTTTCTTGTTCTTGCAACCAAAGTGGATAACCTCACATTTATCCACATTAAATTGCATCTGCCATGAATTTGTCCACTCACCTAACCTATCCAAGTTACCCTGCATCCTATTAGTATCCTCCTCACAGCTAACACCGCATCCCAGCTTCGTGTCATCCGCAAACTTGGAGATGCTGCATTTAATTCCCTCGTCTAAATCATTAATATATATTGTAAACAACTGGTGTCCCAGCACTGAGCCTTGTGGTACCCCACTCGTCACTGCCTGCCATTCTGAAAATGTCCCGTTTACTCCGACTCTTTGCTTCCTGTCTGTCCCTCCCCCCTCCCCACTCTCTTGCCTACAAACCTCGCTTTCACTCCTTAACATTCTCTTCTCTCTCTCTCCCTCCCCTCTCTCCCCTCACTCAACCTTTTCAACTCTCTGTCCTCTCTTTCTCACACTCTCCTCCCCTCTTCCACACTCTCTCCACACACTCCCTCACTCTCCCCCTCTCTCCTGACTCTCTGCTTCACTCTGCCCCAGTAAAACTTGTCTGAAAATGTTTCCAAGAATAATCGGACCTTCATCAATGTAAAATCCTCCCATTCCACCTCCAATTCAGAAAGGGTTAACTTTGGTTTTGCAACTGACTCGTACCCTTCGGCAGGAAATGAAGTGCCAGTTTTTAAAAAATTGTATCAGTGTTGGATTTCTGCCTTCGGACCGGAAATGCGATTGGTCGTAATGACTTTCAGAGTCTCTAGGGCCGTCATCGGAAACCGGAGACTCTGACCGGCACAAAGGGGGTGAGACTTGTGACCGTATCAGTGATTCTGTGCTCTGTTTACACTTGTTTAGTGGATTGTTCGTATCACTTGTTCCTTCATCAATTCTGTCACTCTTTGTTTTAGACTTGGGATTGTGTTTTTCATTATATATTGTACTTCTCACTTACTGTAATCTAACAAACAATTCCACAGCATCCTCGGGAAGTTCCCACTCCCCACTGATCGAATCCTCTCATAATGCTGATCTCGGTCCGACACGTCCACTCTTTATTATTTTCCATAGAGGTTGCCTGACCTGCTGAGTTCCTCCAGCATTTTGTGTGTGTTGTTCTCTGTTACACCTCCTCCTCTCTGCCCCTTTCTTTTCCCATTTCCTGCACCTCTCTCCCTTCCTCCATTCTTATCCATCTCTCCCACGTGCTCTCACTCCTTCTGTCCCTCTCTCACCCCGACTGTTCATTGCAGTCTATCTCTCTCCCCCTTTATCACACTCTCTCTTACTCACACACACAAACCTCTCTCCTGTATTACTCTCACAATCACTCCCACACTCTACTCCACTCCTTCCTTTCTCCCTCTCTATCTCACACCTGTTCCCGCTCTCCTGTTCTCCTTCCTTCTTTTGCCCAAATTTCACGTAAAATTGTTCTCCCTCTCTGCCTCCCCACCCTCTATCGCTGCTCACGTTCTTACACTCCACCTTCCTTCCTCCTTCCCACGGTGCCTCTCTTCACCCTCTCTCACTGCACCCACTCGCTCATCCCACTCTTACCCTCTTCAACCTACTTACCCGCACTCTCCCATTCTCCCCCTATATTCTACCCTTTCTTTCTTAACATTTCTCTCCCTCAGTCTCTTTCTCTCCTCACCACTGTCACATCTGTCCTTCGCTAGACGGAGCTAGACGGAGATGGAGAGGGAGGAGCGAAACTGACCGAGTCAGCAATTGATTGTATCGGCATTGGTTTCGTTCAGTGACCCCAGCTCCGCCTTGCTCCCAGACTGCATATCCTTCCCTCCATCCGTACCTTTATAGTGCACTGACAGAAAGATAGATAGATGAGAGAGAGAGAGAGAGAGAGAGAGGGGGGGGGGGAGGGAGAGTGAGAGAGGTCAGAGACAGAGAGTGGGAGAAAGAGTGACAGTGAGAGAAGGGGAGAGACAGAGAGTGAGAGACAGAGAGAGAGAGAGAGAGAGAGAGAGAGGCAGAGGGACAGTGAGAGAGAGGGTGAGAGAGGGAGAGAGAGAGAGAGGGAGAGAGACAGAGAGAGTGAGAGAGAGAGAAAGACAGAGACTGAGAGAGAGGAACAGAGAGTGAAAGAGAGAGCGAGTGAGGAATAGAGAGAGAGGGAGAGAGAGGGGGGAGACAGAGAGAGAGGGAGAGAGACAGAGAGGCAGAGAATGGGGGGAGAAAGTGAATGAGAGAGGGAGACAGAGAGAGGGGCGGAGAGAGAGAGAGACAGGCAGACAGAGAGAGAGAGATGGAGAGACTGTCAGAGAGAGTGAGAGGGAGAGGGAGACAGAGAGGTGGGAGAGAGAGTGTGTGGAGAGAGAGTAAGAGAGACAGAGTGACAGAGACAGAGAGAAGGAGAGAGAGAGAGAGAGGGAGAGAGACTGATAGAGAGAGTGAGAGGGAGAGGCAGAGACAGAGAGAGATAGAGGGGAGAGGGAGAAGGAGAGAGAGAGGTGGGAGAGTGAGAGAGGGAGACGTATAGTGAGAGGGAGATGGAGAGGCTGAGAGTGAACTTCCTCTCCTGTCTGGTTCCACTCAGTCCTGTTTCTCCATCTTCCCAGTATCTCCTGCTTCTCAACTTCCCCCGAGCTCTTTACCCGTTCTATCTCTCCTCCTTCTACACAATTACTTCTCCCCACATCTCGTCATCCCTTAGTCTCCCTCCTCCCTCGCCCCCTTCCCAATTTCCCCAACCTTGTTTCTCCCTTTTCCCAATGACCTGATACTTCCCCTCGCCCTCTCCCTCCCTCTCCGCTGAGGGTTTGACAGTGAATCAGAGTCACCGGAAGTTGAGTAAATCCGTATCCTGCGAAAGCGACAGCAGATAAAGCCTTTTGGCTGGATGAGGAGGGCGGGAGGAATATGTTTCATATGAGTGATGTAGGATTCAGAAAGGTAGGGAGTAAGCAGAGGGTGAGGGGTCAGTGTGAGAGTGGTGTAAGGCGGAGGGAGTGGGGAGTAATGGAGGAGAGTGAGGGGGAGGGATAGTAGAGTTTGGGATGTGAGAGGAGAAGCGGAGAGAGACTAGAGAGAGCAAGGTGAGAGTGAGAAAAGTGAGAGGGAAGGACCAGATTCGGGGGAAAGCGCGTAAATAGACCCTTCAGTCCGTCTGGACAGTTCCACCCGTGTTCACAGAGCCAGTGCTGATTGCACACGGTTGGAATTTACTCCTGTAAACCTTCTCCACCCGCGTGTCGGGTCGGAGCTGGAGAGCTGTGAGACCTGGTATCAACACTCCCCACCCCCTCCATTTCACCAACACAATAGAGCTGGTGACTGACAACAGGAAGTCAGCCGGGGCGATGCAGACATTCCTGTTTACATCAACGGCAGAGGATAAGGGGGTTGAGAGCTCCAATCTCCTGAGAGTGAACACCACTGACAGCCTGTCCTTGTCCAGCCACAAGGACACTATCGCCAAGAAAGCTCAGCGGCATCTCTGCATTTTCCAGAGGCTGAAGAAAATCGGCGCCTCCTGGACGACCATCATCTATTTTTACAGAACACATCCTGTGCGGAAACTAGTCGTGTTGTCACGGCAACAGCACTGGCCACCACCGGAAACACCGCAGAGAGTTGTGAACAAGTTCAATACATCATGGAAACTGTGGACACTGTTTACACATCTCTCTGCCTCAATAAAACAGTCCACATTATCAAAGACCCCACACACGTCGCACTTTCTGACTTCCTGAGAGATGGACCACTAATTTCACAATCTCCCTATTGCAGTGTTGTGATTAATTGGTCTGTATGATTCGTTCATTTAATTAATTGTCCACCTACATTTCGCGACCCCGCACTCCCGGTCACGACGTGATGAATTGATCTTTATGGACGGGATGCGAATAAAAGTTATCACTGTACCTTGATTCATTGAAAGCAAATGTCCCAATTTACGCTCATCTCTCCTCTCCTCTTCTCTGTCCCCCGCCCCCGATTCTCTCTGCCTTTCACTCTCTCTCTCTCTCCCTCTCTCTCTTTCCCTTCTCTCTACCCCTCTCCTTTCCCCTCTTCTTCCCCCTCTCTTACGTCCTCACTTACCCTCTCCCCCCTCTTCTCCACACTCCTCCGCCGCCTATTCTGCAGCACACTAAACGGAAACAAACAGGCCACTCCCGGAAACCACAAGCCTTCATCTTCTGAGAGAACATTGAATCTTTCCAACCGATGAGAAATTATACAACATCTGTAATCCACTGAGTGTGTAAAACCGTCATCACAGTGCGGGGTGGGGGAGGGGTGTTGGTCTGGACGGGTGGGTGGCGGAGACAGCAAGCTACAGGAAAGGGGGAATTGGGGAGAAAACGAGAGGCAAGCGAAAGGTTAGGCATAAACGGAGTAAGAGACAATAAGGGAAAGATGCAGGTTAGTGACTGTGTAGGGAAGAATGTTTGGAGGAAAGAGTGGGAGGGTGCAAAGGAGTACGGATGAGGAAAAGAGACAGATATTGAGGAATTGTATATGTAAAGAGAGAAAGTGAGAGAGACGGAGATAAGAAAGTTAAGGGGGAGAGAGAGAGGGAGAAAGGGAGAGTGAGACAGACAGAGAGAGAGAGAGAGAGAGAGAGAGAGAGAGAGAGAGAGAGAGAGAGAGAGAGGGAGAGCAAGAGACTGAGAAAGAGGGAGAGAGACAGAGAGAGAGAGAGAGAGAGAGAGAGAGAGCAGAGAGAGAGACAGACAGAGAGAGAGGGTGGGGAGAGAGAGAGAAAGAGGGACAGAGAGGGAGAGAGACAGATAGAGATAGACAGACAGAGAGGGAGAGAGAAGAAAAAAGAGAGGGGCGGAGAGAGACAGAGATGGAGAGAGAGACACAGAGAGACAGACAGACAGAGAGAGAGAGGGTGGGGAGAAGTGAGAGAAAGAGAGGGAGAGACAGAGAGGGAGAAAGACAGAGAGCGAGAGAGAGACAGATAGAGAGAGACAGACAGAGAGGGAGAGAGAGGAACAGAGAGTGAGAGAGAGACAGAGACAGAGAGAAAGAGAGGGAGACAGAGAGAGGGGCGGAGAGAGAGACAGAGAGAAAGGCAGAGGGAACAGAGAGAGAGGGACAGAGGGAGACAGAGAGAGACAGACATACAGACAGAGAGAGAGAGTGGGGAGAAAGTGACAGAGAGGGAGAGACAGAGGGAGACAGCCAGAGAGAAAGGGAGACAGAGCGAGGGAGGGAGACAGAGAGAGACAAACAGACAGAGAGGGTGGGGAGAGAGTGAGAGAAAAAGAGGGAGAGACAGAGGGAGAGAGAGACAGAAAGAGAGAGTGAGAGAGAGGAACAGAGTGAGAGAGAGGGAGACAGAGAGAGTGAGGGTGCGGAGAGAGGGAAAGACAGTGAGAGAGGGAGAGGAAGAGAGAGAGGGAGAGAGAGAAAGGGGAGACAGCGAGAGAGTGAGAGAAACAGAGAGAGAGGAACAGAGAGTGAGAGACAGAGAGAGAGCGAGAGAGAGGAACAGGCAGAGAGAGAGGGAGAGCAAGAGAGAGAGAGGGTGAGACAGAGAGACAGGCAGAGAGAGAGGAACAGAGAGAGCGGGAGAGAGACAGAAAGAGAGGGAGAGAGACACAGAGAGAGAGAGGGTTCGGGAGCGAGAGGGAGAGAGAGGAACGGAGAGTGAGATACAGAGAGAGATGCGGAGAGAGAGAGGGAGAGATGGAGAGAGAGGGAGACGGAGAGAGACAGAGAGAGAGGGTGGGGAGAGAGTGAGAGAGAGAGAGAGAGAGAGAGAGAGAGAGAGGAACAGAGAGTGAGAGAGAGACAAAGACGGAGAGAAAGAGGGAGACAGAGACAGAGGGAGCGAGAGTGAGAGATTGAGAGGGAGAGAGAGAGTGAGAGACAGAAAGAGAGGCAGAGAGAGGGAGAGAGAGGAACGGAGAGTGAGGCAGAGAAAGAGAGAGGTGGGAGAGAGAGAAGTAAAGATGGAGAGAGAGAGGGGGAGAGAGAGGGGTAGAGAGAGGGAGAGGGTGACGGAGAGAGACAGAGACAGACAGAGAGGGAGAGAGAGGAACAGAGAGAGGGGCGGAGAGAGACAGAGAGAGGGAGTGGAATAGAGTGAGAAACAGAGACAGAGATAATCAGAGGGAGACAGAGAGAGGGAGAGAGACAGAAAGAGAATGGGGAGAGTGAGTGAGAGAGAGAGGGAGACAGAGACAGAGGGAGAGGGAGTGAGAGATTGAGAGAGTGAGAGGGAGAGGGAGACAGACAGAGAGAGGAAGAGAGAGAGAGAGTGTGAGAGAGAGGCAGAGTGATAGAGAGAGGGGGAGAGATAGGGAGAGGGTGAGAGAGAGTGGGAGAGAGGAACAGAGTGAGAGAGAGAGAGAGAGAGAGAGAGAGAGAGAGAGAGAGAGAGAGAGAGAGAGAGAGAGAGAGAGAGAGAGAGAGAGAGAGAGAGAGCGATGGAGACAGTGAGGTAGACAGAGAGAGAGAGCGTGAGTGAGAGAGAAAGAGAGGGAGAGACAGAGAGAGAGAGAGGGTGCGGAGAGAGAGTGAGAGAGAGGGAGACAGAGAGAGGGAGAAGGAGAGACAGGAAATGAGAGAGAGGCAGAGAGGGTGATAGAGAGAGAGGGAGACAGAGAACTGAGAGGGGGAGAGAGAGAGTGAGGGAGAGAGAGGGAAACCGAGAGAAGCAGAGAGAGAGGAGGGGGAGTGAGAGAGGGAGACGTATAGGGAGAGGGATATGGAGAGGGTGAGAGTGAAATTCCTCTCCTGTCTGGTTCCATTTAGTCCTATTTCTCCATCTTCCCAGTATCTCCTGCTTCTCAACTTCCCCCGAGCTCTTTATCTGTTCTATCTCTCCTCCTTCTACACAATTACTTCTCCCCACATCTCGTCATCCCTTAGTCTCCCTCCTCCCTCGCCGCCTTCCCAATTCCTCCAACTTTGTTTCTCCCTCTTCACAATGTCCTGATACTTCGCCTCGCCCTCTCCCTCCCTCTCCGCTGAGGGTTTGACAGTGAATCAGAGTCACCGGAAGTTGAGTAAATCCGTGTCCTGCGGAAGCGACAGCAGATAAAGCCTTTCGGCTGGATGAGGAGGGGCGCGGGAGGAATATGTTTCATATGAGTGATGTAGGATTGAGGAAGGTAGGGAGTAAGCTGAGGGTGAGGGGTTAGTGTGAGAGTGGTGTAAGGCGGAGGGAGTGGGGAGTAATGGAGGAGAGTGAGGGGGAGGGATAGTAGAGTTTGGGATGTGAGAGGAGAAGCGGAGAGAGACTAGAGAGAGGAAGGTGAGAGTGAGAAATGTGAGAGAAAAGGACGAGATTCGGGGAAACCGCGTAAATAGACCCTTCAGTCCGTCTGGACAGTTCCACCCGTGTTCACAGAGCCAGTGCTGTTTGCACACGGTTGGAATTTACTCCTGTAAACCTTCTCCACCCACGTGTCGGGTCGTAGCTGGAGAGCTTTGCGACCTGGTATCAACACTCCCCACCCCCTCCATTTCACCAACACAATAGAGCTGGTGACTGACAACAGGAAGTCAGCCGGGGCGATGCAGAATTCCTGTTTACATCAACGGCAGAGGATAAGGGGGTTGAGAGCTCCAATCTCCTGAGAGTGAACACCACTAACAGCCTGTCCTTGTCCAGCCACAAGGACACTATCGCCAAGAAAGCTCAGCGGCCTCTCTGCTTTTTCCAGAGGCTGAAGAAAATCGGCGCCTCCTGGACAACCATCATCTATTTTTACAGAACACATCCTGTGCGGAAACACAGGATTGTCAGGATTGTCTGTTGTCACGGCAACAGCACTGGCCACCACAGGAAACACTGCAGAGAGCTGTGAACAGGTTCAGTACATCATGGAAACTGTGGACACTGTTTACACATCTCTCTGCCTAAATAAAACAGTCCGCATTATCAAAGACCCCACACGCGTCGAACATTCTGACTTCCTGAGAGTTGGACCACTAACTTCACAATCTCCCTAATGCAGTGTTGTGATTAATTGGTCTGTATGATTCGTTCATTTAATTAATTGTCCACCTACATTTCGCGACCCCGCACTCCCGGTCTCGAGGTGATGAATTGGTCTTTATGGACGGGATGCGAATCAGAATTTATCACTGTACCTTGATTCATTGAAAGCAAATGTCCCAATTTACGCTCACCTCTCCTCTCCTCTTCTCTCCCCCTCCCTGCCTGTCACTCTCTCTCTCTTTCTCTGTTTTTCTGTCCCCCTCTTCTCCACACTCCTCCGCCGTCTATTCTGTAGCACACTAAATGGAAACAGACAGTCCTCTCCGGGAAACCACAAGCCTTTATCTTCTGAGAGAACATTGAATCTTTCCAACCGACGAGAAATTATACAACATCTGTAATCCACTGAGTGTGTAAAACCGTCATCACAGTGCGGGATGGGGGAGGGGTGCTGGTCTGGACGGGTGGGTGGCGGAGACAGCAAGCTACAGGAAAAGGGGTATTGGGGAGAAAACGAGAGGCAAGCGAAACGTTAGGCATAAACGGAGTAAGCGACAATAAGGGAAAGATGCAGGTTAGTGACTGTGTAGGGAAGAATGTTTGGAGGAAAGAGTGGGAGGGTGTAAAAGAGTACGGATGAGGAAAAGAGGAGATAGAGAATTGTTTATGTATAGACAGAGTGAGAGAGACGGAGATAAGAAAGTTAAGGGGGAGAGAGAGAGGGAGAAAGGGGGAGAGAGAGGACTGTAGAGCAGAGTAGAGCACCGGGACACAGGAAAACATCATCTTTGAAATCACGTCCTCTGGTAATTGAGATATTCACCTGGTGAACAAACGATGTCGGTTCTCTTCTCTCAGATCTCTACTCAGCCTCAGTCTGCCTCTGGTCTCCCCTCAGCCCACATCGCTACAGAGGAAACAACCGAAGCCTCTCCAAACTTTCATTCCCTCTGATCCATGTGGCAACCCCTCCATTTCCGGAACATTAACTCTCACCCGATCCTCCCTCCGGCGTAACAGGGTTAGAGTTCCTCTTGTTGTCAACCAACGACCAGCGGTTCTGTGGTGGCGATAGAGTCACCCGGATGGTGAGATGTGTCCAGGTGCCGGGGACAGGGATGACTCCGATCAGGTCCCTGGCATTCTAAAGGGAGAGGGCGAGCAACCAGACTTGTTGGTAAATATTGGCACCAATGACAGGTAAAAAATGTCAGCAGGCCCTGAAAAGAAGTTTTGTGAGTTAGGTAAGGGGTTTCAGAACCGATGTGCTACCGCCGAGGATGAGGTAGTTGGTTTGTAGACAGAGACAGTATGTTGTGAGACTGCCGGCAATGAGAGGCTGCTGATAGGGCAACCTGGCAGTCGACAGGATGAGTTGCAATGGAAAAGATGCACAGAATCTAAAAGGCTGAACACAGGACTGAAGGTATTACATTTGAATGCGCGCATTGTACAAACTGACGTGGAGGAAGAGCTCCAGACTGGCATACATGAGTTTGTGGGCATCACTGAAAGCGTGGCCCTGTTGGTAAACATCAGAAAGAGCTGGCATAGGGTCGGAAGGTGCTGAGTCGTTGTGGGTAGAGCTGAGGAACTGCAAGTGCAAAGAAAACCCTGGTGGAATGTATGTGCAGACCCCCAAACAGTAGTAAGGATGTAGTCTACAAACTACAACGGGAGATAGAAAATGCAAGTCAGCAGGTCAACGTTACAATAGTCATGTGGAATTTCAGTCCACAAATCGATTGGGAAAACCCGGTTGGTACTGGATGCCCCGAGGGAGAATTTATAGAATGCCTGCGAGGTGGCTTCAAGAGAGCAGCTCGTGGTTAAGCACACTATCGCCAAATCATATCGCTTCCTCGCGGCCCGGTAGCACAGTCTTTGCGGCCCGGTCGCTGGGGACCACTGCACGAAGGGATCTGCTATTCTGGATAGGGTGTGATGCAATGAACCGATTGAATTTGCAATTTGAGAAGGGGAAGCACAACGTAGATGCAGTGTTGCAGTGGAATGAAGGAAACTGCAGAGGCGTGAGAGAGGAGCTGGCCTAAAGTGATTGGAAAAGACCTTTGGCACCGATAACGTCAAAGCAAGAATGGGTGGAATTTCGGGAAGCAATTCAGAAAGCGCAGGATATACACTTCCCAAAGAGACAGAAGTGTTCAAAAGGCAAATAGTCCATAAGACCATAAGGTGCAGGAGCAGATGAGGACATTCGGCCCATCTACTCTGCTTTAACATATCACCATATCATCCTGGTTGATCCAATTTTGCACCAGACCCAATCTCCTGTCTTCTCCCCGTGTCCTTAAACACCCTGAACAATCAGTAATATATGACCTTCTGTAGTAAATGTACAGAGAGACTCGGCCTCCACCGTTGCCTGTGGCAAAGAATCCCATAGATTCTCCACTCTGGCTAAAGAAATTCCTCCTCATTTCCGTTCTAACAGGATGCCCTCTGTTATGGCTCATCCGGTCTTAGACCCACCAATCACAGGAAAAATCCTGCCCACATCCACTCTATCAAGGCTCCTCCTTCAACGAGTTCACCCCTTATTTTTCTGAATTCTGGCCCAGAGACATCACTGGTGATATGACAACCTATTCAATACTGGAACCATTTTCGTGCACCTCCTCTGAACCCCCTGGAGATTCAGCACATCCTTTCTAAGACAAGGAGCTCAAACCTGCTCAAAATACTACAAGTGAGGCCTCACCAGAGCTTTTTAATGTTCCAGCATTTCGTCCTTGCTTTTACCTTTTAGTCCTCATGAAATGAATGCTCTGTATTCCATCTGCCGTTTCCAATCCTAATCTGTCCAGCTCCTTCTGTGGCCTCTCTACTTCCTCAGAACTACCTTTCCCTCCATCTCTGTTCATGTCCTCTGCAGATTTTGCAACAAAGCCATCAAATACATCATCCAAGTCATCGCCATATAGCAGAGTAGACTCTCACACGGTGGATTGGATAGTGGACTACTTGACAGATAGACCTCAGTATGTGCGGCTGGGAGACTGTAGGTCTGACACGGTGGTCAGCAGCACAGGGGCGCCGCAGGAAACCGTACTCTCCCCGGTCCTGTTCACCCTGTACACATCAGACTTCCAATATAACTCAGAGTCCTGCCATGTGCAGAAGTTCGCTGATGACACGGCCATAGTGGGGGTGTCAGGAATGGACAGGAGGAGGAGTATAGGAAACTGATACAGGACTTTGTGATATGGTGCAACTCAAACTACCTGCGTCTCAATATCACCAAGACCAAGGAGATGGTGGTGGACTTTAGGAGATCTAGGCCTCATATGGAGCCAGTGATCATTAATGGAGAATGTGTGGAGCAGGTTAAGACCTATAAGTATCTGGGAGTACAGTTAGACGAGAAGCTAGACTGGACTGCCAACACAGATGCCTTGTGCAGGAAGGCACAGAGTCGACTGTACTTCCTAAGAAGGTTGGCGTCATTCAATGTCTGTAGTGAGATGCTGAAGATGTTCTATAGGTCAGTTGTGGAGAGCGCCCTCTTCTTTGTGGTGGCGTGTTGGGGAGGAAGCATTAAGAAGAGGGACGCCTCACGTCTTAATAAGCTGGTAAGGAAGGCGGGCTCTGTCGTGGGCAAAGTACTGGAGAGTTTAACATCGGTAGCTGAGCGAAGGGCGCTGAGTAGGCTATGGTCAATTATGGATAACTCTGAACATCCTCTACATAGCACCATCCAGAGACAGAGAAGCAGTTTCAGCGACAGGTTACTATCGATGCAATGCTCCTCAGACAGGATGAAGAGGTCAATACTCCCCAATGCCATTAGGCTTTACAATTCTACCGCCAGGACTTAAGAACTTTTTATAAGCTATTATTAATGCTTTTTGAGATAGTGATTTAGATGCATATCATATTATTACTGAGTTAAGTATTGTATGTAATTAGTTTTGCTACAACAAGTGTATGGGACATTGGAAAAAAAGTTGAATTTCCTCATGGGGATGAATAAAGTATCTATCTATCTATCTATCTATCTAGAGAATAATCGGTCCCTTCACAGACCCCTGTGGAATGCCATTGGACATCTGCAGCCAGACAGAAAACGCTCCATTTATTCACACGTTCTGCCTCCTGTCAATCAGCCACTGCTTTATCTGTGCTGGACTCTTTCTGTAATATCATGGGCTCGTAGCTTGTTAAACAGCCTCATGTCTGCCACCTTTTCAAAGGCCTGAAATTCAAAGTACACAACATTACCCGATTGTCCTTTGTCTATCCCGCTTGTTGTTTCTTCAATGAATTTCAACAGATTTCTCAGGAAACTATGCTGACTCCGGCCCTTTTTATCATTTGCCCAAAGAACCCTGAGACATCATCCTTAATAATCGAATCCAATATCTTCCCAAACACTGAGGTCAGACCAGCTGGCCTTTAGTTTCCTTCCCTCTGCCTCTCTCGCTTCCTGAAGAGTGGAGTGACACTGTTGTACTCCCCTTTCTCCGGAATCCCTCTTCCACACCACACTGGTCCTTACTCTTCACCTATTCCCTATTCTTCCTTATCTCTCTTCATCTCCCCACTCTGTCTTCTCCCTCTTTCAATCCCCACTCTCCCTTCTCTCTCTCTCTCTCCCCTTCTCCCCCCCCCCCCCATAGGATGAAGGCCAGGGTCCCCGGGCGCATTTGCTCTGTCGCCCTCTCCCGCCCGGGGGACCTGAGGCCACATATACCTGTCGTAGTACATTGGGGAAAGGGAAACACGCAGAGGTGGATGGCACTTGTCGATGCAGGTGCCCAGCACACCGTCCTCCCAGGCAATCCCGCCGCATAGCGCGCTACAGCCCCTTCGAGCGCCAGCTACTAGCCTGTTACCTGGCGTTTATCCGCACAGAACACCAAACAGGCATCAACACTGTCGTCCTCCGCCCCCATCTCCCCATAATGCGATGGGTCAGGTCCCCTGATTCCTCCCACAGAGAGGGCCGTCGTCCATTGTCCAGTGGAAGCTACATTGCGGAGCGGGCTGAACCCGGTCCTGAAGGGGTCAGCCGCCTCCATGAACAAGTCATGGCTTTCCCCCAGTCCCAGAACCCTGCCCCGGACATCCCCAAGGTACAACCCTCCTCAGCGTGTTGGGGTCAACCCTTCGATTCCCTCGATCCCGACGACAAACTGCACGCCTGGTTCACAGACGACTCCAGCCGCTGGAAAGGGGGAGACCATTGTGGACAGCGGCAGCACTTCATCCCGCCACGGGCAAAATTTTAACCACAGAGGGGGAGGGGGGTTCCAGTCAACTTGCCGAGCTGGCAGCAGTAGCCCTCCCCCTCCAAAACACCACCGGACCAATCCACATCTACACTGACTCCTGGGCTAATGGCATTGCGGTGTGGATGGCCAAACCGGGAGCACCGGATGCATTCCGGCCCTCACCCTATCCTTCCGTCACCACAACAGGGACCGTGTTCCCCTCGTCCTCACCTACCACCCCACCAGCCTCCGGATCCAGCATATTATCCTCCGCAACCTTCAACAGGACCCCGCCACTAAGCACATCTTTCCCTCTCTACCCCTCACTGCTTTTCGCAGAGATCGTTCCCTCCGCGACTGCCTGGTCCACACGTCCCTCCGCACAGATCTCCCACCGGGTACTTATCCCTGCAAGCGTAAATGCTACACCTGTCCCTACACCTCCTCTCTGAGGGCCCCAGACAGTCCTTCCAGGTGAGGCAACACTTCACTTGTGAGTCTGTTGGGGTCATCTATTCCATCCGGTACTCCCGGTGCGGCCTCCTCTACATCGGTGAGACCCGACGCAGATTGGGGATCGCTTCGTCGAGCACCTCCGCTCCGTCCGCCACAACAGACAGGATCTCCCGGTTGCCACACACTTCAACTCTCCTTCACATTCCCATTCGGATATGTCCATACACGGCCTCCTCTACTGCCATGATGAGGCTAAACCCTGGTTGGAGGAGCAACACCTCATATACCGTCTGGGTAGATTCCAGCCCCTTGGTATGAACATCAAATTCTCCAACTTCCGGTAATTCGCACCCTCTCCCTTCCCCCATCCCATTTTCACTCTGCCTCCTCTTCCAGCTGCCTATCACCTCTCTCATGATTCTGCCTTCTTCTACTACCCATAGTGCTTTCCCCTTACATTCCTTCTTCACCTTTCCTGCCTATCCCCTCCCTGCCTCCCCTCCCTCACCCCTTGATCTGTCCTCTGATTGGTTTTTCACCTGGCATCTACCAGCCTTCTCCTTCCCACCCTCACCCACCTTCTTTGTAGGGCCCCTGCCCACTCGTTCTTCGGTCCGGATGAAGGGTCTCGGCCGGAAACGTTGACTGATCGTTTCCACGGACGCTGCCTGACCTGCTGAGTTTCTCCAGCTTGTTTGTACGTGTTGATCTTTATTTAACTGTGTTTCCTAATAAAATCTTCCAAATCCAAAACTGATTCAAAAGTTTTCCGAATTCCCGACTGATAAAACGTGAGATCAACTCATTTATCAAAAATATAATGCATACTCTCGATTACCACACATTCCACAAGTTTTCATAAATGAGACGTTAATGATATTGGCCTATAACAAGGAGGATCAGACGGGAAGCTGCAGGTTTTAGAATGGACACTACTACAACCATTTTCCATGAGGAAAGTGGATGACCAAACCTCCAAATACGATTCAAAAAGTTAATATTTTCACACAAGAAGCTACACACATACCTGTTGAATCAAGAATTTCTACAAGTGCGTCATAGATTTTATTGCCATTCACAACTCTATACCCTGCCCCTTTCCTTATAAAACTGGCAACATCACCCCTCTACCAACTAACCTGTCAAGCCTAACGACAATGTAATACTCCACAGGAATAAAAACTTAAAATGTGAAGGTTTCCTGAACAGATATAACATCGGAAGAATCTGAAAATCAGAAATAAACTTCTTAAAGTCTTGACCATTATAAATCAGATTTGTTGCATTTCCTTCATATATTTTAATACTATTATGTATGTTCGCAAGTAGACTGGGATACAGAATCCCCACCCAACAAAACTTCATTTAAAGCTTCCCACAAAACACCAGTTACACCAAGATACCTTTCTGCAGCTTTCACAATAATTTCAATTTCCTCAGTAGAATGAGATGTCTGAGCAGTACAATTCACCACATTGGTTATAAACATCACAAATTTCATTTTATCCAGAAGTGAAGTGTCTTTGGTGAGAGAACTGTGATGACGACATATATCCACTGACGTCACAGTCTGTTTTCTGAGTGGGATCACTTTATCCAGTTTACCTGCTCTGCTTGCTGTACTCGTCCTTGAACAGGCCCTTCTGCTCACTGTATTGTTCTGAACCAATTGAACTGGTCACGTCATGCCTTACTAAACCAATCCCTTCTGCCTACACAAGGAACACATTCCTCCATTCTCCTCACATTCACCTAGTATCTAATAGCCTCCATCACATCTGCCTCCCCCACCACCCCTGACATTCACTCCAGACACCCACCACTATGGGAATGAAAAACAAAACTTGAAACGCAAATCTTCTTTAAACATTCTGAGTCAAGTTTTTAAAATCATTGCCTTTTCTATTTTTTTTCCAACAGCAGCTGTGCAGAGAAAAGATACAAAATTACACTAAATTACAAAATACTTCACTAGTGCAGAAAGGACCAATGAGGATGTGTTCCCCCTTTCTCCTGAAGTGCATGCCCACTGGCATTGGACATTTCCTCCTCAGAGAAAAAATCCCGGCTGTCCACTCTGTCTGTGTCTCTCACATTCCTGTAAACGTCTGTCAGACCTCCCTCAGCCTCTGCCACTCCGGAGAAAATTACCCGAATTGTCCGGTCTCACTTTATCCAGGCAGCATCCTGTTAAGCCTCTTCCACTCACCATCCAAAACCTCCGCATTATTCCTGTATTCGAATGCAATTCTCCAGATGTGGTTAAACTAGAGATTTATACAACTGCAGCATAACTGTCCGACAATGGAACCACCATCTGGGAGTTATGAACTCGGATTCCAAGATCCCCCTGTAGATCACCACAGTCCAATCTCGCCCCATGAATATAACAGCAAAGAGATAATGCTGAGGCTTTATAAGACACTAGTCAGGCCACACTTGGAGTATTGTCAACAGTGTTGGACCCCACATCTCAGTCAGGATGTGTTGTCATTGGAGAGAGTCTAGAGGAGGTTCACTGGGATGATTTAGGGAATGAAGGGGTTAAAATATGAGGAGCACTTGGCAGCTTTGCTTTGACCCTGTGCTCACTGGAACTCAGAAAAATGCGGGGACATCTCATTGAAACCTACCGAATGTTGAAAGGACTGGATAAGGTGGATGTGGAGAAGGTATTTCCTGTGGTGGGGCACAGCCACAAAGTCGAGGGGCCACCTTTTCAAACGGAGGTAAGCAGCTTATTTTTTTTATTAGCCAAGGTGTATTGGATCTGTGGAATGCTCTGCCACAGACTGCGGTGGAGGCCGAGTGTGTGGGTATATTCAAGGCGGCAGTTGATCGTTTCCTGATCGGTCAGGGCATCAAAGGATATGGCGGGAGGTCAGATATCTGTAATTGAGTGCGATCTGGGATCAGCCATGCTGGAAAGGTGGCTGACTCAATGGGCTGAGTGGCCTAATTCTGTTCCTATGCCTTATGGACTTATGAAAACAAGCCCAGTCAATCATGATGAATCTCCTCTGCACTCTTCCAGCACAAAACATCCTTTGTACAGAATGCTAAGCGGAACAGAATGCAACTTTTCAATAACGTTGTCAAGTCAGGCAGCATCTGTTGAGGGGAATAGAGTCGATGGTTGGGACAGAACCCCTCCCTTACGGCACTAACACAGGCCCTTCGGTCCAACCTTTCCACGCTGTCCTCCTGTCCATTTAAACTAATCCCTCTGCCTGTCTTTGACACAGAACACAGAAATCTACAGCACATTACAGGCTCTTCAGCCCACAATGTTGTACCGACCATGTAACCTACTCTAGAGACTGCCTAGGATTTCCTGATCGTATATCCCTCTATGTTTCTAAGCTCCATGAACCTATCTAAGAGTCTCTTAAAATATCCTATTGTATCCACCTCCACTATCGCTGCCGGCAGCCCATTCCATGCACCCACCACTCTCTGTGTAAGAAACTTACTCCTGACATTCCCTCAGTACCGACTTCCAAGCAGCTTAAAACTACGTTCCCTCGTGTTAGTCACTTCAAGCCTGGGAAAATGCCTCTGGTTATCCACATGGTCAAAGCCTCTCATCATCTTATTCCAATTACTTAGGTACAGGTGAGGAGAAATATAGCTTCAACATCACCTCACAGCTCTTGAACTCAATCCCACGGTTGATGAAGGTCATCACACCAGACGTCTTCCTAACAACACTGCCAACCTCCACAGCAGCTTTGAATGTCGTATGGACATGGACCCCAAGATCTCTCTGACTCTCCGCACTGCCAAGAGTCTTACCATTAATATTATATTCTGTGTTCAAATTTGACCTGCAGAAATGAATCTCTTCATCTGTGTTGAACTCCCTCTGCCACTTCCCAGTTCTGCATCCGAGGCGAGGAAATAGATTGCTGAGCCTCTGGCTAGGATCATTATGTCCTCATTGTCCACGGGAATGGTCGCGGGGGATCGGAGGGAGGCGAATGTTGTCCCCTTGTTCAAAAAGGATAGCAGGGATAGTCCGGATAATTATAGACCATTGAACCTTACATCTGTGGTGGGAAAGCTGTTGGAAAAGATTCACAAAGATAGGATCTATGGGCATTTAGAGAATCATGGTCTGATCAGTGACGGTCAGCATGGCTTTCTGAAGGGCAGATCGTGTCTAACAAGCCTGATGGGGTTCTTTGAGGAGGTGACCAGGCATATAGATGAGGGTCGTGCAGTGGATGTGATCTACATGGATTTTAGTAATGCATTTGACAAGGTTCCCCAAGGTAGGCTTATTCAGAAAGTCAGAAGGCATGAGATCCAGGGATGTTTGACCAGGTGGATTCAGAATCGGTTTGCCTGCAGAAAGCAGAGAGTTGTGGTGGAGGGAGTACATTCGGATTGGAGGGTTGTAACTAGTGGTGTCTAAACGGATCAGTTCTGGGACCCCTACTTTTCGTGATTTTTATTAACGACCTGGATGTGGGGGTAGAAGGATGGGTTGGCAAGTTTGCAGAAGACACAAAGGTTGGTGGTGTTGTGGATAGTGCAGAGAATTGTCAAAGATTGCAGAGAGACATTGATAGGATGCAGGAGTGGGCTGAGAAGTGGCAGATAGAGTTCAACCTGGAGAAGTGTGAGGTGGTACACTTTGGAAGGACAAACTCCAAGGCAGAGTACAAAGTAAATGGCAGGATACTTGGAAGTGTGGAGGAGCAGAGGGATCTGGGGCTACATGTCCACAGATCCCTGAAAGCTGCCTCACAGGTAGACAGAGTAGTTAAGAAAGCTTATGGGGTGTTAGCTTTCATAAGTCGAGTGATAGAGTTTAAGAGTCGCGATGTAATGATGCAGCTCTATAAAACTCTGGTTCGGCCACACAAGGAGTACTCTGTCCAGTTCTGGTCACCTCACTATAGGAAGGATGTGGAAGCACTGGAAAGGGTACAGAGGAGATTTACCAGAATGCTGCCTGGTTTAGAGAGTATGGATTATGATTAGAGATTAAGGGAGCTAGGGCTTTACTCTCTGGAGAGGAGGATGAGAGAAGAAATGATAGAGGTGTAGTTGATATTATGGGGAATAGATAGAGTGGACTGCCAGCGCCTCTTCCCCAGGGCAGCACTGCTCAATACAAGAGGACATAGCTTTAAGGTAAGGGGAGGGAAGTTCAAGGGGGATATTAGAGGAAGATTTTATACTCAGAGAGTGGTTGGTGCCTGGAATGCACTGCCCGAGTTAGTGGTGGAGGCAGATACACTAGTGAAGTTTAAGAGACTACCAGACAAGTATATGGAGGAATTTAAGCTTAGGGGGGCAGAGTTTAAGGGTCGGCATAACATTGTGGGCCGAAGGGCTGTATTGTTCTATGTTCTATCTATTTCTCGTTGGAATCTCTCTCATAATTTAATTTTTCATTGAAGGCACGACAAAGTACAGAAAACGTAATGCATTACATTTTCCTCCATTTTGCTTTTAGACCTTACCCCTAAACAACACCACAACGTCATCAGTGGGGCCTTCTGGGAGTTTTAGTCATTTCTCCTCGCACGCTCCCTGTCGAAGCATGTTTCGTCAGCCACCACAGACGTCACCGAAACAGACCCACCGAGGCGCGAAGGGGAATCACACCCGTCCTTGTGGGCGCCGAGGCCGGCGACACCGACAGAA
Source organism: Hemitrygon akajei (assembly GCF_048418815.1). Classification (NCBI taxonomy): domain Eukaryota; kingdom Metazoa; phylum Chordata; class Chondrichthyes; order Myliobatiformes; family Dasyatidae; genus Hemitrygon; species Hemitrygon akajei. The sequence goes on along the minus strand of NW_027332105.1, from coordinate 3,633 downwards.
GCGATATCGCTGATCTCCGCCATGGCGATGGAGCGGAAGAGGAGGGGCTGATCATGGGCCGATTTCCTCCAGCCTATCGTAGCTCAGACGTGACACTGACCCCTGCTGTCACTGGCTGTAGTGCCTGTCGGTCAAATGGTAACTCAGAAGGTGATTAGTCTATGTGAACGTCAGTCAGACTTCCTGTCTTTATGAGTTTGGATTTGGATTTATAACGGGACAGGACGCAAATTGGGAGAAATGTGAGTTTTTATGTGATGGTGCATCAGTCTCCGAGTGACATTATTAACAATAAAGGGGCAAAGGCCGTTGTGAGGTGATTTACTGGAGGTTATATGGAGATAATATTGGAAGGGATATCAAACTTGGAATTGTTTGGGATATGATTTAGAAAATGGGGGGATTTGTGGGGATCATAATATTCCAGTGTTGATTAATGAGGGCAAAATGATTGTTACTGAAACAGGGAAGGTTGTGTTACTGACTGGGTCATTTGCTGAGATTCATAATCAGGGTAATTTAAGTGAAGAAGTTAAACAATGTAGGGATATGTTTTTCACTGAATACCCTGATGTGCTGGAAGTCAGCTGTAGCAATGATAGTATCACTGATGGAGAGATTTCTTTGTATGAATTTAAGAAATCTATTAATAATGCAGGTCAGGTATCCCCAGGAAAGAGTGATATTTGAAATTGTAATTGTATATAATTCTCTTTTGTGAAAATATTAAATGTTTGAATTGTGCATCTACTTTCCTCATGGAAAATGGAAATAGTAGTGTCAATTCTAAAACCTGGCAGATCCCCATTTGATCCTTCTAGTTAACGGCCTATATTGTGAATGTCTCATTTATGTAAACTTATGGAATGTATGGTAATCAAGCGCTTGAGTTATATTTTGGAAAGAGCAGTGATAAAGTGTTTTATTAGAGTGGATTTTGGAAGGGTGAAATGACATTAGATTCAGTTTTAGGTTTGGAAGATGATATTCGGAAAGCACAATTAAATAAAGATGTTGTAATAACAGTATTTCTTGATACTGAAAAGGGAAATGATATGGAAGAAAGGACTTTTGATTAAATTAGGAGTGAGGGGGACATTGTATAATTTTTCTGAGTTTTTTTTTGGATGACTGTCCAAATACCGGTCGGCATGTTATGTTTGTGTTTCTATGAGATAGAGAATGGGATCCCACAAGGCAGTATTTGTAGCCCTTCATTATTTAATATTATGATTAATGATATTTTCTCTGAGATGGGAAAATGGGATACCCTGGGTAAATCACAATATACAGATGATGTAGCTTTATAGATTAGAGGTATTAATTGCAATTTACAATTAATAGGTCAAACAGTGGGCAGATTGATGAGGATTTTAAGCTTTCAGTCGTTAAAAAAACATTACGTGGTTTACAAACAGCATTAATAGACTTACACTTGATTTTAAATTATATGATTAATATCTTGAGGAAGTGTCAGTGGTAAGATTTCTCAGTATGTGGATGGATAATAAGCTGACATGGAAGCACCTATCAGTAAAATAATTGATCAATGTAAAGTAGCCTTAAATCTCCTCAAACATCTATGTGGGTATTCTTGGGTGCAACATGAAAATCTTTGTTGACCAATTATATTTGTTTAATTTCATCTGTTCTTGATTATGTCTGTGTGGCTTATGGATCAGCTTCATCTTCAAATTAAAAATGTTTGTATGTGATACAATTACAGACTTTAAGATTGTGTTCTGGTGCAGTAATGTCGTCTCCTGTTTTGGATAAACTGATTGCAATGGGACAATTGCCCTCAAAGTAACAGAGGTTCAAGTTGATGTTAACATACTGGATTAATTTGCGGGGGCAAGGAAATGATCATCCTGTTAAAGGTGTGCTGGAGGATGGTTGGGGACATCACAAGAAGAGTGTTTTTTTTTGTTTTGGGTGGCTGGGTTCTTATCACGCTGGGAATATGGGTGTATTTGATGATACAATGTGTCCCACTGTAACTTTCTCTGTAACCCCACCTTGTTTTTTCCAATGACTTCAGTTGATTTTATGTTGCACGATCTGATTCGGTTCTGCCTGAGAGTCTGTTGGTTCATCAGTATATTAATGAAAGTTATTATCATACAGTAAACATTTTTACAGATGAATCAAAAGATAAGTTAACTGGGGATGTTGGTGTGGCTGTTTTTGTGTGCCTGAATTGCAGGTAATGATAAAGAAATGACTTATAGCCATTTATCAGCATAGGAAGCAGAATTCATTCCCAACAGTTTGGGCTTACAGTGGGTGGAAGAAATTGGTCCTTATAATTTGTTCAGAATACATTTCGGTTTTGATGAGTCTTAAACAGGTCATTCTGTCAGTAGGTCAGATTGACTGTTGGAAACTTGTCAAACGGTATTTCATATATAAAGTTTGATTTATATCTCTGCACATTATGGGCCCTGCACATCACACTGTTGAGGGAAATGATGGGGTTGACTGTTTAGCAATAAAAGCTGTTAAATGTTAAGCTGTGGATATAGACCTTCCACTTAGCAAATTAGAAGCTAAAGGGTTGGTAGTGTTAAGAATTAGGGCTTATGACAAGACGTAGGATAATGGACGTAAGGACAGACACCTTTACAGAATACATAAACCTGTTGGGTTTATAGAAGAAGGGCTTAAAACAAGGGAAGGAATGATATTGACATGACATAGAAATGTCCACACTATACTTAATTATGCCTCGTATCTAATTGGAAAAATTAATTCTGTGTCGTGTACATTTTGTCATTATGAAACTATCGAAGCACATACTATTTCAATGTGAAGTGTACAAGGCTGAAGAAAAATCAAATGCAGTCTTCAGTACAATCTTTGCGAGGGTAGATCGTTTCCAGATAAAAGCTATTAAATTATGGGACTGACTTTGAATTAATTCACAGTTTGAGCTGGAAAATGCATGTAATAATTGTGTTAAACCTAAGGAAATGGCATATAAGGTAGCAAAGGTGAGTGGGATGTTGGATTATTGGGATGCTCTTAAAATCCAACAAAAGGGTACGAAAAATGCCATAAGAATGGTCAAGTCGAAATATGAGGGCAAACTGGCCAATAATATAAATCAGGATACTAAAAGTTTAGTTTTCAGTTACATGAAGAATGAAAGGGAGATGAGAGTTGATGCTGGACCACTGGAAAATGATGCTGGTGAAGTAGTAATGGGGGACAAAGAAATGGCAGATGAACTTAATAAACAATCTTCACTGTCTTTTCCGGTCAGCACCGCCCCCACTTGTCCCATTTAACCTATCTCATTACGGGTGGACTTTAGGACCCGGGGGAGCTCAGGACCCGTCGCCCGCAACTGCTGCTGAATCCCCAGTGTTTCTGTTCGGTTGACGGATGCGGTGAACGAGTTAAAATTAATCGATCGATAATTCTCATGTCTTGTTTATTTCACTCCACAGAACCATAGAACACTACAGCACAGAAAACAGGCCATTTGGCGCTTCGAGTCTGTGCGGAAACTTTATTCCGCTCGTCCCGTTGACCTGCACCCAGTTTGTAACCCTCCAGACCTCTCCCATCCATGTATCTATCCATTTTATTCTTAAAACTTAAGAGTGAGCTCGCATTTACCACGTCAAA